>NC_137617.1:9398726-9813726 GCF_963280865.1 Gymnoscopelus braueri | reverse complement strand
CCCCCCTGTCATGTAAAAAAACACTCAGAGAGCCCTCAGGACGTCGACAAGGGTCAGGAGGATCATAAAAACAACAACTGTGGCCCTGTCCTGTTGTCATGGAAGCCATGTTGCCAGTGGTCTGTTCCTCTGAAACCAGTTGGAAATCAATCAAGCTAGTGTCCTGTCAACATCTGTGGTTCCCGGATCATGTAGGCTAAAAACAATAACACGATACACAGTAATGATGACCCCATCACTTTTCTCTACCTTCACCTGTAAGTCTGTAAGTATTAATAATAGTAACACTTGTAATAAAAACTAAGATTTAATAATGCCTCGGGGTACGCCTATATTCATTATTGTCATTACTGAATGTGTCTATTGTGATTACTGTTATTGATTTATGTTAATCAATGCATATGTATTTTGGGGTTAAACCAGGAGTGAGAGGCATAGTTGTCCCTTCATCACTGAGTGGAGTGAGTTTGGACCAAGCTCCGCACCATGGGTGACCGGGCGTTCTGCTCAGCTGCCCCTGTACTGTGTAACACACACCCTGACCACCTGAGAGCTCCACAGTCTGTTGATGTTTCCAAGGGAGGACTAAATACTTTCCTTTTTAACAAAGCAAGCAATTTAACCCCTAGGTCTAATTATTATTATTATTATTATTCATGAGAATATGTCTGCTGGTTGCTAATTACAAAAGTGTTCTTTTGGTGGAGTTGCCATGCTTTTTGAGCTCACCTTTCATTATATTATTCAACTGTGATGGTGTTGTTTGCTGAACTGCTGAAATCAGTTTGATGATACTGCAGCCAATGAATTGAGAGAGAGAGAGAGAGAGAGAGAGAGAGAGAGAGAGAGAGAGAGAGAGAGAGAGAGAGAGAGAGAGAGAGAGAGAGAGAGATGAATTGGCTCAACAGTCAGTTGAGACCATTTATCTTCCCTGAATGTCTGAACAGCACAGGCTACCTGTCTTTCAGCCCTCATTCACAGACAGACAGACAGACAGACACAGACAGACACAGACAGACAGACAGACACTCACAGACACACACACACACACACACACACACACACACACACACACACACACACACACACACACACACACACACACACACACACACACAGAAATACAATAAACAAACAAGCAATCAAAACAAATAATTATCAAAGAAACAAATACTCTGATTTTTCTACCTGCCTTGTGAAACTCCAAATAACCCAAAATATCAGTATAACTACCCAGTCAGCATACGTACGTATGTAATCCCTTATCCAATGACGTCACCATATCTCTTTGTCCCTCCACCTCTCATTACATATTTTAGGTTCAAATGAAGTAAATAAATGATATCACCTTGAGAAAACAACTAAAAACCACAAATAAATGTGCCTCTTTTTTCCTCTTTGAAAAAAAAAAGTCCAAACATAATGCAGCTGCATATTGTTGTTTGGTCAGATTGAATTTGAATATGAATATGATTATGATATGATATAGAACATTCAAGTGCACTTGAACCCATGCCTGTAGTAGGCTATACTGAACTGAAGAGCAGAACAGATACACAGCAAAATGTTAATGTATTGTATGCAGCATGCATTGTAACTGAGAGAGAGTACACATTTGTGGACAGTCTGCACACCATTTGTGCACACCCAGGCCAAAACCTGCATACACAGTCAAATCCTCAGTGTAGATTTATCCATTTGTAACTCTGAGAGGGTATAAATTAACACTCAGGATTTTACCGTGTATAGGTGCTGATCAGTGCATCTTGTTGCAGCATCAGCAACCAAAGTGGTCCAATTCAAATTCTGCAGGAAAGATGCAGATCAATATGTTGACACCTCCTGCATCTCAGTGCATCCAACCATCACCACCTCAAGCATTACAACATGATCTCTAGGCTTCTACAACGGTCGCTCCATATGGTGCAGTGTTGTTTGAGTAGCCTAATAAGGCACTGTCTACCAATAAAAAGAAACACACACACACACACACACACACACACACACACACACACACACACACACACACACACACGCAGACCTCTCGTGTATGTACCTGCTCTGTCGCTCAGCTGCAGGCTCTCCAGGCTCTTGAGGTCCACACAGGGACTCGTTGGACTGGACAGGTTGTGCTCCATCATGTCCAACTGTCTGTGTCTGTGTGTCTCCACCGTTAAAGCCCCGTGGAAGTCCGTTCCGTTGCTCTCTAAACGGAGAGACGGTAACCGTCTCTCTCTCCTCTCTCTCTCTCTCTCTCTCTCTCTCTCTCTCTCTCTCTCTCTCTCTCGTGCGCGGACGTAGCACCGTCACGGCCGTAGGCTGGACGATGAGCAAATCGTTTCGAAATGGTCAAACTGTGTGGGGGGGGGGGGGTGGGCGAGAGAGGCGGGCTGTGACCAAAGGGCAGAGAGAGAGAGAGAGAGAGAGAGAGAGAGAGAGAGAGAGAGAGAGAGAGAGAGAGAGAGAGAGAGAGAGAGAGAGAGAGAGAGAGAGAGAGAGAAGGTGGGAGGGGGCGTGGTGGGGGTAATCAAACTTGCATAGATTTTTTTTTTATCTCAGAACAATCCACATAACTCCCTCTTGGACAGTCCACATATGACTTGTTGTTAATTAAACATTAATAGCGAAGGCGAAGCCACAAGTGTCCATGATCTACCTTCAGTGGCCAGTGGGAGAGGAGAGAGAGAGGAGAGGATGACAGAGAGGAGATAAGAGGAGATGAGATAAGGAGAGAGAAGGAGAGGATGGTGGGAGAGAGAGAGGAGAGGATATGAGAGAGAGAGGAAATGAGATGAGATACGGAGAGAGGAGGAGAGGGAGGAGGAGAGGATGATTAAAGCAGGAGTGAAAAGTGAATTAAATGGGTGCTTATGTAAGGAGATTATCCACAGAGGAGGGGAAAAACAAGTGTGTGTCCGACACACACACACACACACACACACACACACACACACACACACACACACACACACACACACACACACACACGCACACGCACTTGCGTGTGTGTGAACTTGCAAGCTCTGACAGGCAGAGGCTGACCTCCCTGTCAGCTGAATTACTGCTGCAGTGAAATTCTGTGTGTGTGTGTGCATGCATGCGTGCGTGCGTGCGTGTGTGTGTGTGTGTGTGTGTGTGTGTGTGTGTGTGTGTGTGTGTGTGTGTGTGTGTGTGTGTGTGTGTGTGTGTGTGTGTGTGTGTGTCAGTGTGTGTGTCCGCCTGCACTACTTGACAGAGCTGACCTGAAGGTCTGACTGCATCTCAAAGAGACCAAACCAGACCAATGCTCATCGATCTGTAATCTAAAGCAATCTCAAACTACGGTCCAGGGACCCTCAGTGTTCCATGGGGGGTTGGCTTCCGAATGAACTGGGTCTGTAACTCTGAGAGCTTTATAGCTTTGTAACTGAATGGACCCTACATTCTCAGAGTTATGGTGACTTGTGGTGTCCCACAAGGAAGTATACTAGGACCTTTACTGTTCCTGATATATGTGAATGACATGTCATCGGCCTGCGACTGCAAGCTGTTCCTGTTCGCAGATGACTCGGCCCTGCTAGTCTCGGACAGGGACAGGCTGCAGGTTGAGAAAACTCTCAGCTCCGAACTCAACAAGATCTGCATCTGGCTCTCTGACAACAAACTTTCATTACACCTGGGTAAAACTGAATCCATCCTCTTTGGGTCCAGTCCTAACCTTAGCAAGGCAGAGAGTTTCACGATCAAAGTGGGTGATGATGTCATCCAAAGAAAGGATGAAATTACCTACCTGGGCTCCATCTTGGAGGCAAACCTCTCTGGTAACAAAAACGCCGAAAAAGTGATCAAAATTGTCAACCAAACAACACGCTATTTGTGGAGGATTGATCGCCTAGTCAGTAAGAATACCCTGAAGATTCTTGCAGGGGCCCTCATTCAAGGTCATTATGATTATGCATGCACTTCATGGTATCACAACACCTCCAAGGCCTTAAAAACAAGGCTCCAAACATCCCAAAACAAACTTGTAAGGCTACTTCTTGGCCTCAATCACAGAACCCATCTAACCCGTGCTCATTTTGCTAGGATTGGATGGCTTAGGGTTGAGGACAGAGTACAGCAACTTGCTATGGGCCTGGTCTTCAAGATACACCACAACATTGGGATCCCCCTGTATTTGTCAAAATACTTCCAAAATGTTAATGCAGTCCATGATCATAACACCAGAGGCAGCTCCACGGATCATGTTCAACACAGATTTGGCTCAAGGGTATGAACTCGTTCTCATGCTATTCAACAAAAATGTGGAATACCCTACCAAAAGGAGTAAAGGAGTGTAAAACCCTACTCACTTTCAAAACTGCCCTAAAGATACACTTTCAGGAGGCTGCAATTCGAAAATGCCCCCTGTCTAAGTCTTAACCTACCCCCCCCCCCCCTCCTTCATTTTCCTCTTTTGTATATATATATATATTTATATTTTTCTCTCGTCATACCAGTAACCTGAAAGCTGATTGTATGACATTCTGTATAGTAGTGTGTATATCTGCCTGCCTCTTATATTTCATCATGATTTGTGTGCATGGGGTTCTCATCTTAAACAAGCTTAGTGCTTAATGAGGGTTTCCAGTTTAGTAGACCTTGTATTGTGAATTTGTACTTCCATGTACTGTTATGTACTGTCATGTACTATTCTCATGTCTTTCTAAATAAACTACATCAATCAATCAATCAATCAATGGGGGCCCTTGAAATTAAAACGTTTGAGAACCTGATTTAAAGTTCTGTCTGTGCTCCATTCCATGTAATGATGATGGTATAACATTGATTATATGGTAAGTCTGAATTCCTCCATCAAGACAAATAACTTGTTAGATTTCAGTTTGAGAGGGAGCTATTAGTCCTATTAATAACCACATAAACATGATCAATGAACCCCTATAGGTCAATGGTTCCCAAACTTGTCGTTTCAAATGATTAGCTTAATGTGCAACATTGTTTTCTCACTCAACAGTAACCAAACCAACATACATAAGTGTATACAGGGCATCTTTTATAAAGTGACAATTTAAGTACTTTTAAGACCTTTTTAATACCTCGACTAATAATAATAAGACCATATCCTACGTCAAAAGTAACCAACAAACTATACAATAAAAATGGTCAAACATTGGCCAAATTGTCAAATATGACGATTAAGAATTAACAAACATTTTGAAAGTAGCCAATCAATAAGCTCACTTGTAGATCGGCTATTTTGAAAATAGCCGATCTACAAGCTCAGCTTGTAGATCTGCTATTTTCAAAAACATCTTGAAATGTGAACATTTTGGGAATGAAATATTTTCAGGTCCGCAGACAAATACATATTAATTTGGGGGGTCGTTGACATGGAAATGTTTGAGAACCACTGGTTTAGACAACATTAGGAAACCAAACAAGCAACTACACAACAAGCCCCAAAAACTGCAACCCGAAAACTATCAACATTTGAACTTTACAAATAAACAAGCCCAAAGTCGCTTATAATAACCGGACATGGCAACGCTGATCCTGAACTGTGGAGGGCAGTAACACGCAACATCGTCAACACGGCCGGAAATCTATTCAAAGAAGAAGAACCAGAACCAATCACAGCAATTTGAGGGCGGGTTTCTTCTCATAAACAAGGAAGTGCCCTTCAATGTAAATCCTGTGTGTACGTCTCTATTCTAAATAGCAGAATTAAACAGTTGTTTCACAGCGGAATATGTTTGTAACTCCTTGGTTTTACTACAGACATCCGTAGGACCAGGTGGAAACCTTTATATCTGTGACACAACGTTGGATGATAACGTAAGTTTTCTCTCTGAAAACAGACGACGCTGATCTGATTGATTGATTGATTGAATACTTTATTAAAAGTTTGCAAAAAAGTACAGTTCTATACAAGGTGGCCACCTAAACTGCTAAGAAGAGTATACCCAAGAAAGCACTATGGGCTTGTTTCCATTGGGGTCCATGACATGGACTCCATGTGTATTCAATTCATCTAAACATTTAATGACAGATACAATACTATGCAAGAGAACGTCATATAAAGTAGTGGTAATCAAAAAGAAAAATGTGTACAGTACATCCGAATCTCTGATCTGAATCTCAATGAAAGGTGCTGATATTTGACTTATTAAATACACGTTAACTTTTTCTGCCACAACGTTTCAGTGACAAGAGCAGAGTGCCTGAGTCAGCTGACCCAAAGTAGCACAATCGTAATGCACGCACGCACGCACGCACAAGCAATCTGAGCAAATTATGCATGCCCTGTACCTGTGGTGCTGTGCTTTGAAGAGGTGTCTTTGTTGTTGAATATTTTGTGAAAATATTTGATCACTTGACCTATTATATATTATGTTAATTTTGTCTACTCCCCATGCCTACATGCACACCCTGTGTTGTGGCCGGCTGTAGGTTAGTAGGCTGCTCTGGCAATAAGAAGGTCACCATTTAGCTTCCCAGACCGTCCAGTAACGTTTGATTGATTGATTGATTTATTGATTGAATACTTTATTAACAATTTGCAATTGTACAGAGGTACGGTTTACAATGATTGTTAAAAGGATAACACAAAAAGCCCTTGGGGCTTGTTTCCATTGTGGTCATATGTATTCAATTCATTAAGACATTTAAAGACATACAATAATATACAATAATAAACAAGACATAAACAACACTAGTAGCAGAACGTATATGTACAGTAAACATTTGGGGGTGGGGCGGGTCATTTCTGGTGTTAAGCTTAGAGGACTTTTCTAGGACCAGTTACAAACTTCAGACAGGTGCTCTTTTATGGTGGTTTTGAAGGAGAGTAAGGATTCACACTTTTTTTTTATGACTATTGGTCGGGCATTCCACATTTTGGTGGCATAGCAGTAGAACGAATTTGACCCCATGTTTGTGGCCGAGTCTGGGTTGAATTAGCCTCGGAAACCCAGGCTTTTTTTTTTGTTACAAAAGAAAAAAAGCCTGGGGGAGCGATGCAGGAACTATGGTCTTGGACCTTGTTATCTCCTAACCAATCAGAGTGCAGAGGGGCGTCGCTCTAAATTTGGTGACGTCAGCGTGCTCCGTGCACAGGCCGAGGGGGGGAGGGGAGGGGAGGCGGGGACATAGATTGGTGAAGCAATAGGAAGCCACGCACAAATCCAGGCGGCTGTGTTTGGGTCCGCCCTTCAAGACCATGGATTGAGCTCGTAGCCTCAGGCTAGGGTTGAATTAGATCAGTGGAGCTCCCTTTGGTGTTGTGCCTGTGTGTGTCTTTCACGTTATTGAAATAGTCTGACAGGTACATGGGTATCCATTGGTGGGCTATGGACACTGGACGGTTCAGAAACTTGCCTACAAATGACATCATCAACAGGGATTCCAAGCAAATAGAAACTATACAGTTTTTCTTTTCCTGGAAAGTTAGCATGCTGAAATATATTGCATTTGCATTAAAGGGATATATTTCACTTTCAAACACGTTTGGTGTCATTTTAACGTCTACACAGGCTTTTGTGACTGAGTACCCCATATAGTTTGCATAAAGTTGCTTGATTCAGTAATTAGATATTTGATATTAATTTTTATCAGATACGCCCTCTTCCTATACAAACCCATTGTAACGTCAAACTCCATTTTTACATGTTAGATTTATTGAAAACACTCATCCTTGGTTCTGGTGACTGATATTGTCCTTCTAATGCGTGAGGTGGCCGTGTTTTTTCAATTACTTAAAAAAAGAAAGTTTTTAATTGGGAAAATTAAAAAATAATTGAATAAAAAAAACATGGCCACCTCACGCATTAGGTGGGCAGAACAAAGGACGGGTGTTTTCGATGAATCTATCATGGTTAAAATGGAGTTTGAAGTTACAATGGGTTTATATAGTAAGGGGCGTGTCTGATAAAATGAATATCAAATATCTAAATACTAGGGGTGTAACGATACATTTTAACAACGATTCGATACGTATCACGATACTTGGTTGTCGATACGATACATGAACGATACAGGTTAATTTAGAACGATACGATATGTTTCGATTCAGTGATTTAGTCGATACGATACATGAACGATACAGGACAGGTTAATTTAGAACGATACGATTCGATTCAATGACTTAAAATCGATATAGTAACTATTTATTTACCCAAAAATTCTGTGTGAAAAATAAATACCTGGATACTGGATATAAACCCCTCTTTCTCTTTTTTTCTTCTTAAAAGTACTTAGTTTGATATAATTGATTATTTGCATTGCAGAACGATTCGATACGATTATTTGCATTGCAAAACGATTCGATACGATACAAAGTCAAACGATACGATATTTAGCTGTTTGCATATCGATATAGTAGATCGTTGAAAATTCAAAACGATGCATCGATGCAGTTACTGTATCGTTACGGGCCTACTAAATACTAAATCAAGCAACTTAAAAACTGTCTAGGGTGCTCACTAAAGCCTGAGTAGACATTAAAATGACCCCAAACATGTTTGAAAGTGAAATATCCCTTTAAATAGAATAAGTGTGAAATATTGTTGTTGTGACATGACCAATCCTGCCTACTGTTGATGTAAATTGGTAGGCAGGCCTCTGGAATGTCCACAACTCACCTCTGAGACACATGAGTAGGTGGAGATGGTACAGAGATGTGGAGATAGTACAATTTTATAATGAAGCGACTGAGTATTTTGTGAACATGATGCACACCCTTTATTTTGCATATATTTCTTTCAAAACTTTTTTCATGAATTTGGAAAAATGGAAAAAAAATAAAGGGTGTCCATCTTGTGGGCATGGGCAAATATTTTTTGAAGGAAGGCTTGGGTAAAGATCATTATGATGTATGTAATGACACAGATGCTTTAATGGGTTTAATGGGTTAACAAATAAATGACTATTGCACCATATCTGTTCATTTTCATATTCCAGGGTCAGTTCTCTTGACTATCATTTGTCAATTCAAAAGTAATGTTCCTGGGCCAGCCCAGTAGTTGCAACGGTGGGGTGCAGTGATCTTGAAAAGTCACTGATCTGGAGGATGAGGATAAACTTTCCTCTATGGAATAATCCCTGTTTAAATGTCTTACTGTGTGTGTGTGTGTGTGTGTGTGTGTGTGTGTGTGTGTGTGTGTGTGTGTGTGTGTGTGTGTGTGTGTGTGTGTGTGTGTGTGTGTGTGTGTGTGTGTGTGTGTGTGTGTGTGTGTGTGTGTGTGTGTGTGTGTACTATTGCATTCCTACAACTCAGCCTGAAGCCAATAGTCAGGACCAGAGCTCTGCTGCCCCCTGGAGGACTGCTGCCTACATAACTCCCATCTTCACCCCTGAGAATTGGACCCTTCGCTAAGCCCCTCCCCAAACCGGCCTTGTCCAATCCTACGTTTGTCACTAAGTGAGGAGAGCCTGGCAAGCTTTCTCTACCAGAGCAAAATGCCGAGGCGTTGTGTATACGGGACTTGCAACTCAGATGAAAGATATCCAGAACGTTTACAGGGTGGAGTTGTATTTTTCGCCTTTCCGAAACCAAAAACACAAGAGGAGAGATGTAAAATATGGATTAAACAGTGTGGGAGACCTCACTCACAGCTTAATCCATCGAAGATAACCAAGAACTACCATGTTTGTTCCAAGGTAAGACGCTAACGCGAAGAAGCTCGTCGCACACACACACACACACACACACACACACACACACAGACAGACAGACAGACAGACAGACAGACAGAGCTTTTTCATTACTGGTACAGTTATGATTCACAGTTGCTTATGTTTTCACATTCGAGTAAGGTAGTTGTGTGTCATTTGAGGCTGAGCAAATATACCAGATAAACACTAGACAGTTCATATTAATGGCCTGTAGTTTTGCTGTTTTACCCCTACTGGTGTCAGAAAGAATATTCTCTCAATGCAAGCGGATGGGTTTTTGACAAACTTTAGACTTGATTTTAACACTGGCCTCTTTCTAATAGCATTTTGTGAATGGACGACCAACACCAGAGTTTCCCAATCCAGTAGCTGCTATCCCTGTGTCTGACGAAAGACGGGAACATTGGGGAGGCTGCAGAAGACCTCGATTCAAAAGGTTGGTTATGCAAATCAGAACATAGTAGTTAATAAACAAACTTTGATTTCATAGTGCTTTATTATCATGGTGTGGACACTTCTGAGTTGCTTTGTGTGGACGTCGATGCGTTGCATCATTACAGATCAGATGTAAGTCACAACTAGTGACTTACATCTGATCTGTAATGATACAACGCATTGACGTCCACACAAAGCACTCATTCACCTCTGTTGTTGTGGTGTGTAAACTCTGCCATCCACATTTTGTTAGAAAGCTTTTTAAAGCAATATAGTTCTTTTTTTGGTATAGTGCATTTTATTCGTGTGAAACTCAAAGTAGGTGCCAAGTAACTTTGACAGGCATAATATTTTTCTTACATTTTTTAATTTAACTTAAACATTTACAGACTCAGATGTGCTGAACCCAGTGCTGAACAAGCCTCCACCTCAAACCTCACCGAAGAAAGTGCATCACAACACAGTGGCGCACAGGATGATGCACAAGACTCCACCTCAAACCCCACTGAAGACACTGCATCACATCACTGTGGCAATGGTAAGTGCTTAATATACATTTATTTATTTATTTATTTACCTCTGGTGGCAGCTACTGAGAAAATAGTCAAAGAAAAACAAATCTAATTTGTTTTTCATGCCACCCCACTAACAGCATCAAAATGTATGCGCTGTAGGTGGTAGTCATTTTTACACATAACATAAAAATCACACCATGGCATGCCTGTGAGTGCCAGCTGCCCCATCATTTGTAAGTGATACAGTATGTGTGACTCTCCTTGAGCTTGCCTCTTGAGATATACACACTCTTGGATGGTGTCTTTTGATGGGCACTTTATCTCCAAAATTCCATAACTTGTATTGTCACCCCTCTCTATGACTTTCCTGTCTGGTGAAGTGCCAAGGTGTGGAGCGTGAGGATTTACCACAAAGCCACATGGCAAAATTAGATTTCCTGTGACCTCAGAGTACTGCATTTCTACAAAAAGTGTTTAATAGAAACACACACACACACACACACACAGGGCCGTAGGAGACGGGGGGGACGGGGGGGACTCGTCCGGTATTTGGGCCGCGAGGCCACGAGGCCGCGAGGCCGCGAGGCCGCAAGGCCACGGGGAAGAAGAGGAGGAAAAAAAAGCCTCAAATGGGGCCGGCACTAGGACCCCGCGGCCGCTGCCTGGAAGGGAGGGCTGCTTGCTGCTGGCTGCTGTGAGCTGCTTGAAGGTGGAAGAGCTGCACAATCACATTTATTAAGAGTTATAAAAAGAAATAACCGCAAATAACCACCCAAAACTCGGAAATATCCGACCAGAACCGCAAAAAAATCGCGCGCGCGACTTCGTGGGCCGGTACAAATATGTCCCCCCCGACTGGGAATGGCTTCCGACGGCTCTGCACACACACACACACACACACACACACACACACACACACACACACACACACACACACACACACACACACACACACACACACACACACACACGTTAAGCAATCTGACATGCACCGGTGGTGCAGTGCTTTGAAGAGAGGTGTCTTTGTTGTTGAATATTTTGTGAAATCTTTTGGTCACATGACCTATTATATAAGTAAAGTAAAAAAGAGAATGATGTCCATTAGCTGTTCAACACTGGTCAACACTATTTGAGATAATAGCAATTATTTTGCATAATTATCATAATCTCTTACATGTTGAAAAATGTTCAAACATTTTCAAATATAAAAAAAGCTAAATTAGCAGATCTACAAGCGTGTCACGAAGTGTTTTTATTGGCGTTTTTATTAGGCAATTTTATGGGCGATATTTGTCATTTTATTCAGCAAAATAAATGTATCCTAATGGTCTGCCTCCTCGAGAATTAAACTCTTCAAATATAGCCAAATTAAATGTAAAGCGCAATACAAAGCGTGCGTGAAATGTTAATCAATTTGGGACATTCTAATAATGATTGATGATGATGAAGGCTTTTGTTGCGCTTATTTCAGACGAGTCTAGGTTACAAAACTCAGTCCCCTCCCCCGGTAGGTAGGCTACTGAATGGAGCGGAGGAGAGCATTGCTTTCCTAGTTGTCTGTTTATCAGCAACTGTACGTTCAGCTACTGTACTCACGACCCAACACGCGTTACGAGTCCCTTTAGTTACAGGGGAGGACGGCTCGGCCGGGTGATTTGTCCCGCAGGCCGCAGCGGCAGGATTTATTGTTTGTCCTAATATAAAAAAGTTAACCTGGATGGGTCTGTTTCACCACATCGTTGCTGCAAACTGAGGTAGGCTTCAATGCTTCAACTTCACTTCATCCCCTAGCCTGTGATCATCATCTTAGCTTAGTCCTAAAAGAACAGTGGTGGAAAGTAACTAAGTACATTTACTCAAGTACTGTGTCAATACAGTACTCAACTACTGTATCAACGCGTTGTGAGCTTGTAGATCAGCTATTTTCAAAAGATTTTAATACATTTTAAAAATATGATACCATGTTAAACGGGACATTCTGCATAATGAGTTCTTTCTACAGTACTTTTGGTACTTTAAGTACTTTTTGATACCAATACTGTTGAACTTTTTAAGTACATTTTTAATTCCGGACTTTTACTTGTAACAGAGTATTTCTACATTGCAGTATTGATACTTTTACTTAAGCACAAAATGTGAGTACTTTTTCCACCACTGTAAAGGAATATCCTATGGAAGTGATATGTTTTACAATTCTTTGTTGTCTAAACAAGTTTTGGTCAGTGAGAGAGTGAGAGAGGTGCATGGCAGCAGAAATACATGCCATCTCATCCCGTTTTTTTCATCGACAGCGTGCAGTCACGTTACTATAGTAACCCGACACTGCACGTGTTACAGCCGAATGTGTACTCCATCGACGCCGAAAATAGCAGATCTGCAAGCTCACAATGCGTTAGCGACGTGTTGTAAGTTTGTAGATCTGCTATTTTTGACGCGTGACCCGCTGTACGGCGAAGTTACAAATTATTGCTTTTCTAGCGCGAATATATCGTCAATCTGCGATTTTTGGGCCGACGATGGTCGATAGGAATATTTTGGCATATCGCCCAAGCTTAGTGTGTGTGTTAGAGATGCGCGTATCGCGGTTCTAGCCGCGGTTGCCGCAGTTAACCGCAGTTTGGGTGGATTTGGGTCAATCAAATATAATTATTAATTAATATCGGATAAACCGCGGGTGAAATATTGCGGTAAATAAATTAATGACATCTAATATATCTATCCATAAAATAGCTAAATCTCTGCGTGCTTGTGTCTGTGTGAGTGTGTAGAGCAGCCTCTGTGCGATGCGATCACAAAATGCATTGATTTAGCCTATGGAATGTCGGTGCGTCTTTTTTAATTTTTTTTAACCGGTGCTGCTGTGCTGCGCTGAACATACAGACTCTGCGCAGAAGAGCAGCACCGATCGCATCGCACAACTAATACTAAAACTAACGGGAATACCAGAAAATAATAATATTATGACATACGGGAAAAACGGTTGATGCGGATATTAAAATTGGATAATATTATTATTGCGGTTGGATAACGGGTGGATAATTAATTTGTACATGCGGATTCGGATGACGTTGAGAGGCCATCCGCGCATCTCTAGTGTGTGTGTTTGTGTTCCCACCACTGGGCTGAAAACGAATCACTCAGAAAACACATCGAGTTACTGTCTGCTGATATTACCCCCTGTCTCCTCCTTCTAGATCTCCAATGCCTTCCCACCAAACAGCAGGATAGCAGTCTGGTCCAGGTGAAACTAGAACCTCCACAGATTAAAGAGGAACAGGAGAGGAGCCCCAGTCTGGTCCAGGTGAAACTAAAGCCTCCACAGATTAAAGAGGAACAGGAGGAGATACTTCTAAGCTCAAGGGAGGCTGCAGGGTCATCGTTGACATTACCAGCAGTGAAAAGTGAAGATGATGATGAAAACAGAGAAGAAAAGCCTCTAGCCAGCACCTCATCTGAACACATGCATACCCAAGCTTTTATAGAGTACTATGTTCCATCACAACCATCTAGTGATGATCAGCTTCTCTCTTCACACTGTTCTGAATCTGATACTGATGACAGTGATGACTGGGGGACCGGGGATGATGAGTCAGTTTTAAACACAATGAAATCACACAAGACACATAAGGAAGGACAAAGATTGTCTTTGAGCAACAAGCTGTCCCAGAACCTGACATCATTAAAACAAAAGCCACCTAGGAGGAGACAAAAAAGAAAGAAAACCCTAAGTTGTACAGAGTGTGGCAAAGTCTGTGTTAACAAGAGTGTTCTGAAAAAACACATGAGTAGTCATACAGGCGAAAAGCCCTTTGCTTGTACAGTTTGTAACAAAAGCTTTAGCGAACCTTCAAATCTGAAAGCACACATGAGGAGTCATACAGGGGAGAAGCCTTTTGGGTGTACAGTTTGTAGCAAAAGCTTTGGGCAAAATGAAAATCTGGAAATACACATGATGATTCATGCGGGCAAAAAGCCCTTTGCTTGTCCAGTGTGTTGCAAAAGCTTTATCCGAAGTCATAATATGAAAAAACACATGAGGATTCATACAGGGGAAAAGCCCTTTGCGTGTAGAGTTTGTAGCAAAAGTTTTATCCAAAGTCATAGCCTCAAAACACACATGAGTATTCATACAGGGGAAAGGAAGAAAGTTACTTGTACAGTTTGTAGCAGACACTTTACACGTAAATCTTCTCTGAACTCACACATGTGGATTCATACAGATGAAGACCCCTTTACTTGTACAGTTTGTAGCCAAAGCTTTAATCATTCTACATGTTTGACAAGACACATGAGGATTCATACTGGGGAAAAGCCCTATGCTTGTACAGTTTGTGACAAAACCTTCAGGCAAAAAGGTAGTCTGACGATGCACATGCATACACATTCAAGGTCATAAAAACTGTGACATGCTTTGGTCAAAATTCAACTCTTAATACATATGTGGGTTCTTAAAAGAGAAATATCTTGAACAGTAACATGGTTTAGGGCAGTGACTCCCCTTGCCCCCCTAATTATTCTTACCTTCTCTATTATGGAAATAACAATAACGATGGAGCTTGCAGAAAAACTAATTTCACCCACTGTTTTACACTTGAAAATATGTGATGTGACAATAAAGTGTGATTCTGACAAGCCGTCAAAAAGGGCCTCTACCGGAGGTAGGACCAAACACAATATTGTTTTACCTCATCTCTAAGGCCTCTCATACATTCATATATGGATTCTTGTATACAAATATTTTACTGTTAAGATGTTGAAATTGATATATAATAGTATAGACTCCAAATTAAAAATAAAACCTAACCGTCTGAGGGTTGAGGTATATAAATTAATGTACAATGGAAGTTCTGAGAGATTACAACTTTAACTTTGTATACTTGAAGTCAGGACATCCCTCTACAATCTAGGAAAAAAAATAAAAAAATCTATATCTGAATGGGAATATGAGATATAGTCATTTGAACACATACCTATAATAGGCAGAAATGTAAATCTATGTAGATTTTTTTCCTTAACTTTGTAGTGACTCACTCTGACATGCATTGTCATAGCATTGTCTTATTGTCTATATGGGTCTCTTCATAAACTGACAGGTAAATCATTGCAAATAGTTTGGAATTTGAAAAGATGAGAAGCCTACATTGACAATAGCAGCACCCTGACTCTGTTTCACCAGAATTTAACAGAGCCTTAATTAGTATCACTGGTAACCATATTAGTATCAAGTATAGTATCTGATAGACATACCTATCAGAGCTTCCATTGTGAATCTACATGAGTTTATGCCTCAACCCCCAGACGGCTAGGCTTTAGTTTTAGTTTGGGGTGTATAACTTTATGTATGAATTTCACCACTTTTGCAGTAAAACATTTTTATACAAGAATCCATTTAATTTATGGGAGGCCTTAGAGATGAGGGAAAACAATGTTGTGTTTGGTTCTACCTCCAGTAGGGGTATCTCAAATTCTTGAGGCCATTGACACATGATATCTCATACAGAAGAAATATTTTGGTTTTGCCTGAAGCCTGATCCATATTAAAGTTCACACTTCTGTCTTGGACATTCAAGCCCCTGTCATGGATGCAACTCCTTGTGAGCTTTAGATGTATTGTGACACGTTGAGAAAAAGGTGACTGGCCAGTCCCAATCTGTGATATGTGAAACGGCTTGAAAGGATTACCCCTTAGCGCTCTGTTTACTAAACAATTAGCACAGCAGGTTAATATCGGATTACTGATATATTATTGATTTCAGCTGTTACAATTCCAAACATGACCCGCTTTAATTACTTCAGTCTATATTAGTAGCTTAATGACTAGTATTAAAATTATATTGTCTTTTTTTATGTCCAATGTATTTGTATTTAAGTTCATAAAGTTAACATAAATATAACTAAATGCATTTGAAATTAAATTAAAAAAATACTTTTCAGGATTCCAATTCAGAAATAGCAAAAATAGCAGATCTACAAGCTCAAAACGTGTCGCACTGCTAAATATTTTGAGCTTGTAGATCGGCTATTTTTGCTACTTTTGTGTGACATAGAATGGCGAAAAAAGTTAAAATACGGAGAGACAGTATATGCAATGTGGCCCTCTGGAGTGAGTGTGGAAATTTGCCCACCCCCGGTCTAAATGTATGTTCCCGCTGTTCTATACAGCCAATCACTGTAGAAGTTAAGGCCTTAGCTTTGCTTTGCTTTTGTAAAAAACAAAAACAGTAGGGTTTATGGAAGATGTTTCTGAACATGTATATTGCTATTATTGCTATTGTTTAATCTTACAATACATTTATGCTAGCAACTGACCGAGATATAAATGGCCTAAATGAATGAATGAATAAAAAATGAAAAAAATGTAATGTTCACCTACAGTAGTAGACTATGACATAAAATAGGAATGCCAAGCTGAAAGTGGTTGAACATAATTTTAGGGTATAGACCAGTGGTTCTCAACCTTTTCAGGCTGCGAAGAAAATTGAACTGTGGACCCCCCCCCCCACCCTGACAAGCACTTGGAATCGTAGGAGTTGAGGCATTACATTTAGTTTAGGTTCCACAGATAATTATTGTGAAGATAGCAAATCTACAAGCTCACAACGTGTAGATTGAGAATAATATTGAGAAAAATCTGTCCACTATATTAATTACTGTAATATTGTTTGGGCTGCTATATATCTAAACTACTTTTTTTTGTGTACTTGTTTTTGAGAATGATTTCACACTCAAATAGACACGAGCCATCTGCACCTCTCTTTATTAAATATTCTTTATTGCCTATATGGTACATGTTTTTCAAACCTGCTTATTTATGTTCAAATTAAAAAAATGTAAACAAGACCTTCCTTATTCTTTTCATAATTTTTTCATGTTACTTCTGATTTTCACTCCTACCCCACAAGGCAAAGAAATGATTATAATTTACCTTTTTGTTGTACTTCGAAACATCAATATTTCATCACATTTAGAGGCCCTCAGTTGTGGAGCTCTCTCGATGCATCACTTAAGTCTTCACTATCCTTCCCAATATTTAAGAAATATTTAAAATAATATCTAATTTCTTCCTTGCTGTAGTCCATTGATTTAGTAATCTTTTTTTTGTTGTCTTTTTCTTCTTTTGAGCAGTTTTTGTGTTTTTATTTCTTTATTTGCACCACTGCTCCCCTTGTAAACATGTATTATTTTGTATTGTTCTTATTGAACTTTTAATTTTGTTGTTTAATGACTTGGCATTTAACATGTATTGTTTCTATATTTTTGTATAACAATGTGCTAATAAACTAAATTAAACTAGAGCTTGTGCATCGTCTATTTTCAACATTTTTGCCTCTTTCTTATATTATTTGCCAATGTTTGAACTGTTTTTATATATTCAATTCAATTCAATCTTTATTTCAGAACCAGGGAGATCCACATCACAATTAAAATGTATAAAAAATTATGCAAATAGCCCACATTGTTCAGTTTCTGACATACAAACATGTGTGCCAATGGTTCCACAGTCTAGAGGTGAACCTGACCGAACTGTGTGGGGTCCGTTATGCTGCGATTATGTCATTTACTGACTCAGATGCCCTACACATAAACCTATACATAAGGTTACGTAGCACAGCAGAGCAGGTGGGTACCCCGACACTAACAAACATCTGGCTTGCACTGGAGCTTCTTGGAGCTCTCAGCAGCAGCCTCATACAGCAGGGGTCTTCAACAGGGGGTCCTCAGAGCTACTACAGGGGGTCCGCCAAATCTTTGCGTGATAGGATTACGTTTTTTTTTACATTAACCACTTGAACCCTAGAATTCCTTTTCTGAGGGGAACATTAGCCGAAAATAGCAGATCTACAAGCTCTCAACGCCTCGCGCTGAGAGCTTGTAGATCGGCTATTTTTGGCAAAGAGTAGGTGTAGAGGGGAAAAAGAGCAGACTACGTTAAAAAAAAAACTTTAATCTGAAACACAATTTTATACAATATAGACTAGGGGGTCCCTGCTTCATCTCTCTCTCAGCTAGGGGGTCCTTGGCCTGAAAACGTTGAAGACTCCTGTCATACAGTCATTATAGGCCACTGTGAGTCGTCTGATGCTGCCTTCCTTACAGTGTATACAGTGGTGTGCAAAAGGTTTTACTTTAGTTTGTTGATTACTTTTGATGCAGTAATGGTCTTTTTTGTTTTCGTTCTTTCTTTTTTGAAGTATTAAAAACGTCATAAAAGTCCTTAAAATGATCCCTGGCCAATGAGCCTTATATGCCTTAATACATTATAATTGACCTCTATAAACAAAAACAACAACATTTAAATCCCCTTTTATATTCTATTTATTTTAAATATAGGACGTTGTCCCCCTTTTCGGCCTACTCAGTGGGGACAACGTCGCATTTGTCCATCTGTGGTCCATATGGTCTATGTATGGAATGCATGTGCTGTATGATAGCATATAATAAAAAACAACTTAATACTTCCTAAGGTTAATATGAGCATCAAAACAATACAACATTTTTATTAGCACATGCATTCCATACATTGCTGCGGTTTTTTATTGTTTCTTATTTTGGGTTTGTTTAACAGTGGTTTTGAAACATTCAAATGACCCCCAAATTAATGTGACCCCTGTACCAGATTAGTGTTAAAATGTTTCAAAAAAGATATTCTAAATGTTTCATTTTTAAGTCAGTACGTTTTTTTTTTAAAGAGCAGATATACAAGCTCACAACGCGTTGCATCGTGACGCGTTGAGAGCTTGTAGATCGGCTATTTTCAAATATCCGACGCATGCTTCTTTTGGCCTTGTTTTCAGTAATCTCTCAACAGATTCAGAGCTGCGAAGGTAAAAAAAAAGAACAGCAGAGGGCACTGTTTTTTTCCTTTTTTTTTTGACGATGGGTTCCCAGATTGGTTTTCAGAGACCTGGTGGCTTGTTTCTCTCTCAAAACCTGGCAACGCTGGTCTAAACCACTCACAGCGATTGGGGGCGGGGTTTCAACACAAAAACAAGGAAGTGCCTTTCCGTGTACATCTGTTGTCTAACAATCATTTAACTCTAACGGTCTAAATAGCAGAATTAAACAGTTGTTTCACAGCGGAATATGTTTGTATACTCCTCGGTTTTCACTACAGACATCCGTAGGACCAGGTGGAAACCTTTACATTTGTGACACGACGTTGGATGATATTTAATAACGTGACCGTTTTCTCTCTGAAAACAGACCAACATGAAGCTGATCCGATGCGAATCTCATTGAAATGCGTTGATAATTTGACTATATACACGATTACTTTTCTGCCACAACGTTTCTGTGACAAGAGCTGAGTGCTGGTGAGTAACACACACACACACACACACACACACACACACACACACACACACACACACACACACACACACACACAATCAATTTGACTCTGGTCCATAGCCGTTAGTAGCTCCAATCGGAACCTCTCCCTCCGAGATGAGGTTCCACGTTTGTCGGTGCCGTTTGACCGGGACATTTTCGAATATTTTCCACTTTACATTATTCTTACCCCTTTCCGCACATCGTATCCAAAAGGTAAAGGGTTTCTGCACTGCTCTCAGATGTTTTAACTTCTAGCGCCAAAGAAAAATCTAACTGACGGGTTGGAACAAGTGTTTTAATCGCTTAAAATGTTATCCTTTGGCCAGTCAACCCCCTTCCGCATGCGCAGTACTGCTCCCGTAAGATTGCATTGGGAAACATGGCCACAGGCTAACATTTTAAGCGATTTAAACGCTTATTTCAACCCGTCAGTTAGATTTTTCTTTGGCGCTAGAAGTTAAAACATCTGAGAGCAGTGCAAAATACCTTTACTTTTTGGATACGATGTGTGGAAAATGGTAAGAATCATGTAAAGTGGGAAATATTCCAAAATGTGCTGCTCAAACGGCACCGACAAACGTGGGACCTCATCTCGGAGCGGTTGCGGAGGGAGAGGTTCCAAATGGGGGCTAAGCAGCCGTTAGGAACTCCTGGCTATATCGCTTTATGGACCAGAGCTGCCTGTCATGGAAATAAACAGTGGTCTAAAAAGTACTAAAATGTTTTACTTATGTAAAAGTATCAATATCACACGGTAGAAATACTCTGTTACAAGTAAAAGTTCTGTATTCACATTTTACTTGAGGAAAAAGTATTGGTAGCCTTGGATCAAGACTATAGATGTATTTTATCTAGCCCTAGAATGTCTGTGATCTTACATACATTTCAAGGAATACTTGAAATGTATGTAAGATCACAGACATTCTAGGGCTATATTTTATCTAGTCTTTCACTTTCGTATCTACGATAGTCTTGGCTAGCACCCCCCAGTGCGTCCTGGGTTGCACCTGGGTAAAACTGAATCCATCCTCTTTGGGTCCAAAATAAACCTCTGCAAGGCCAATGGCTTCACAGTGGCTTAAAAGTGGGTGACAATGTGATCCCAAGAAAAGAGGAAATTACCTACCTGGGTTGCATTTTAGAGGCAAATCTTTCCAGTGAAAAATTGCAACAAAAGTAAAACCAAGTAAAACAAAAAAACAACAACAAGACATCCCAAAACAACTAATACATTGCACAAAGACTCCAAAGTGCAAGTTAACATTTGGGGCAACCGGGTAAGCACCTTATATATATTTTTTGGCACATGTATGAGAAGTACAGGCTTTACTGGTGAAAGTGGAGGACGCACTGGGGTCAAAATCTATGATAATCTTGATCTTTGGTTAAAATATTGGCAGCAAATTGTACTTAGAGTACCAAAAGTACTCATTATGCAGAAAGTCCCATTTTAGGTTTGAAAATAGCAGATCCACAAGCTCACAATAGTGACATGTTGTGAGCTTGTAGATCGGCTATTTTCAAATAGCTGAAGTACAAAATAGGGCGTAGTTGGTTAATGTATATGTTATCATGTTGTGTCTTAATAATCCAAATCTGCAAAGTAACTAGTAACTAAAGCTGTCAAATAATTGTAGTGGAGTAAGAAGTACCGTATTTACCTCTGAGATGTAGTGGAGTAGATAGTCAGGGGATATTAGCAGAAAGATTTCCAATCTTGGAATTTTAATTCTGTTTTAAGTAGCATGTGAGGGGTCAAACTAGGGTGTTTTTATTATTCTGAATCCATTGCAAGCATTTGTTTTGCACCAAAACCACTCCTTGGGCTAAAAACAGCCCAATCTCAATGGGCTTTTTACACAAAAAGTATACCTGGACAAGGATGGCTATTAGTGAGGATGCTTAAGACCATATTTTTGAAAAATGTGGACACGGCTCACAAAAGCGCCAATTTTTTTCTACATGCTCTCCATCACCATAAGTTTCATTTTGGAAGGGTAGCCACGTCATCAAGATGGCAGAAGGTGGCCATCTTGGATTGCAAAGATGGAATATCTATAAGTGCCAATATCCAAGCCACTTAGAATGTCAATCTTGGTGTCTAAATATACATTTTCTGGGACAAGGAATGCAATAAAACTATAGGGAATATCAATAAGTGACTAATTCTGCCAATATTAGATAATTTGGTTGATTCTGGCCATATATGAACACAATTGTATTAAAATGTATGTGTCGGCTAGATTATGCACAACATATTGGTATGAGTTTTTATCAAACTTTGACAGATCTGACTCTTGTTATCAATGGTGGAAAGTAACTAAGTACATTTACTTAAGGACCGTACTGGAATTTGAAAACGGAGGAATTTGTACTTTATTCGAGTATTTTCTCAAGCATACCAATAGACCAGGCTCATGAGCAGAATAATGATCTAGTAAAGGGTTCTGGAGGTGCAGTCGGACTCACCGAGGTGGATGATCGCAGGGCCTGAACAAGCACGACTCCTAAAAGAGTTTGAGAAGGAGTATGTTTTAGAAAAAGGAAATAAACAACACCACCATGAAGAAGGAATGGCTACACAAAAGACGTTCAAAGAGCAAACACTAGCACTTGTGCACACCATCAGTGGGATGGGCAATCCGTTCCTAGATGATAGCCACAAGCTTCTAATGTTGGACACACGAAATGTGATTGACGAGTCAGTGGTTAACACAGTCCGCACTGTGGAATCAGTGGGAAGAGAACAGTACGACAAGTACCATAAGACAGTGATCATGGACCGCACACACTCCATTCATGAGCCCATCAAAAAGAACTCACTGCCTCTCTTCAGATGCCCAAAACTCAAGATCAAGACCAAGCAGGCAGGGCAGATCTCAATGTTGAAGGATGATGTGGCACTCTTCTCCCGGTTATATATAACCACGCAACACAGAGAGGGGAACATGAGCACCTTCTTTAAACATGAAAACCATCCATACCCTCCCTCTCTATCTGACAGAGGGAAACTACGGCTGGGAAAGAAGTCAGATCTGCTAAATATTCGGACACAGAAGACACAAGAAGATTCCCAGCTACGTTTGATGTCAAAGTACTCGATGGAGCTGCTGTGGTGCACTTCCTGTCCACTACCAACATTACCACATTTGACGAATATGCCAGTTGTGTCTTTGTTCCCCACATCATGAAACACCTGGAGATCTCCAAAAGAGTTGATGTGGTCTGGGATACTTACATCACCAGCAGCATAAAAGAGTCAACAAGGTAGAAGCGAGGCAAAGGGATACGACGGAAGGTGGCTGGTCAGAACAAGCTGCCGGGGAATTGGTCAGATTTCCTGCGTGATCCTATAAACAAGCAGAACTTTGCCTTTCTCTCTGGGAAGATTGCATCCACTGCCTGGCCAGAGGGCAAGCTGGTCTTCATCACATATGGCATCACAGTGGTCGGCACAGATACCAGCCACTCGATGCTGCCATGTAACCATGAAGAGGCCAACACCAGGATAGTGATTCACCTGCTTGATGCCCTGGAACATGGCTGTTCTACCTGCTTGATACGCACTGTGGATACGGATGTTGTCGTTATCCTCATCGGCAAGTTCCATGCCCTGCTCGCCAAGTATCCAGCTGCAGACATCTGGGTTGCTTTTGGCACTGGCAAGAACTACACCTATGTTCATATAAACACGATCTGCCATGCTCTGGGCAAAGACACTTTGGCACTTCCCATCTTCCACTGTTACACAGGCTGTGACACAACATCAGCATTCTGCGGGAAAGGGAAGAAGTCAGCATGGGTGGCTTGGAATTCCTACCCTGAGGTCACCCAGGCCTTCAACTACATGGCAGAAAATCCATACACTTCTGTGACGATAGATGCCCAACACTTTCAGCTTCTTAAGCGTTTCACAGTCATCATGTATGATAAGACAAGTGATTTGGAATCTGTCAATGAAGCACGACGAGAGTTGTTCTGCCAGAAGAACAAAACGATGGAACACATTCCACCAACGCAAGATTCACTGCTGCAGCACGTGAAGCGAGTTGCCTACCAGTCTGGGATCTCGGCCACATCTGAACTGGCCCAGCAGCCGACACCCAGTCCAGAAGGATGGGGATGGACATTAGATGACAACAACCAGGTCTGGCTTCCTGTGTGGAGTATTCTACCGATGGCGTCAAAAGCCTGCAGTGAACTGGTCAAGTGCGGTTGTAAAAGAGGTTGTGGTGCAAGGTGCTCATGCAAGAAGGCACACTGGAATTGCACAGATCTTTGCAGTTGTCAATGTGACAAATAATTTGAATGTTGTTATCCTTGAAAGTGAAGCTAATAATCTTCAATTCTCTTCATGCTCCATTTTTCAATGTGTCTGAAAATGATGTACATACATAGGCAGAATCAACCAAATTATCTAATATTGGCAGAATTAGTCACTTATTGACATTCCCTATAGTTTTATTGCATTCCTTGTCCCAGAAAATGTATATTTAGACACCAAGATTGACCTTCTAAGTGGCTTGGAAGCCGAGATATTGGCAATTATAGATATTACATGGTGGCCATCTTTGCAATCCAAGATGGCCGCCTTCTGCCATCTTGATGACGTGGCTACCCTTCCAAAATGAAACCTATGGTGATGGAGAGCATGTAGAAAAAAATTGGCGCTTTTGTGAGCCGTGTCCACATTTTTTTGTTAACAGCCCTCACTATATGGCCGTTTTTAGCCCAAGGAGTGGTTTTGGTGCAAAACAAATGCTTGCAATGGATTGGATGGATTCAGAATCATAAAAACACCCTAGTTTGACCCCTCACATGCTACTTAAAACAGAATTAAATTTAGATTTGTTTTTGCCCTGCATGGAAATGCAGGGAAATGGTGGGTACCTCAACTTTCAGCAGCTGTCAAAAATTCTCCTAGGGAAACTGAATTTCAGTCTTTGTGAGATGTGTTACTAGACACCTTTACAAACACATTGGTGAAGATTTGTTTTGGTAAGGAATTTATTCCAAGATTGGAAAGCTTTCTGCTAATATCCCCTGACTATAGAAGTATTATTAAGTATAAAAAAATAGAAATACTCAAGTAAAGTCAACATATCTCAAAATTGTACTTAAGTACAGTATTTGAGTAAATGTACTTTGTTTACTTTCCACCACTGGAAATACAACTGGCCATACAACTTGAAAAAAGCGCCCTTCTGGAGAATTGGCCCCTTCGTACGTGAAAGCCCCCTGTAGCCCCAGATCTATAACTCTATGCCCCCCATATACTATCAGGGCTCCTCCCAAACGTCCCCAACACCTTTGAGTGTAATTTGAATTGATCATGTATTTATATACATGTATGTTGGCAGCAATGTAGTTATAATCGTGAAAAGCAGAAGTCATTAGAGAATGTGTTGTGAATGCAGTGTTATTTAATTAGCAAAACAACGTTTTTAACATCAAACATTTGCTCAGCCCTGGCATTTAATGCCTTGACCAGCCCACTTGTAGTTGTGATGTGATACAAAAATTATAAAGTCTGACCCAACGTTGTTTTCATCCCTTGCTTGTCCGTATATCACATTTCATTTCATTTCATTTCAGCATCAATTCATTCATTAACAGGGTTAACAGACTCATCTGAAATGCATACACTGCAAAATTATCTTTGATTGAAAGATTTTTTTTGACGCAGGCCACTCAGTCCAATAGTGACAGGAGTAATGCCATTGTAGACATTTTTAGATGTCCCAGCTGTTTGTGGAATGGATAATGTTGTATGTTGTGTACTGATACACATGTTGCACAAAACATCATTTAAAAAAACCGGTTATAATTACATTTATTCGTGTCCTGTACTGTGCCTATGGTGCAGTGCTTTGAAGCAGTCTTTGTTGTTGTTGTAAGATAATCACATTTCCGGTCTTCATTGTTTGACTAAACACTCTTTTACTCTGTGTGTGTGTGTGTGTGTGTGTGTGTGTGTGTGTGTGTGTGTGTGTGTGTGTGTGTGTGTGTGTGTGTGTGTGTGTGTGTGTGTGTGTGTGTGTGTGTGTGTGTGTGTGTGTGTGTGTGGCCTCAGCAGCCATGAGTCAAGACTTGAGCTCTGCTGCCCCCTGGAGGACTGCTGCCGCCATGTCTCCTATCTTCACCCTTGAGGAAAACTGCACTGATACTGAGGCAGGCAGTGAGTAACACACATACACACGCACACACGTCACGCATGCGCACACGCACATTTGCGTTCTCAGGCTCCATAAAAGTTTGAAAATGGGGTGCCGTGATCCCCCCCAAAACATGACCATCAGGTATTATTATTATATTATATTATTTATTATTATTTTTCAAAAAAGTGTAAAGAAAGTGTTAAAATGACGTCTTTATTTGGACACACCCAGCAGTTCAAGTATACCTGGTTTTAACCTTTTCAGCAGTCCCTCCACCTCCTCCTACAGGACCACCCACCTGTCCTAGTCCCTCCCCCTCCTCGTGAATGGCCCAATGGCTCTGCCCAGTTGTTTACAAAATGTTCTAGAACAGTGGTTGTCGAAACCAGCCGTTCTTGAGGGGGGTTCCAGAGGGTCCCCAGCTAAATTAGTTTAGCATCAAAATCAGTGTAACCAGTTTAAACCTGTATACATCGGCTATTTGAAAATAGCCCATCTACAAGCTCACATCGCATCGCAATGTAACACGCTGTGAGCTTGTAGATCAGCTATTTTCAAAACATCTTGGGGAATCTTTTAAAATGTTTTTGAAACATTTGAACAACATACACACTTGTATGGGAGCCACTGGCACACATGTTGTTCCGATGGGGGCAGTGTTGCAATGCTGAATTGGAACGTGGTTGCACTCTATTTTAATGACGTGGCGCGCACGTCGCTTAACACCTATGCTACAGGTCACACAATGGACAATTGATATGCAGCTAGGCTCATTCCTATGTTAATCCACCTGGTGTGAGTCGGGAGCCGTAGTAAACTTTGTTGAGGTGTGAATTTAAAATAGTTTTAAATCTATGCGTGTGCCTGCGCGTGCTCCTGGTCAAATAGGTTCCTGCACGGCGTGCAAGGCCGTCCCATGAGCAATGCAACCCTGGATGGGGGTCCCCGGATAAATACATTTTAATATTGGGGTCCTTGGCATGAAGAACAACTGGTCTAGAACATCTCTGACAGCTCGGTAGCCACAGATTGTTTGATACGGCACTGGACAACTACAACAGCATAGCTTGGAAAGTGATAATGCATAATATTGTTATAAACCCTGTCTCAGGTATGAGATATGTAAAGAGCCCGCTATACTATTGGCCAAATCTGTCACTTCACAAAGTCTATGTTTAATTGAAATATTTCGTGCATAGAAATGATAAAATGATTGTAATCATGCAATGAATTAATTTTATTCTATTTGATTTCGTAATCAATTCATTTTTGAGCGGGCATAGTGACATACACAGGTGATAGATGTGCCGTGTTTAGAGCTAGCAATTAACAACCGACCATTTATAAAATGTCCAAATACAAGTAAAGCTTCAACATGCATCTAAAACTATTAGCTATAAGAACATAGTGGACATATGTACGTGGGATGCAAAAAAGGCCCTATTCCTACACTAAGTATGGACACTGTTACTGTATATTTTTACAAGCCTACAGTAACAACTACTGATGACACTTGCTAAGCATTGTGTGTGCGTGTGAGCGCGCTACAATTTGTATGAGTGTAGCCTGTATTTTGGTTTTCTCATATAAACAATGATATTTTATATAGGCGACTACACATGGTTGTCAGTACACTCTGTGGGCTTCAGTTGTGTGTGCTCCTGTATCAAAAACAAATAGCCTACCTAAGTCTATGTGGGATAGATAGATAAGTGGTCAATAACTAGTTTGATGTGCTCTTGTGGTGTTTGGTTTTCTGGCAATCTCGCACAGAATGTGTATTTGTGCACAGTGGAGTAACAAGTTGTGCTGCATTTCCATTTCGTTTTGAGCTCAGAATTGATATGCCCAAGATGCGCAAATTGTGTGTATGTGTGCGGGAGCGCACGCCCGCGTGCGTGTGTATATTATTCTGATATTTTTTTGCCCCCCCCTGGCACAAATGTGAAACTCCGCCTATGCACCCACCCCCCAGCAATGAGCGCAAAAGACAGATAGCTCAGCTGGGCTTCGCCCGGTAACGTGGAATGAGCTCCGCTCTCCAGACACAAATGTCTCTTACTGAGCACACAGCTTAGTAGTGTCCCTTCCCCCAAGCAATCATGTCCAGCTGCAAATTATCAGCTCTCAGTCTCTCAGTTACAATCAGGTGAGTGCTGTAAGACTGTGATTGACACTTGTCATTTCCTCCAAGGCCACCCTTAACCCAGATTCACTACAATGTTTTAGAGGGAAATAGTATTGCCCTCAATGGCTTGACTATATTATCCACTACATCAGTGATATTATGTACAGCATCACTGCACACATTTTACTATTGTTTTAGTGTGTAGGGCATATCTTCAACCTTACATTCCGATTGAACTATATGTATTAGAATATTACTTAGAAATAGGATGTAAACTAAATGTAGTCTATAATTGGACACTGTTGATTGTAATACTGACTAGCTGACAGTTGATCTTTCACTCCAATCTAGCATTTCACAGCCTTTATGTATTAATGCTGTTTCAAATGATACAGCAATCAGTGGTTGCATACACAAACGATAATGGTAGATTACAGTATGTATGGGAGATTGGCTATAAAACATCTCACTGTGCTCTCATTTTGTACATTCATTCATTGGAGCCATTTCCACCATTCTTTTCCTCGAAATACACCCATTTTCACCTAGGAATACTTAATGGCCACAAGTCTTGCATTTATTATTTTAAAACACGACGTTATATCCAACAACTAGCTCTGGCAACCCAATGGGGATTGAAAAGGTATGAGTGGGTCCCACGTCGGTAAGGTCCGGCGACGCAAATGTCCAATTCTTATCTTCTGAACATCGTATGAAAAATGTAAAGGTAGTCGCGGAATCCTACAGGTGTCTGTAGTTCCGACGGTCTGGAAAAATGAATGGATGTGGTGAAACAACTTTTTAAACCGAGGTTTTATGCCAGCCTGGTTTGAATTTAACACGCAGAGAAGAAGTCTTGCCAACGCAGAAACCGAATCCTGTAGCTACATTAGACAGACGGGCGAAACTGTAGTCAAACCGTTTCATGTTGCTCATTAGACTACTTTTATTTGGGTTGATAGATGTTTTAACTCACCGGTAACACTCTTGAGGTGGTGCTTTCTGTATCCCCAGGATAATGTACTGCATATTAAATTGTCGGGACAGTGCATGGCTTCAGTATTTCTCTAGTAAATCCCAAACTGTCACGTTTCACCAAGTTGGTGAACCTTGTGATAACATGCAAACTTCTATCCACAAGTTTCCTAGGGCGTTGTGGGCATCACCTCCTGTCGATTTGATCAGGTATCAGGGATCAAATCGACAGGAAGTGATGCCCACAACGCCCTAGGAAACTTGTGGATAGGTGACAATGACTGTAGACATCTATGAATAGTTGTGAATTTGGAAGTGTGTGTGTGTGTGTGTGTGTGTGTGTGTGTGTGTGTGTGTGTGTGTGTGTGTGTGTGTGTGTGTGTGTGTGTGTGTGTGTGTGTGTGTGTGTGTGTGTGTGTGTGTGTGTGTGTGTGTGTGTGGGGGGGGCTTAACCCTTCCATTGGTTTAGGGTAATGTTTGAGAGTGAGAGAAACTTGTCCTCAATTTGCATTTGCTATTAGGAGTAAAAAAAAGTTTGGGTTTATGAAAAATCACTCAGAAAAGTATTTTAGGAGTATATCATTTTAAAATCATTATACTATTGGAATCTTACACAGCTGCTTGGCTGCTCCCAATTATTAATTACATGAAGCCAGTGCACAAACGTAGGTCAAATCAATTAGCTGTCACTCCAGCGCAAGTCGGTCCTGGTCAGAAGAACGCTAATGACCAGCGGGGTAGCTCCCCTTCAACCATAACATGACATGTAGTAGGCCTATTTGATTTTCAGCCATCATTCTCCATGTTCTCACCTCAAACGCTGGATTATTTATTCAAATCGACCGGATCACAGAGGCTAATAGGGGCGATTCACATCCAGGTGTTTATATTGGGTGTGAATTCTCCATCGCGACACTTTCCCATCAAAATCAATGTACTCACAAACGTTGCTATTTTTTCCAAACCAACAGTGTCAGTAGTGAGAGTAGGCTAAATTTACTCACACTGGGATCAGTGGAATGTGAACGATGCCAGCTGCATGTGACCAGAACTGCGCAAATCAGTGTGACATGCCCCGCGAAACACCCTTGTTAATACTTAACTGGCATGTTAATGGCTTATTTTACTTGTTAAAAGCAATATTTTCTTAAAGGGACATTTCGCAGATTTTGCAACCAGATCTTATTTTAATGAAGTTTAGGACTCAAGAAACAAGATCCTGTTTTTTTTTGTGTATAATCTGTGTTTTTAGATATCTAGTAATCTTCTAATTTCTTGTGACGTTATTTACGTCACAACGGTATGGTCTCATTCCTTTCCGCATACATGTTGTCTCGACGCGTCTCAGTCAGACCAGCTCCAAAGACAGCCCCAAGGGGTGTCCCCAATTATTGGTCCAACCTTGAACAGGTTGAAAACTATAGTTAAATTTGCAGAGTGACGCATTACTTTACCTGAGTTACATCTTCTGATAGTTGTACTTGAATGTTGACATGAAATAATAATCCTGTTTAGTGTTTCATAAGCGCAAGCGTGAAAGAATCCAAATACAGCGTGGAGCGACGGTAAACAAACACTGTTGAAAGGCTAGGATCAAAATACCAAGGATTCCACAGTTATGTCGCTACTATGCTACACGGAAGTAGAACGGCATAAAGATACCAAGGATTTGTCAGTGATGTGACATCACTAAAGAATCCTTGGACATGAAGGATGAGATGGACGCTTCTGACTTCCAGTGTTGCCAGATATTGTGAAAGAAATAAGAAACCAGGTGTATGAAAACAAGCCCAAAAAAAGATAACTAGGCCAAGAGCACTTTAAACCTAGACATTATATATTTAAAAATTGCCGATCTACAAGCTCACAACACGTCGCGATGTTAACCATTGTGAGCTTGTAGATCTGCTATTTTCCAAAAAATCTTGAGGGGAAAAAGTGCAAAATGTGGAATATGTTTTTAATCGTTTTAACAACACATATTTGGTAGGGGCTCCCTGGCACAAATTATAATTTCAATTTTCATGAACATGTTTGAGAACCACTGGTTTAAACAACAATCAAAACATTGGATACAAGCCCAAATATCAACTACATTTTAGAAATAAGCCGCTTATAATAAGTAGACATGGCAAGGCAACACTGTCGAACACTGGTACACGTGTTGTGTGTTGTTGTTGAAGATCACACCCACATGCAGCCTCCACTCCCACAAGGAGGGGCAGTGCACCAAAGCATTATGGTCATTGTAGTATTGCAGCAGTCCAGTCAAACCCTAGTCAAACACACAGATTTCATTATTTTTCTGGCCATAGGGTGCACATTTTTAATTGTTCTACTGTAATCTACTACAAATACTATTAACATTGAGTGATTGCAGTTTCTTCCATGGGTGAAATGCTCCTTTTTCTTAAGACATGACAGTAATATGGGTGTAAAATGGAAATGTGTAAAACAATTTGTAAAATATATATTTAATTTAGAATAAACTAATGTTATTTTGTAAACATTTACTGTAGTAGGGGCAGCCCCGTTTAGTAGGTTAACCGAATATCCGCGCACACCCCTAGTCATAATAGGTTGAACATTATGCAAAAATCACACCCAGTGTGAAGTGGGCGGTGTGGTCACAGTGGTCATCACAGTGATGGAAGTTCACTTAAAGAAAAGTAATATTTCTGAAGTGTGTGGTGCTATTTATTAACAATAAACAATAAATAATCAATGGTTGGTCCACAATGGGTGATTCACTTAGTCAAACATGAATGTCACAAACATAAAAAAAAAACATAAATGTGTTTTTTTTTAAGTGCATAGTCCTATTTATAGGGCTATGCACATGTGTCATGTGTTTCACTAGCCAATCACAGTCCTGAATAGAGTCGGCCAATAGATTTGCATTGAATGTGTAGGGGTTAGGGGTGTACAATGGTGGCCAATCAGGGTGCAGGTACAATGGTGGCCAGTGATTTGCATTGAATGTGTAGGGTTAGGGGGGTACAATGGTGGCCAATCACAGTGCAGTGAATGTCGATGTCCAAACCTCACATATAGGGGCGGTTGCACCGCCCAAAAATGCAATTCTATAAGCTCTCATCTTGTATAGCTTGTGAGCTTGTAGATCAGCTATGTTCAGCGAAGAGATATTGTGTAGACTCTAAACCATATCTCTTTGCTGAAAATAGCTGATTTACAAGCTCACAAGCTATAGGTTCTCAAACGATTGATAGTTGAGAAGTGGGGGTGTGACTGATAAGGGTTTTTGCAAATCGATTATTCGACGCCAGTAATAATAATAGGTTTTTGTTTATTTGCTTTCAATTAATTGAACCATCATCATCCTTTCCATAGTTTGTGTCCTCTGCAGACCTGGGGCAGATATTTACGCTTTTTTTGATTCTCGAAAACTGTTGGTCCGACGTAGAATGAAATACAATAATACACAAAAAAACATGTGTCACATATAAGATAGAATATACAAAAATAATGTAATAAAAAACATGTATCAGAAAAAATAACACAATGTATCACAGAAGGTCTGTAACATTAAGGGGGTTTCTGGTCTAAAACCTTTTTGGGTCAGGGCCCACTTGAAAGTCTTGAAAGCATTCGTGGCCCACCCATCTGACCACAATGGCTGCCGTGTTCAGTGGTCAGATGGGTGGGCTGCGTGCATTTTCAGAGCACGTTTATTGTTTCGTATTAAATAATTTAAATTATCATTAAAATCTTAGTGTTTTGTCAATTATTTGGGGACCCACTTGCAATATCTTCAGAGCCCACCACAGGTTGAGAATCGCTGGTCTACCAAATTAGATTAAAATGTTTGAGAACCACTTCAATAGCCTGTACGGGAAACACTGGCTACTGATTTTTCAGTACAGTTGCATAGTACATGTGAACAGTAATTCATATGACATTTTTTGACAAGTGTCACTTGACAAAAATGTAAAAAGACTATCTAAAAATCATTACAAAACAAATCAATAAAGGTTTATAAAAAGGTAGGAGCAGGAGCAATATGAAATTTGTCCCTGAGCAAGACTCTTAACCCCAATTGCTCACAGGTTCTCATTGGAAACAAGACCGCAAGGACTTTCATGAACGACCTGTTAAAAGGAATTATCCTTATCCTTATAGCCTATTGCCTACATAAAAAGGAAACTTAGATGTCGTCTTTTGCGATGTGGTAGGCCTAGCTGTCCATCGAGGCTCTTTACACTGATGAAGACACATTTGTGGCAAAAGAGAAAGTGTTTAGGACACGCAGCAAAGAAGTTATTTTAGTGGATGAGTCTGAGCACGGATCGTCTGACTCTGAGCACGGAGTAACCGGTGTGCAAAGCTAGGTGAGCGAGGGGGGAAACAGCATGAGCAGATAGCTAGCGTGACAACAGCGCCCTGGAGCGAGGAGCATCATTTCCCTGCACTTCGCTCCGCTCACATGCTCTGATTCACACCAAACACGTTAACTTTAACAATGTTTATTATAATTATGATGAACGATATGTTCTGTACACAGTGGTAAAAATACAAAGACAAATAATTACAAAACAAATCAATAATTATCCAATCGGAAACACCTTGAATTGCTCTGTACTGACGTTACTTCCTCTCTCCTTCTAGGTTTCGGGTTCCTTCCTGTGTGTAAAGAAGAGGCTTCCCCTGAACAGCAGGTGAAAAGCCCCAGTCTGGTCCAGGTGAAACTAGAACCTCCGCAGATTAAAGAGGAACAGGAGGAGAGGAACCCCAGTCTGGTCCAGGTGAAACTAGAACCTCCACAGATTAAAGAGGAGCAGGAGGAGAGGAGCCCCAGTCTGGTCCAGGAGAAACTAGAACCTCCACAGATTAAAGAGGAACAGGAGGAGATACTTCTAAGCCCAGGGGAGGTTGCAGGGTCATCGGTGAAATTACAATCAGTGAAAAGTGAAGATGATGATGAAAACAGAGAAACCGAGTGTCTAGCCAGCACCTCAACTGAACACATCAAAACACAAGCTTATATAAAGTACTGGGTACCATCACAACCAACTAGTGATGACCAGTTCCTCTCTTCACACTATTCTGAATCTGATACTGATGATAGTAATGACTGGACCAGGAATGATGAGACAGTTGTAAACTCACTGGAATCACACAACACACATGTGGAAGGACAAAGGTTGTCTTTGAGCAACAAGCTGTCCCAAAACCTGAAATCATTAAAACAAAAGCCATCCAGGAAGAGTCAAACATTAAAGAAAAGCTTTTGTTGTACAGAGTGTGGCAAAGTCTGTAGTCGCAAGGGTGATATGGATAAACACATGAGGATTCATACAGGCGAAAAGCCCTTTGCTTGTACAGTTTGTAGCAAAAGCTTTAACCAAACTGAAAATCTTAAAACACACATGAGGATTCATACAGGGAAAAGGCCCTTTGTTTGTACAATTTGTAGTAAAAGCTTTATCCAAACTGAAAATCTGAAAACACACATGAGGATTCATACAGGTGAAAAGCCCTTTGCCTGTACAATTTGTACTAAAAGCTTTAACCAAACTCAACATCTGAAAACACACATGAGGAGTCATACAGGGGAAACGCCCTTTGCTTGCACAGTTTGTGACAAAAGCTTTAAACATAATCACAGTCTTAAAACACACATGAGCATTCATACAGGCGTAAATCCCTTTGCTTGCATATTTTGTAACAAAAGATTTAACAAATCTGTAGGTCTGAAAACACACATGAGGATTCATACAGGGGAAAAGCCATTTGTTTGTAAAGTTTGTAGTAAAAGCTTTACCCAAACTCAACATCTGAAAACACACATGAAGTTTGTTCATCCTCTAATAAAACTGCCTAATGGGTCAGCAGGGCACATTGGGTCGCAGGTTGACACCACAAACCTAACATCCGGACTTGCAAGGCACACTGTTGTACCAATACGCCCCAAACTTGCCACAAACACTGTTCAGGTGTCTGACTTGAAAATAGTCACACTAGTTGCCCCAGGCGCACTGTTGATTCAATCCATACCACGCGTGCCACAAACACTCAGGGGGTCTGTCATGACAATAGTCACACCAGGGGCCATACGTGACCCCCAGGGGTCATGTCAGGGGTCCCCGGGGGCTGCAGGTCCCCCAGATGCTACAGGCCCCACAGGCGGATTGTAGCCTGTTGTTGCTACAATCGGCTGTTTCTGCACCAAACATGGCACAAACCCTGCCCTGACAATAGTCACGCGTTGCGTGTTGAATTGTGAACTTGGCTATTTTTTATATTTTTTATTTCCATGTATAATACAGGGTTAAGTGGTTAATCAGACTTCGATTTAGTTCATTAGAAAAGCTTTTTTAAATTGTTCTGTCGATTTGTTAGCATAATAAACAAAATAATTATTGTGTGTGTGTGTGTGTGTGTGTGTGTGTGTGTGTGTGTGTGTGTGTGTGTGTGTGTGTGTGTGTGTGTGTGTGTGTGTGTGTGTGTGTGTGTGTGTGTGTGTGTGTGTGTATGTATGTATGTATGTATGTATGTATGTATGTATGTATGTATGTATGTATGTATATATATATATATATATATATATATATATATATATATATATATATATATATATATATTATAAAGAAAAGATCATATGGATCAGGGACATATCATCAGTGTTGTAGCCTGGGGTCATCGGGTGTTTCGGGTCTCGCAACAACATACACCCTCGCCCAGGTGACTCAGCCGGGGTTGATCAAGCCCCGTCAGTCCTCTTAGGGAAAGACGGGGCCACTCAGTCCGCTTCTCCGGAACTACTCTGCCGGAACTGGGGGAGGCTCTGGCACGTGGCGGGACTAGGCTCTGTAGGCTCTGTTGGCTGCACCAGACTCCCCCCAATCCAACCATTTCCTTCTGGCGTTTCTTGGGCTGTGGTGGTACTGCAGGCGCCACTTGCGGCTTGCTTGAATGGCCCTCCTAAAGGCCTCACTGTGGATTTGTTGGGCTTCTTCCTCACGGAAGACACAGGCTGGGGCGCTAACCCATACTGCTTCCAGATGCCGTCTACATTCCGGCTGTCAACCGTCTCTCCAGTGGTCACCAAACTATTCCTGGTTGTCACAGTCTAATTCCTATGAGCCACTATAAATAGAATCACTAACTATAAAGAACATATCACATGGATGCAGCTGGGACGTATCATCAGTGTTGTATCATATATGTATGTATGTATGTATGTATGTATGTATGTATGTATGTATGTATGTATGTATATATATATATACACACACACACACACAGTAATTATTTTCATTATTATACTAACAAATCGACAAATAAATTGATAGAAATTATATATATATATATATATATATATATATATATATATATATATATATATGTGTATGTGTATGTGTATGTACTGTATATAAATTCATTGTGATCTGCAGTGAGCAGGTAAAGGAAAATCTAGTGATGTGGAGATGGTGGAGGTGGAGAGTGAAGGTTAGCCACAGCAAGACAGAATACATGTGTGTGAATGAGAGGAACCCAAGTGGAACAGTGAGGTTACAGGGAGTAGAAGTGAAGAAGGTGGAGGATTTTAAGTACTTAGGGTCAACATTCCAGAGCAATGGAGAGTGTGGAAAAGAGGTGAAGAAACGAGTGCAGGCTGATTGGAACGAGTGGGGAAAAGTGTCAGGTGGGATGTGTGATAGGAAAGTATCGGCAAGAATGACATGGAAGGTGTACAAGACGGTGGTGAGACCAGCTATGTTATATAGTTTTGAGACATTCGCACTGAGGAAAAGACAGGAAACAGAGCTGGAGGTAGCAGAGACTAAAATGTTGAGGTTTTCTCTGGGAGTAACAAGGATGGATAGGATCAGGAACAAGTACATCAGAGGGACAGCGCATGTTAGATGTTTTGGAGATGAAGCCCGAGAGGCCAGACTGAGATGGTTTGGACATGTACAGAGGAGGGATATTGAGTATAAAAGACCAAAGGATCGACTGGTTATCTAAACCTGAGCCAAGACCCGCTGCAATGGTGTCCAAGCAGGACTTAAACCTAAATGTTAAACCCAAGTGGTTTACAAGGTGAAGTAGTACTAGAGGGTGAAAGAGAATCAGTGGAAGGGCTCTGTAGTTGCCGGAGTATCTGGGTCTAAGGCCAGATACCCTGGTTAGTACATGGTATGGTCTCGGGGAGAGGTTTGAGGATGTGAGAAGGGCTCTGTAGTCGCCCGAGTCTCTGGGTTGTATGGCTACGGTGACCCACCGTGTCATCCCGGTGGGTCGCTATGAGTCAGTCATATTCATATATGGAGTCCCAATGTCAGTCATGACCAAAGATAGAGTCTATGATGTCAGACTTGAATATGTCAGTTATCTCCATATATGGGGTTACAGGCATCCTGTGACACGGTCTAACTTGCGGTGGTATCCGTTACGACTAAGGCAAGTATGATATGAAAGCCTTCTTTACAGTGAGTAGATCGGTAGAAGGATTTACTGAGGTTGAACTGCCAGGCAGGAGGCCTAGAGGAAGACCAAAGAGGAGATTTATGGATGTAGTTAAAGAGGAGTTTGTTGAAGTTAGTTGGCGCGAAAGAAGAGGAGGCAGATGGTAAAAGAGATGGGTATTCTGACAAAGCCCTGACGTACTGTATATATAAAGTTGGTTATTGGTTGTAAATGTCGGATTCGATATATTTACGGTTATTTGCCCAGCCTATCTATCTATCTATCTATCCAAAATTCTGATGTTTTATCCATCAAGATCAGTACTCACTGTTTCACCAGAGGAAGACATTTTTAATGCACACTTTGGTTCAAGATGGCTGGAATTAATCAAAATGGTACACCACTTTTGTGTGTAAAGACAAATGATTAATTATTTGATAATGGTTTATAATGACTCACTTTTCTTCTTGTGAGGTCCCAGTAACTGTTGCAGTAGAACCTGGTTTACTGTCTGTAAAATTACCTGTTTTATCACATCTCTAAGGACACAGTCTGTCTCTCCCTTCATCTCAGCAGTTTTCAGCAAAGAAATATAAATACATACATTTGTATATAATGAAACCATGAAGTAAGAAAACAGAAAAACGTTCCTGATTCTTCTAAAGCCTGTCTGTAATTGTAACCTGTCTGTAACTTTAACTCCTGTCACATCATTCTGTATCATGTTCTTTGAAATCAAAGCTGAATACTTTTCTATTTGCCTTGCACTGAGGGTTTTAAGTCTGCGTTGTTTTATTCTCTTTTTTTTTTCAATTCTATTATTTTCAATTCTAAAGTCTAACTAAGTTTTAACTGTACACACATCTCCTTTTATAATGAGCTTCTTAATGCTATTAGTGTTTTAAGTAAATCACATGAATTGCCTTGTTGAAATAAAAATAAACTCATCAGTCTAAAGTGCAAAACAGTGCTCCCTCTTCATTACACTGTTGAAGCCAGTGATGGAAAAAGTACTCACATTAAGTAAAAGTATGAATACCACAATGTAGAAATACTCTGTTTCAAGCAAAACTCCGGTATTCACAATTTAATTGAATAAAAGTACTAAAAGTATTGGCATCAAAATGTACTTAGAGTACCAAGAGTAAACGTACTAACATGTTTTCCAAATGTAAAACAATCTTTGATAATTGCAGATCTACAAGCTGCGTTGTGAGTGGGTAATGTATGTTTTGTAACAATCTAAATCTACAAAGTAACTAGTAACTAAAGTTTTCAAATAATTGTAGTGGAGTAAAAGTACAATATTTGCCTCTGAGGTGTAGTGGAGTAGAAGTATAAAGTGTTGAAATTTGGAAAATACTCCAGTAAAGTAAAATATCTGATAAAACCTGATGATCCAAGAGATGGACTGTTGGTCTATAGTTGCTAGTTTGGGATGCTCAGGGTAGAAGACAGGGTTAAGCAAATATCACTGGGATTGGTATTTAAGACAGTCAAAGAGACCGTGCTCTCAATACCCTCATACTTGTCTTTCTCTCCAAAGTGAGTGACACCCACAGTCGCAAAACTAGAGGGAGCAACCGTGATCTGGTACCACCCAAATGTTTAACAAACAGGAACATTTAATTCTCATTCCACTACTCTGCCAACAAAATGTGGAATGCCCTGACGCCATCCATTCTTTTTTCATCATCATTTTCCCATCTCTTTCGTACATATATTGTTTGTATTTGTTGATGACAATGTATTATTGTGTTAATTTCTCTATGTTGATGAATTGAATAAATAGGACCATGATGGAAACAACTCCACAGGACCTGTTTGTGTTATCATTTTAGCCTTAATGTGTTACTGTACCATGTGCTGTTTACATTTCTGACTAATAAAGTAATCAATCAGTCAGTCAGTCAGTCAGTCTGTCTGTCTTTGTGTAACCAGGTTTACATTTATTTTATTTTATTCCACCAGATCCTGATAGGTAGGCTATTGAAGAACCTTGGTTTTGTTAAGTTCAATGAATAATGTTAATGTTTATAGTTCTATTCCAACTGAAGCCAGTACAGTATGAACAGGTTGAAAAGTACCTCAATGAAAAAAAAACCGAATGTACAAATTCCAATCTGGCTTCAGAACATCTCACTCCACAGACACATGCCTACTCTATTGGACCGACTACATCAAACATGAGGCGGACTCAGGAAAATACTGCGGCATGATAATGTTGGACCTCCAAAAGGCATTTGACACTGTGAATTACTCCATACTGATTGACAAGTTGATGGCCATCGGTTTTGATAGCACATCAGTGGGCTAGATGAGATCCTATCTGGAGGGGAGAGAACAGGTGGTGGAGGTGAACGGAACCCTGTCCTCCCCCCTCCCAGTGAGCTGCGGCGTTCCTCAAGGAAGCATACTAGGGCCTTTACTGTTCCTAGTGTACGTAAACGACATGCCATCAGCATGTGACTGCAAGCTGTTCTTGTTCGCGGATGACTGCACTCCTGGTCTCGGGCAAGGACAGATTGCAGGTTGAGGAGGCCCTTAACTCTGAACTCGGTAGAATCTGCACCTGGCTCACTGATAACAAACTATCATTACACCTAGGCAAAACTGAATCCATTATGTTTGGGTCCAGAATAAACTTTGCGACAATGTCATCACAAGGAAATTACCTACCTGGGTTGTATCTTGAAAAAATATAAAAATATAAAAATATCAAGTGAAAAAATGGCAACAAAAGTCAAACATGGGGTCAAATTCGTTCTACTGCTTCAGCTTTGCCAACAGAATGTGGAATGCCCTTCCAGCAGTCATAAAAAAGTGCGACTCCTTACCCTCTTTCAAAACCGCTCTAAAAGAGCACCTACAGGTGGCTGCAATTTGTAACTGGCCCCTGTAAAAAGTTTAAGCTTATCACCGGAAATGACCCCACCCCCCAACTGTTTACTGTACATATCTTTCCTTTTTATTAGCCTATAACTAAAGTTTTCAAATAATTGTAGTGGAGTAAAAGTACAGTATTTGCCTCTGAGATGTAGTGGAGTAGAAGTAGTAAAAGTATTGAAAATTGGAAATACTCCAGTAAAGTAAAATTACATCAAAATGGTACTTAAGTACAGTACTTCTTGAGTAAATGTACTTAGTTACTTACACCACTGGCAAATACAATATTACAACATGCACTCACGAGAAAGAATATTTACTATATGGTGTATGTATGCACGTCTGTTATTCATATTTAATAATGTAATTCACATAATTGTAATGATATTCCTCATTTTCTTGACATTCATATATTTTCTGCCAGTCTTTACATGTTTCAGTCACGATTGATTGATTGATTGATTGATTGATTGATTGATTGATTGATTGACTGCGCAAATAGTACAGCGGTACGATTATACAATGATGCTAAAAGGATAACACAAAAAGCCCTCTTTGAGACACACATACGGGTATTTCGGGGCGTGGTCGAATCCGCCATTCTTTCATCAGGTGAAGCAACACAGCTTTCACCATTGGAATTGCATAATTAAACGCACACATTGTTACATTTAGTGGGTTTATTTCGTCATAGCACAACATATGGGTAAAACGGGACCGCAAAATATTCGTAACTTTCCGTGATTCTGCCAATAATCATATTAATTATTTGAGACACACATCCAGGTTTTTGCCGGGCCAAACGAGAATCATGTGACGTTGATCCCCTTCACCTATTCGCTCATACTAGGACATGACATATGTGTAGGCAGAAGAATGGGCTTGTTTCCATAGTTTTATTCAATTTATTGTTAGTTGTTTCTAATCATGCCGTTGTTTTGTACCGTATGCATGATGTGTTGTAAGTAATTGCAACCAAAGAAGGCTAAAGCCATACATTTCAGACTGCGTGTGTGTGATTGTTGCAGGGCTGCCAACACTCCTGGATCCTGCAGGAGTCTCCTGGATTTCAACCGTGTCTTCCGACAATCTCCTGGATTTGGGAGAATCCAGGAGAAACTCCAAAAATTCACCAGAACACAGGAAACTACATCTACTATGTTCAAAAGTTTCTGGGGGTCCACCCCCAGACCCCTCGCTTGGGGTGTGTGGTCAGTGCATGCAATCATACAGAGATATTAACTTTTAATTAATGAATGGTTATTATTAAAGAAGATGGGTCTGACATTGCTTCAGTCATCAAATCAATTTCTGTAGACCTACTATTAGCGTTTTAATGGATGAAAATTGTACCCATCATTCCTTGATTATCACAGTTCCTTGATTCTCACAGTCCAAACATTGTTTTAGCAATGTTTATTTTGTGTACTGTTGAATCTGTTTTTGATCATTGTAATGCACGTCAGTCAGAGTCTGTTACTTCTGTGGAGCAGTCACAAACACTGTAAGCTTTGTTGTAAATCCTTTCCAGTGAAAGTGTATAATGTTTATTTGCAATGTTGACAATGCAATGTTATATATTGGTGTGTGGGTTGTGTGAGGGTGCTGGGGGGTGTGGCTAGTAGTGCCCCCCCCCCCGAGTGCTCGAGTATCGATTAAAAACCATTCACACTGTGCACCCCATAGATTACAAAACCGGCGAGTGTCAACAACAGCTGTTAGGCAAACCGGTTACGCAAAGACCCGCCCCAGCCGCCTCTGAGTCCCGCCCTCCTCACGTTGTTCAGTCCAATCAGGAAAGCTGCCTGTTCCTGAGGGAGAGCCCGCCCTCCAGCTCGCGCAATGCTTAAAGAGGAACGGTGGTGAACCGTCTCTTCAGTCAATCCAAAAAGTCGCATTTGCAACTGAACTTATCTTTTCGGGAACTCGGGAAGTGATCTAGTTATTGTCGTTCACCAAATAGAACCAGTTCATTTGAGCCGTTCTTTCATGACCTACGGCTACACACACGTCATCATAGCAGCGCCTCGCCTGGTTCGCTCTCTCTCGATTCATGCAGGATTCAGAGCAGGTATTGTTTATTCTCTCCGTCATATTTAATTTCTTTTTATAGACAGTGTAACACATATGTATGCAATTATGATACTTGCTAGTTTGTTAATATGCACAGGTGTCTTGTGCTCGAATATAAAGTTTGTAAATGCACTTTTGCAACTATTTATAACGTGTTTCCCGGGTTTCTTCCATGTGTGTAGCTGAACCTGTGTGTAGACCTAGACTATCATATGTATTTTATCGAGTCTGACTTTTGATAGTCCTGGTCTCTACCCTAATTGTCACTGGACACACATCGAGACACAGATGGGGCTTGGCCGAATCCGCCATTCCTTCACTGGGTGAAACACAGCTTTCACCATTGGAATTGCATTAGGGAATATATATTATTACATGTTATGGGTTTATTTCGTCATACAATAATACTTCACATATGGTTAATCATTGTAGTGCAGCTTTGCAACAACCGCCGATCTTGTGAAAATGAAAACGGGACCGACAAATATTTTAACTTTCCGTGATTCTGCCGAGGTGGGCTGCCGGTGGAGCCTAGCTCTGAAGGTGCAAATAATGCGTGCCCGCGAGAGAGCCGTCAACACCCAGAACAAACTGGCTGCTTTGCATAACATTAGGCTACTGGAGAAAAGCCATGGAATTGAATGTGTCTCTCACAATGGGAGACAATTGGTCTCTGCACTGCACCCCAGTCCGCACAAAGTTACTGGTTAAACAGATAACAGCCTTGATGTTCATCAAGTTACATGGGCCACCTATGACTGGGACCCTACAGATTATGTGATAATTTGGCTGAGATCCCATCGCTATAGCTGCGGACCCAAGAATGAGAGCTGCACCAGACACAAGGTTATCTCTGTCATTCAAGTAAAGACAAGTTGTCTGACAAAAATAAAAACAACAAATTAACATTGCATCTAAATAATAAGAAATATAATTACATGAAAAACTTGTTTTCCATCACACATGTTGCATACATTATACAAAAGACCCCAGCCAAGGATCAAGACGATCATAGATTGTTGAGTCTGCCTTTGACATTTGCTTACGTATCTATGATAGTCTTGGTCTCAATCTCCCTATAGTGACTGTAAATGTCACTATAGGCGTGCAAAGCCCATACTTCTCTGTACATGTACAAATGAAACATAAAAAGTGCTGACCATGTAGCCACATATGTTAACGTGTGCACTGTATTAGTCCGTACTTTTTAATAGATAAGTGTGTTAATACCGTCTGTGCCTGAATGCCATTGTATTTCTTCGTTTACATCGAGTGTAATACCGCCTTTCACCTGATGCGCCCCGCCACTACCACCCATTGAGGGATACAGAGGGAACTTCTGACACAGATGGGATTAAAACATGTCTATTGAAAAATACAGACTAAAACAGTGCACACAGGTTCCATATGGCGAGTTAACATCCATAGCTACAGGGTCAGGGTCCTTGTATGTTGCATTTGTACATATACAGAGAAGTACAGGCTTTGTGCACAGATTTCCAGTCACTAGATAGTAGATACGTAAGCAAAATTAAGACTGTCACTCGATAAAATAAATCTTTGATAGTTTGTATCCAAGGCTACAGTGACCCCCATGTATTTGCAAATATAACTGCAAATACACCGGATGTCATTGAGATTGACGAGGACAGCAGGGAGGTTTTCCTATTGGAAGTTGGCTGTACTTTTGACTCAAGTTTAGAGGAAGCCTTCCTTACAACCAAGTCAAATACCAACTATAATACTAACCATTATACAGCTGGGTTATAAATTATAAGTGAGCAGCTTGGGCCATCTCCACAGGTTGGTGGTCAGGGGCTTGAGGATTATGAGGTTGTCCAAGTGTAAGGCAAAGCAGCTTGCAAAATACAACGCATTCTCCTCCATTATAAGCTCAATTTGGATGACAAGGTGCTTTTTGTACTTCCCTGGTGTTAGTAATACGGCCGATGGAAGTGTATCATTTGTGTTGTTTACATTACGTAAACTGTTTGGATTTTGACGCTCATGTTATTTCAAGTACATCTTGTTCTGATACACATATCAGTAGTAGTACAACATGCAAAAGAATCCTTTTTACAAACAGCTGGTTGGCCAAAGACCTGCCTTATTCAGAACTGCTAACCACTTAAACCATATTTTCTACTTTGTCATTTGGATTTTTTTTTTGTCATTCGGAAATATTTACAATGATTTAGACTGTTGAACTAAAATGTATTATAATTATAGTTCAGTTCCTCTAAACAATCACTTTTGTGTGTGTTAAGCAGGTGTCTACAAGTGATGGTCACAGTATATTGCCTCATCACCACATGCATCCCTACGACTCAGCAGCCATGAGTCAGTACCTGAGCTCTGATGCCCCCTGGATGACTGCTGCCTACATGTCTCCCATCTTCACCCTTGAGGAAAACAACAACCCCACTGATAATGAGGCCGGCAGTGAGTAACTAACGCACGCACGCACTCGCGCACACACACACACACACACACACGCTTGCTTTTACGATGAACGCGAAAGGCAGTGAGGGTGCATTCAAGGCGCCTCGGATTCTCAGAATAGGATTAAATAACAAATGAAAAAAACAATGTAACCATGGATTTTACCGATGCAGACACGTAGCGAACAATGCATCGCAATTTCACCCGTCAATTGTATCCGATGCACGCTGAATGAACCGGTGCAGTTGCATCGTGCACGTTTATATTGATTCACCGATTCGTATCGATGAATCTCCGCATCCTTAATGTGTAGAGGTAAGAAAATGAGGTGGCCAAGTCCTTTAATGATCCTGCAGCGGAAATTCAGTCACCAGAGGCACCACAGCAGTTAATATACAGTTTCAGGACAGTAGAAAGTACTGTAGATACAGCAGTGTAAAAACAGTATACACATAATAATAATAATAATAATAAACTTTATTTGTATAGCACCTTTCATGACATGACATGCAGCTCAAAGTGCTTTACAGAGCAAGAATACAATTACAGTTACAAATAATTTAAGAAATGTTTAAGACATCTCATTTGCATGGTTATTATCCTTGCTTAGAAACATAAGGGCCTTTGGAGACGCTTGATTTTTTGATCTGTTAGTGGGTCTCATATCCGGGTCCCTGCTAAATTATTGATAATGTGAACCAAATTGACCCTTACAGTTTTGTAAAAGTGTTAGGGGGGTTTGTGGTAATGCATACCAAACTAAGGGTGCTAAAATGTCAAAGTTGGCGAAACGCTGCAATGTATTGGACTATTGGTTACTTATTTGTCAGTACAGTTGCATTCATACTCTGAGTCCATTACTTTTTTGACAAGTATAACTTTTTTGACAAGTATTACTTAGTATTACTAACAAAAAAATTAAAAACAAAACAATAAGTAGGAGAATCAATCGCATCCAAATGAAAAACAATTGAATTTCTCTATGCTGATGTTACCTCCTCTCTCCTCCCTCTAGATCTCCAATTCCTTTCCATGTGTAAAGAGGAAGCTTCCCCTGAAAACCAGGAGATGGGCCCCAGTCTGGTCCAGGTGAAACTAGAACCTGTACAGATTAAAGAGGAACAGGAGAGGGTTCCCAGTCTGGTCCAGGTGAAACCAGAACCTCCACAGATTAAAGAGGAACTGGAAGAGAGGAGCCCCAGTCTGGTCCAGGTGAAACTAGAACAGATTAAAGAGGAACATGAGGACATACTTTTAAGACCACTGGAGGCTGCTGGGTCAACATTGATATTACTAGCAGTGAAAAGTGAAGATGATGGAAAAAACAGAGAGACAGAGCATCCAGGTAGCACCTCAACTGAAGACATGAAAACACAAGCTTATGTAGAGGACTGTGGAGCATCACAACCAACTAGTGATGATCAGCTCATCTCTTCACACTGTTCTGAATCTGATACTGATGACAGTGACGACTGGGAGACCAGGGATGATGAGACAGTTGTAAACACAGCAACAATTTGTAGCAAAAATCTCTCAACTTGTACAGTTTGTAACAAAAGCTTTACTCAAACCAAAAATCTGGAAAGACACATGAGGATTCATACAGGCGAAAAGCCGTTTGCATGTACAGTTTGTAGCAAAAAGTTCAATCATCCTCAGAGTCTGAAAGTACACATGAGAATTCATGCAGGCGAAAATCCCTCAACTTGTACTGTTTGTAACAAAAGCTTTAACCAAACCAAAAATCTGGAAACACACATGAGGATTCATACAGGCGAAAAGCCGTTTGCATGTACAGTTTGTAGCACAAGGTTCAATCATCCTCAGAGTCTGAAAGTACACATGAGAATTCATGCAGGCGAAAATCCCTCAACTTGTACAGTTTGTAACAAAAGCTTTAACCACGCTGAAATTCTGAAAAGGCACATGAGGATTCATACAGAAGAAAAGCCCTCTACTTGTACTGTTTGTAACAAAAGCTTCAGTCAGGTTGGATATCTGAAAATACACATGAGGATTCATACAGGTGAAAAGCCCTTTGCTTGTACTGTTTGTAGAAAAGGCTTTGCATATGAAGTAAGTCTTAATACACACATGAGGATTCATACAAGTGAAAAGCCCTTTGCTTGTACAGTTTGTAACAAAAGCTTTGAACAAGCTGGATATCTGAAATTGCACATGAGAATACATACAGGCGAAAAGCCCTTTGCTTGTACAGTTTGTAGCGAGAGATTTAAATATGATATAATCCTGAAAAAACACATGAGGATTCATACAGACGAAAAACCCTTTGCTTGTACAGTTTGTAACAAAAGCTTTAAAAAAGCTCGAGACCTGAAAATACACCTGAAAATACACATGAGAATACACACGGTACACACATGTACAGTTTGTAGCAAAACATATACATATAAGTTAGCTTTGAAAAAACACATGTGGATTCATACATTGGGAAAGCCCTTAACAAGTGTAGTTTGTAGCTAAAGCTTTAACCAAACTCAACATCCGAAAACAAATATGATGATTCATCTTCCACAATTGCCTAATGTGTCGACAGTGGAAGTAACAAATATAATATCCGGACTTGCGAGGCGAACTGTTGTACTTGCGAGGCGAACTGTTGTTCCAATCCGCCCCAGACTTAACACAAACACTGTTAAGGTGTGTGCCATCCGCCCCAAACCTGTTCAGATGTCTGTGCATGAGATTGGTCACACTAGTGGCTCCCAGGGGTGTCACTTTATTTTTTACACCCTATTGTACAGCGAAGTATAATTTCTTAGGTTTTTAAGTCTGCATTGTCATTGTATTATCTTATTTTAATTTTCTATATTTTCTAAGTCTTAGCTAGTTTTAATGTGTATGTGTGTATGTAAACAATACAAATAAACATATTACTGTAAAATGCAAAATGGTGCTCCCTCCTCATTACACTGTTGAATTGCTTAACTCATTTAAACCTGTTACACCTATATGTTGTTATACCTTTCAATCTGGGAACAAGTCTCTGTGTTCAAGTTGTTGCTATGTATCGCTGTTGTCAGGCAGAAACCGCTGATCTCCATAGTCTAACTTTTAGTTTTTTTTTGTAAATAAACTCCCTACTTGATCATACTACCGCATCACATAAAAGCATCAAAAGTAGCAGATCTACAAGCGTGAAACGCGAAGCGATGCACTTTGAGCTTGTCGATCTGTTACTTTTGATACTTTTGAATTTGAATCCTGAAAAGTAACAGTTTTGGACATCTGAGGTTTCCACCCGACAGACAATATATAGTAACATATACAGTTGTTTTTTTTTTCTCAGAAAACGTAGGTACTAGGATTTAGATGGCGTTTTTTTAGAATCAACCTCCGGTATAAATGGGTGAAAGCATGGAAAAATAGTTTCCAGACTTATTATCCCTATTCCCGTTTTCTAAACGATAAAATTCAGAATTTCTAAGATAAAATTGATCATACAAGCAGATTGTACAAGCAGATTGTTTTCATGGTGTTTGGAGCAGGCAGACAAAATGTTTACCACTGTGTGTGAGAGCACAGGCCAGAGTGAGATTGATGTAATTGAAAGCAAGGTTATGAAGTATATTGCATACTGTATGAACGTCCCTTCTATTACTGTAGTGTAGGGGTTGACAAAAGACAGTCATTTCAATTCGCATGACTAAAACGGAATAACATTGCACTGTCTTAGCATTTCCTGGGTTTCCCAAATGGTAGAAATAACCGATCTACATGCTGTAGATCGGCTATTTTAGCTATGTGACACCGGCGGTGGTTAATTGATTTGTACATGTTGGATAAGCTACAGTACCTAGTAACAGTTACATTTTAAAACCATTAATATAAACTTAGTTGATCTGATCTGTGTCTCAAAGAATATATGATTATTGGCAGAATTGCGGAAAGTTTAGAATATTTGACCCGTTTTTATTTTCACAATATCGGTGGTTGTTGCAATGACCTGCACAACAATACTTCACCATATGTTGCGCTATGATGAAATAAACCCATAAAATGTAACAATGTGTACGTTCCGTAATGCAATTCCAATGGTGAAAGCTGTGTTTTCAAATAATATGGAAAGTAAACATGTCAACTTCCTGTTGATCCAGATCCGTAGATCCAGTCCAAGTTTTCTTCCTATTAAAAATAGCTAAATCAACAGGAAGTTGACGTTTTAATAATAATAAAATAAAAATAGTACCGGGTTTTGGTGATGTTCTATAGTGTCAGAATCAACATTGTTTGCTCCTCCTGAGCCTCTTCACTGTACAATTTAAGTAAATGAGTAGCATATTATGAATGATCAATTGCTAGTCAATGGAGCAATTATTTTGTATTTCTTGCCCACCTTTGGAGTTACATCATGGTCAAAGTAACTACACAACCCAAACCTCTACAGTCCTTTAACCCCAAACTGCTCCCCGGGGCTCACAGTGCTCCTGTTAGGATGGGTAAATGCAGAGGACCCACCCATTTCATGTATGTGCCCAGAGTAGGGACGCCGGGGTTCATGTCTCGCCCCTCCCATTTTTATGTGGGAACCTCTGGGAACGCAGATTATTTAATAAACATCCATTTTTTGTACACGCGTAACAAATATGGTATGAAAAATCTACCGCAAATTCTGGAAGTTTGAAATGTTTGGAATGTTGAAATGGAAAATGTGTAGGAACCCTAACTTGTGCAACCAGGGTTTCAATATTATTTTTGTTTTAAATTTCACCTTTGTTTTGTTAAGTTCAATGAATCAATATACAGTTCTATTCCAGCTGAAGTGTTGATACCTTACCGGCTGTCACTTGCCCCCAACACGGTCTCCATAATAACTAAATAGCACAATAACACAACAATAACAATACAGTAATATGCTGTGAAGTCTTGCCCAGTTGAGTTGACACAATGCTACAATAGTGTTGCTATTGGATTAGGTTTACACATTTGTGAATGCTATAACAGGTTCTCAGACTTTTTCAAGTCAAGGACCCCCAAATTGATGTATTTGGCCGCAGACCCATATCTGAAAAGGTTTTGTGCCAGGGACCCCCAGAAGAGAAGATTTATGTTTGAATACATACATACCAGGTTTTAATCATATCATTATTTACGAAAGACTTTTGTTTTGTTAAGTTCAATGAATAATTATTTACAGTGGTGTAAAGTAACTAAGTACATTTACTCGAGTACTACTAAGTACAAATTTGAGGTATTTTACTTTACTTCTACTCCACTACAATTATTTGAAAACTTAAAGGTATCATGACATTCATGTTTACACCACATTCAGAGTCTTTGTCCTGGTCCTTCAAACGTGTACAAAAAGTTTTAACTGAAAATTCCACTGCAGTGATTCACTGTAGGTGTTTTTGTCTCACATTTCTAAAGCCTTTTCAACTGCAATGAAAAAAGAAATCTTTGCCTGCGGGTGTCGCTGGTGAGGGATTTTGCCTGTCAATCATCGCCTCTGCTCCGCCCCCCCCAAAGGAAAGGATAGGGGAGGGGAGGGGCGAGGAGGAGAGTGGGCGGGATTAATCGACTGTGACCTCACTGTCGAAGGGCCAAGCTCAGATTACTTTTCAGCCTAATTATTCAGAAAACCCCAGACCACAGAAAATCCACTGAATGTTCAAAGTTCAGATTTTTTGGGTGTAATTGAGGTCATAAAACCCCCAAAAAAACATAACAAATTAAAAAAGTGAAAATGAATGTCATCGAACCTTTAAGTTACTAGTTACTTTGTAGATTTTGTATTATGATTACAAAACATACATCACACTTCAACCCTATATACATTTCAGCCATTTGAAATTAGCCGATCTACAAGCTCACAAACAATGCATTGTGAGCTTGTAGATCTGCTATTTGTCAAAAGATTGTTATATACGTTTGAAAACTTGTCAAATGGGACATTCTGCATAATGAGTACTTTCTACTTTTGGTACTTTTAAGTATATTTTAAGTAATTTTTTTATTCCGAACTTTTATTTGTAATCTATATTGCAGTATTGATACTTTTTCTTAAGTAAAACATTTGAGTAGTTTTTCCACCACTTATAATTTACAGTTCTATCCCAGCTGTAATATTGATAGCCTACCAGTAACAGTAGCCTACTGTCAACAACAGCGGTCCTATCTGGTCCTATCTGGAGGGGAGAGAACAGGTGGTGGAGGTGAACGGAACCCTGTCCTCCCCCCTCCCAGTGAGCTGCGGCGTTCCTCAAGGAAGCATACTAGGGCCTTTACTGTTCCTAGTGTACGTAAACGACATGCCATCAGCATGTGACTGCAAGCTGTTCTTGTTCGCGGATGACTGCACTCCTGGTCTCGGGCAAGGACAGATTGCAGGTTGAGGAGGCCCTTAACTCTGAACTCGGTAGAATCTGCACCTGGCTCACTGATAACAAACTATCATTACACCTAGGCAAAACTGAATCCATTATGTTTGGGTCCAGAATAAACTTTGCGACAATGTCATCACAAGGAAATTACCTACCTGGGTTGTATCTTGAAAAAATATAAAAATATAAAAATATCAAGTGAAAAAATGGCAACAAAAGTCAAACATGGGGTCAAATTCGTTCTACTGCTTCAGCTTTGCCAACAGAATGTGGAATGCCCTTCCAGCAGTCATAAAAAAGTGCGACTCCTTACCCTCTTTCAAAACCGCTCTAAAAGAGCACCTACAGGTGGCTGCAATTTGTAACTGGCCCCTGTAAAAAGTTTAAGCTTATCACCGGAAATGACCCCACCCCCCAACTGTTTACTGTACATATCTTTCCTTTTTATTAGCCTATAACTAAAGTTTTCAAATAATTGTAGTGGAGTAAAAGTACAGTATTTGCCTCTGAGATGTAGTGGAGTAGAAGTAGTAAAAGTATTGAAAATTGGAAATACTCCAGTAAAGTAAAATTACATCAAAATGGTACTTAAGTACAGTACTTCTTGAGTAAATGTACTTAGTTACTTACACCACTGGCAAATACAATATTACAACATGCACTCACGAGAAAGAATATTTACTATATGGTGTATGTATGCACGTCTGTTATTCATATTTAATAATGTAATTCACATAATTGTAATGATATTCCTCATTTTCTTGACATTCATATATTTTCTGCCAGTCTTTACATGTTTCAGTCACGATTGATTGATTGATTGATTGATTGATTGATTGATTGATTGATTGACTGCGCAAATAGTACAGCGGTACGATTATACAATGATGCTAAAAGGATAACACAAAAAGCCCTCTTTGAGACACACATACGGGTATTTCGGGGCGTGGTCGAATCCGCCATTCTTTCATCAGGTGAAGCAACACAGCTTTCACCATTGGAATTGCATAATTAAACGCACACATTGTTACATTTAGTGGGTTTATTTCGTCATAGCACAACATATGGGTAAAACGGGACCGCAAAATATTCGTAACTTTCCGTGATTCTGCCAATAATCATATTAATTATTTGAGACACACATCCAGGTTTTTGCCGGGCCAAACGAGAATCATGTGACGTTGATCCCCTTCACCTATTCGCTCATACTAGGACATGACATATGTGTAGGCAGAAGAATGGGCTTGTTTCCATAGTTTTATTCAATTTATTGTTAGTTGTTTCTAATCATGCCGTTGTTTTGTACCGTATGCATGATGTGTTGTAAGTAATTGCAACCAAAGAAGGCTAAAGCCATACATTTCAGACTGCGTGTGTGTGATTGTTGCAGGGCTGCCAACACTCCTGGATCCTGCAGGAGTCTCCTGGATTTCAACCGTGTCTTCCGACAATCTCCTGGATTTGGGAGAATCCAGGAGAAACTCCAAAAATTCACCAGAACACAGGAAACTACATCTACTATGTTCAAAAGTTTCTGGGGGTCCACCCCCAGACCCCTCGCTTGGGGTGTGTGGTCAGTGCATGCAATCATACAGAGATATTAACTTTTAATTAATGAATGGTTATTATTAAAGAAGATGGGTCTGACATTGCTTCAGTCATCAAATCAATTTCTGTAGACCTACTATTAGCGTTTTAATGGATGAAAATTGTACCCATCATTCCTTGATTATCACAGTTCCTTGATTCTCACAGTCCAAACATTGTTTTAGCAATGTTTATTTTGTGTACTGTTGAATCTGTTTTTGATCATTGTAATGCACGTCAGTCAGAGTCTGTTACTTCTGTGGAGCAGTCACAAACACTGTAAGCTTTGTTGTAAATCCTTTCCAGTGAAAGTGTATAATGTTTATTTGCAATGTTGACAATGCAATGTTATATATTGGTGTGTGGGTTGTGTGAGGGTGCTGGGGGGTGTGGCTAGTAGTGCCCCCCCCCCCGAGTGCTCGAGTATCGATTAAAAACCATTCACACTGTGCACCCCATAGATTACAAAACCGGCGAGTGTCAACAACAGCTGTTAGGCAAACCGGTTACGCAAAGACCCGCCCCAGCCGCCTCTGAGTCCCGCCCTCCTCACGTTGTTCAGTCCAATCAGGAAAGCTGCCTGTTCCTGAGGGAGAGCCCGCCCTCCAGCTCGCGCAATGCTTAAAGAGGAACGGTGGTGAACCGTCTCTTCAGTCAATCCAAAAAGTCGCATTTGCAACTGAACTTATCTTTTCGGGAACTCGGGAAGTGATCTAGTTATTGTCGTTCACCAAATAGAACCAGTTCATTTGAGCCGTTCTTTCATGACCTACGGCTACACACACGTCATCATAGCAGCGCCTCGCCTGGTTCGCTCTCTCTCGATTCATGCAGGATTCAGAGCAGGTATTGTTTATTCTCTCCGTCATATTTAATTTCTTTTTATAGACAGTGTAACACATATGTATGCAATTATGATACTTGCTAGTTTGTTAATATGCACAGGTGTCTTGTGCTCGAATATAAAGTTTGTAAATGCACTTTTGCAACTATTTATAACGTGTTTCCCGGGTTTCTTCCATGTGTGTAGCTGAACCTGTGTGTAGACCTAGACTATCATATGTATTTTATCGAGTCTGACTTTTGATAGTCCTGGTCTCTACCCTAATTGTCACTGGACACACATCGAGACACAGATGGGGCTTGGCCGAATCCGCCATTCCTTCACTGGGTGAAACACAGCTTTCACCATTGGAATTGCATTAGGGAATATATATTATTACATGTTATGGGTTTATTTCGTCATACAATAATACTTCACATATGGTTAATCATTGTAGTGCAGCTTTGCAACAACCGCCGATCTTGTGAAAATGAAAACGGGACCGACAAATATTTTAACTTTCCGTGATTCTGCCGAGGTGGGCTGCCGGTGGAGCCTAGCTCTGAAGGTGCAAATAATGCGTGCCCGCGAGAGAGCCGTCAACACCCAGAACAAACTGGCTGCTTTGCATAACATTAGGCTACTGGAGAAAAGCCATGGAATTGAATGTGTCTCTCACAATGGGAGACAATTGGTCTCTGCACTGCACCCCAGTCCGCACAAAGTTACTGGTTAAACAGATAACAGCCTTGATGTTCATCAAGTTACATGGGCCACCTATGACTGGGACCCTACAGATTATGTGATAATTTGGCTGAGATCCCATCGCTATAGCTGCGGACCCAAGAATGAGAGCTGCACCAGACACAAGGTTATCTCTGTCATTCAAGTAAAGACAAGTTGTCTGACAAAAATAAAAACAACAAATTAACATTGCATCTAAATAATAAGAAATATAATTACATGAAAAACTTGTTTTCCATCACACATGTTGCATACATTATACAAAAGACCCCAGCCAAGGATCAAGACGATCATAGATTGTTGAGTCTGCCTTTGACATTTGCTTACGTATCTATGATAGTCTTGGTCTCAATCTCCCTATAGTGACTGTAAATGTCACTATAGGCGTGCAAAGCCCATACTTCTCTGTACATGTACAAATGAAACATAAAAAGTGCTGACCATGTAGCCACATATGTTAACGTGTGCACTGTATTAGTCCGTACTTTTTAATAGATAAGTGTGTTAATACCGTCTGTGCCTGAATGCCATTGTATTTCTTCGTTTACATCGAGTGTAATACCGCCTTTCACCTGATGCGCCCCGCCACTACCACCCATTGAGGGATACAGAGGGAACTTCTGACACAGATGGGATTAAAACATGTCTATTGAAAAATACAGACTAAAACAGTGCACACAGGTTCCATATGGCGAGTTAACATCCATAGCTACAGGGTCAGGGTCCTTGTATGTTGCATTTGTACATATACAGAGAAGTACAGGCTTTGTGCACAGATTTCCAGTCACTAGATAGTAGATACGTAAGCAAAATTAAGACTGTCACTCGATAAAATAAATCTTTGATAGTTTGTATCCAAGGCTACAGTGACCCCCATGTATTTGCAAATATAACTGCAAATACACCGGATGTCATTGAGATTGACGAGGACAGCAGGGAGGTTTTCCTATTGGAAGTTGGCTGTACTTTTGACTCAAGTTTAGAGGAAGCCTTCCTTACAACCAAGTCAAATACCAACTATAATACTAACCATTATACAGCTGGGTTATAAATTATAAGTGAGCAGCTTGGGCCATCTCCACAGGTTGGTGGTCAGGGGCTTGAGGATTATGAGGTTGTCCAAGTGTAAGGCAAAGCAGCTTGCAAAATACAACGCATTCTCCTCCATTATAAGCTCAATTTGGATGACAAGGTGCTTTTTGTACTTCCCTGGTGTTAGTAATACGGCCGATGGAAGTGTATCATTTGTGTTGTTTACATTACGTAAACTGTTTGGATTTTGACGCTCATGTTATTTCAAGTACATCTTGTTCTGATACACATATCAGTAGTAGTACAACATGCAAAAGAATCCTTTTTACAAACAGCTGGTTGGCCAAAGACCTGCCTTATTCAGAACTGCTAACCACTTAAACCATATTTTCTACTTTGTCATTTGGATTTTTTTTTTGTCATTCGGAAATATTTACAATGATTTAGACTGTTGAACTAAAATGTATTATAATTATAGTTCAGTTCCTCTAAACAATCACTTTTGTGTGTGTTAAGCAGGTGTCTACAAGTGATGGTCACAGTATATTGCCTCATCACCACATGCATCCCTACGACTCAGCAGCCATGAGTCAGTACCTGAGCTCTGATGCCCCCTGGATGACTGCTGCCTACATGTCTCCCATCTTCACCCTTGAGGAAAACAACAACCCCACTGATAATGAGGCCGGCAGTGAGTAACTAACGCACGCACGCACTCGCGCACACACACACACACACACACACGCTTGCTTTTACGATGAACGCGAAAGGCAGTGAGGGTGCATTCAAGGCGCCTCGGATTCTCAGAATAGGATTAAATAACAAATGAAAAAAACAATGTAACCATGGATTTTACCGATGCAGACACGTAGCGAACAATGCATCGCAATTTCACCCGTCAATTGTATCCGATGCACGCTGAATGAACCGGTGCAGTTGCATCGTGCACGTTTATATTGATTCACCGATTCGTATCGATGAATCTCCGCATCCTTAATGTGTAGAGGTAAGAAAATGAGGTGGCCAAGTCCTTTAATGATCCTGCAGCGGAAATTCAGTCACCAGAGGCACCACAGCAGTTAATATACAGTTTCAGGACAGTAGAAAGTACTGTAGATACAGCAGTGTAAAAACAGTATACACATAATAATAATAATAATAATAAACTTTATTTGTATAGCACCTTTCATGACATGACATGCAGCTCAAAGTGCTTTACAGAGCAAGAATACAATTACAGTTACAAATAATTTAAGAAATGTTTAAGACATCTCATTTGCATGGTTATTATCCTTGCTTAGAAACATAAGGGCCTTTGGAGACGCTTGATTTTTTGATCTGTTAGTGGGTCTCATATCCGGGTCCCTGCTAAATTATTGATAATGTGAACCAAATTGACCCTTACAGTTTTGTAAAAGTGTTAGGGGGGTTTGTGGTAATGCATACCAAACTAAGGGTGCTAAAATGTCAAAGTTGGCGAAACGCTGCAATGTATTGGACTATTGGTTACTTATTTGTCAGTACAGTTGCATTCATACTCTGAGTCCATTACTTTTTTGACAAGTATAACTTTTTTGACAAGTATTACTTAGTATTACTAACAAAAAAATTAAAAACAAAACAATAAGTAGGAGAATCAATCGCATCCAAATGAAAAACAATTGAATTTCTCTATGCTGATGTTACCTCCTCTCTCCTCCCTCTAGATCTCCAATTCCTTTCCATGTGTAAAGAGGAAGCTTCCCCTGAAAACCAGGAGATGGGCCCCAGTCTGGTCCAGGTGAAACTAGAACCTGTACAGATTAAAGAGGAACAGGAGAGGGTTCCCAGTCTGGTCCAGGTGAAACCAGAACCTCCACAGATTAAAGAGGAACTGGAAGAGAGGAGCCCCAGTCTGGTCCAGGTGAAACTAGAACAGATTAAAGAGGAACATGAGGACATACTTTTAAGACCACTGGAGGCTGCTGGGTCAACATTGATATTACTAGCAGTGAAAAGTGAAGATGATGGAAAAAACAGAGAGACAGAGCATCCAGGTAGCACCTCAACTGAAGACATGAAAACACAAGCTTATGTAGAGGACTGTGGAGCATCACAACCAACTAGTGATGATCAGCTCATCTCTTCACACTGTTCTGAATCTGATACTGATGACAGTGACGACTGGGAGACCAGGGATGATGAGACAGTTGTAAACACAGCAACAATTTGTAGCAAAAATCTCTCAACTTGTACAGTTTGTAACAAAAGCTTTACTCAAACCAAAAATCTGGAAAGACACATGAGGATTCATACAGGCGAAAAGCCGTTTGCATGTACAGTTTGTAGCAAAAAGTTCAATCATCCTCAGAGTCTGAAAGTACACATGAGAATTCATGCAGGCGAAAATCCCTCAACTTGTACTGTTTGTAACAAAAGCTTTAACCAAACCAAAAATCTGGAAACACACATGAGGATTCATACAGGCGAAAAGCCGTTTGCATGTACAGTTTGTAGCACAAGGTTCAATCATCCTCAGAGTCTGAAAGTACACATGAGAATTCATGCAGGCGAAAATCCCTCAACTTGTACAGTTTGTAACAAAAGCTTTAACCACGCTGAAATTCTGAAAAGGCACATGAGGATTCATACAGAAGAAAAGCCCTCTACTTGTACTGTTTGTAACAAAAGCTTCAGTCAGGTTGGATATCTGAAAATACACATGAGGATTCATACAGGTGAAAAGCCCTTTGCTTGTACTGTTTGTAGAAAAGGCTTTGCATATGAAGTAAGTCTTAATACACACATGAGGATTCATACAAGTGAAAAGCCCTTTGCTTGTACAGTTTGTAACAAAAGCTTTGAACAAGCTGGATATCTGAAATTGCACATGAGAATACATACAGGCGAAAAGCCCTTTGCTTGTACAGTTTGTAGCGAGAGATTTAAATATGATATAATCCTGAAAAAACACATGAGGATTCATACAGACGAAAAACCCTTTGCTTGTACAGTTTGTAACAAAAGCTTTAAAAAAGCTCGAGACCTGAAAATACACCTGAAAATACACATGAGAATACACACGGTACACACATGTACAGTTTGTAGCAAAACATATACATATAAGTTAGCTTTGAAAAAACACATGTGGATTCATACATTGGGAAAGCCCTTAACAAGTGTAGTTTGTAGCTAAAGCTTTAACCAAACTCAACATCCGAAAACAAATATGATGATTCATCTTCCACAATTGCCTAATGTGTCGACAGTGGAAGTAACAAATATAATATCCGGACTTGCGAGGCGAACTGTTGTACTTGCGAGGCGAACTGTTGTTCCAATCCGCCCCAGACTTAACACAAACACTGTTAAGGTGTGTGCCATCCGCCCCAAACCTGTTCAGATGTCTGTGCATGAGATTGGTCACACTAGTGGCTCCCAGGGGTGTCACTTTATTTTTTACACCCTATTGTACAGCGAAGTATAATTTCTTAGGTTTTTAAGTCTGCATTGTCATTGTATTATCTTATTTTAATTTTCTATATTTTCTAAGTCTTAGCTAGTTTTAATGTGTATGTGTGTATGTAAACAATACAAATAAACATATTACTGTAAAATGCAAAATGGTGCTCCCTCCTCATTACACTGTTGAATTGCTTAACTCATTTAAACCTGTTACACCTATATGTTGTTATACCTTTCAATCTGGGAACAAGTCTCTGTGTTCAAGTTGTTGCTATGTATCGCTGTTGTCAGGCAGAAACCGCTGATCTCCATAGTCTAACTTTTAGTTTTTTTTTGTAAATAAACTCCCTACTTGATCATACTACCGCATCACATAAAAGCATCAAAAGTAGCAGATCTACAAGCGTGAAACGCGAAGCGATGCACTTTGAGCTTGTCGATCTGTTACTTTTGATACTTTTGAATTTGAATCCTGAAAAGTAACAGTTTTGGACATCTGAGGTTTCCACCCGACAGACAATATATAGTAACATATACAGTTGTTTTTTTTTTCTCAGAAAACGTAGGTACTAGGATTTAGATGGCGTTTTTTTAGAATCAACCTCCGGTATAAATGGGTGAAAGCATGGAAAAATAGTTTCCAGACTTATTATCCCTATTCCCGTTTTCTAAACGATAAAATTCAGAATTTCTAAGATAAAATTGATCATACAAGCAGATTGTACAAGCAGATTGTTTTCATGGTGTTTGGAGCAGGCAGACAAAATGTTTACCACTGTGTGTGAGAGCACAGGCCAGAGTGAGATTGATGTAATTGAAAGCAAGGTTATGAAGTATATTGCATACTGTATGAACGTCCCTTCTATTACTGTAGTGTAGGGGTTGACAAAAGACAGTCATTTCAATTCGCATGACTAAAACGGAATAACATTGCACTGTCTTAGCATTTCCTGGGTTTCCCAAATGGTAGAAATAACCGATCTACATGCTGTAGATCGGCTATTTTAGCTATGTGACACCGGCGGTGGTTAATTGATTTGTACATGTTGGATAAGCTACAGTACCTAGTAACAGTTACATTTTAAAACCATTAATATAAACTTAGTTGATCTGATCTGTGTCTCAAAGAATATATGATTATTGGCAGAATTGCGGAAAGTTTAGAATATTTGACCCGTTTTTATTTTCACAATATCGGTGGTTGTTGCAATGACCTGCACAACAATACTTCACCATATGTTGCGCTATGATGAAATAAACCCATAAAATGTAACAATGTGTACGTTCCGTAATGCAATTCCAATGGTGAAAGCTGTGTTTTCAAATAATATGGAAAGTAAACATGTCAACTTCCTGTTGATCCAGATCCGTAGATCCAGTCCAAGTTTTCTTCCTATTAAAAATAGCTAAATCAACAGGAAGTTGACGTTTTAATAATAATAAAATAAAAATAGTACCGGGTTTTGGTGATGTTCTATAGTGTCAGAATCAACATTGTTTGCTCCTCCTGAGCCTCTTCACTGTACAATTTAAGTAAATGAGTAGCATATTATGAATGATCAATTGCTAGTCAATGGAGCAATTATTTTGTATTTCTTGCCCACCTTTGGAGTTACATCATGGTCAAAGTAACTACACAACCCAAACCTCTACAGTCCTTTAACCCCAAACTGCTCCCCGGGGCTCACAGTGCTCCTGTTAGGATGGGTAAATGCAGAGGACCCACCCATTTCATGTATGTGCCCAGAGTAGGGACGCCGGGGTTCATGTCTCGCCCCTCCCATTTTTATGTGGGAACCTCTGGGAACGCAGATTATTTAATAAACATCCATTTTTTGTACACGCGTAACAAATATGGTATGAAAAATCTACCGCAAATTCTGGAAGTTTGAAATGTTTGGAATGTTGAAATGGAAAATGTGTAGGAACCCTAACTTGTGCAACCAGGGTTTCAATATTATTTTTGTTTTAAATTTCACCTTTGTTTTGTTAAGTTCAATGAATCAATATACAGTTCTATTCCAGCTGAAGTGTTGATACCTTACCGGCTGTCACTTGCCCCCAACACGGTCTCCATAATAACTAAATAGCACAATAACACAACAATAACAATACAGTAATATGCTGTGAAGTCTTGCCCAGTTGAGTTGACACAATGCTACAATAGTGTTGCTATTGGATTAGGTTTACACATTTGTGAATGCTATAACAGGTTCTCAGACTTTTTCAAGTCAAGGACCCCCAAATTGATGTATTTGGCCGCAGACCCATATCTGAAAAGGTTTTGTGCCAGGGACCCCCAGAAGAGAAGATTTATGTTTGAATACATACATACCAGGTTTTAATCATATCATTATTTACGAAAGACTTTTGTTTTGTTAAGTTCAATGAATAATTATTTACAGTGGTGTAAAGTAACTAAGTACATTTACTCGAGTACTACTAAGTACAAATTTGAGGTATTTTACTTTACTTCTACTCCACTACAATTATTTGAAAACTTAAAGGTATCATGACATTCATGTTTACACCACATTCAGAGTCTTTGTCCTGGTCCTTCAAACGTGTACAAAAAGTTTTAACTGAAAATTCCACTGCAGTGATTCACTGTAGGTGTTTTTGTCTCACATTTCTAAAGCCTTTTCAACTGCAATGAAAAAAGAAATCTTTGCCTGCGGGTGTCGCTGGTGAGGGATTTTGCCTGTCAATCATCGCCTCTGCTCCGCCCCCCCCAAAGGAAAGGATAGGGGAGGGGAGGGGCGAGGAGGAGAGTGGGCGGGATTAATCGACTGTGACCTCACTGTCGAAGGGCCAAGCTCAGATTACTTTTCAGCCTAATTATTCAGAAAACCCCAGACCACAGAAAATCCACTGAATGTTCAAAGTTCAGATTTTTTGGGTGTAATTGAGGTCATAAAACCCCCAAAAAAACATAACAAATTAAAAAAGTGAAAATGAATGTCATCGAACCTTTAAGTTACTAGTTACTTTGTAGATTTTGTATTATGATTACAAAACATACATCACACTTCAACCCTATATACATTTCAGCCATTTGAAATTAGCCGATCTACAAGCTCACAAACAATGCATTGTGAGCTTGTAGATCTGCTATTTGTCAAAAGATTGTTATATACGTTTGAAAACTTGTCAAATGGGACATTCTGCATAATGAGTACTTTCTACTTTTGGTACTTTTAAGTATATTTTAAGTAATTTTTTTATTCCGAACTTTTATTTGTAATCTATATTGCAGTATTGATACTTTTTCTTAAGTAAAACATTTGAGTAGTTTTTCCACCACTTATAATTTACAGTTCTATCCCAGCTGTAATATTGATAGCCTACCAGTAACAGTAGCCTACTGTCAACAACAGCGGTTAGGCAAACCGGTTACGCAGAGACCCGCCCCCACCTGCCTCTGATTCCAAAACGCGTCCCAATCACCCCTTCTCCTCCCCACAATCCCGCCCTCCTCACGTTGTTCAGTCCAATCAGGAAAGCTGCCTGTTCCTGAGGGAGAGCCCGCCCCCCAGCTCGCGCAATGAGTAAAGAGGAACGGTGGTGAACCGTCTCTAAAGTCAATCCAAAAAGTTGCATTTGCAACTGTTCAGCAAATAGAACCAGTTCATTTGAGCCGTTCGTTCATGACCGACATACGCCATCATAGTGCGCATCGCCTGGCTCGCTCTCTATCAGTTCATGCAGGATTCAGAGCAGGTATTGTTTCTTTTCATATTTAACCTTTTTGTGTCCTTTTATAGACAGTGTAACACAGCTGTATGCAATTATATATGATACTTGCTAGCGGTTGCTAATGTTCACAGGTGTCGTGGGCTCGAATATAAAGTTTGTAAATGCACTTTTGCAACTATTTATAGCGTGTTTCCCGGGTTTCTTCCATGTGTGTAGCTGAACCTGTGTGTAGACCTAGCCGTGGATCAAGACTATCATATATTAGCTCCGACGGAACCTCTCCCTCCGCTGTATAGCTCCGAGATGAGGTTCCTCGTTTCTCGGTGCCGTTTTAGCAGGACATTGTCGCACATTTTCCACTTTACATGTTTCTTACCCCTTTCTGCACATCGTATCCAAAAAGTAAAGGTTTTCTGCCATGCTCTCAGATGTTTTAAGTTCTAGCGCACCATAAAATCTATCCAACGAGTTGGAAAAAGTATTTAATTCGCCTCTGTCCTCAGCCGGTTCCATAATATTTTTCATTAGAATATGCAATTCAACATTTGACAAGTAGGGGAATCAGTAATGTTATCTCTACGGGCGCAACTCTTGCGCAATGTCTTAAAAACATGTAACCGGATGAGGACAGAGGCGAATTAAATACTTTTTTCAACTCGTTGGATAGCTTTTATTGTGCGCTAGAACTTAAAACATCTGAGAGCATGGCAGAAAACCTTTACTTTTTGGATACGATGTGCAGAAAGGGGTAAGAAACATGTAAAGTGGAAAATGTGCGACAATGTCCTGCTAAAACGGCACAGAGAAACGAGGAACCTCCTCTCGGAGCTATACAGCGGAGGGAGAGGTTCCGTAGGGGCTAATCATATGTATTTTATAGAGTCTGACTTTTGCTTTCGTATCTACGATAGTCCTGGTCTCTACCCCCCTAAATAGTCACACATTGAAACACACATACGGGTATTTCGGGGCTTGGCCGAATCTGACATTCCTTCACCGGGTGAAACAACACAGCTTTCACCATTGGAATTGCATTAGGAAACGTACACATTGTTACATGTTATGGGTTTATTTTGTCATACAATACTTCACATATGGTCAATTATTGTAGTGCAGGTAATTGCAACAACCACCAATCTTGTGAAAATGGGACCGCCAAATATTTTAACTTTCTGTGATTCTGCCAATAAATCATACGCCCAGAGGTGGGCTGCTGGTGGAGCCTAGCTCTGAAGGTGCAATTTCTTCTGCCTAGTGCCTACACATACGTCATGTCCTAGTATGAGCGAATAAGGGAAGGGGATCAACGTCATGTGATTCTCTTTGGCCCGGCAAAAACCTGGAAGTGTCTCTTAAAGAATCTCTCTATTTAAAGAATATGATTATTGGCAGAATCGCGGTTTAGAATATTTTGCGTTCCTGTTTTCATTTTTCCACAAGATTGGTGATTGTTGCAATGGCCTGCACCACAATACTTTACCATATGTTGCACTATGACGAAATGAACCCACTAAATGTAACAATGTCTGCGTTCCGTAATGCAATTCCAATGGTGAAAGCTGTGTTGTTTCACCTGATGGAAGAATGGCGGTTTCGGCCACGCCCCGAAATACCTGTATGTGTGTCTCAAAGAATGCGTGACCGCGAGAGAGCCGTCAACACCCAGAATAATAGCCCTCTAGCCTCGCTGGCTGCTTTGCATAACATCAGGCTACTCAAGAAAAGCCATGGAATTGAATGGGTCTCATGCACTGCACCCCAGTCCGCACAAAGTTACTGGTTAAACAGGTATCAGCCTTGATGTTCATCAAGTTACATGGGCCACCTATGACTGGGACCCTACAGATTATGTGATAATTTGGCTTGAGATCCCATCGCTTAGCTGAGGACCCAAGAAAGAACGAGAGCTGCACCAGACACGGTTATACCTGTCATTCAAGTAAAGACATGTCTGATTATTTTAAGTACATATACTATAGCCTACTTATGTGTGGGTGAGTCTTTGTAAAGGCCGCTTTTATGAAAAACTAAAATTGTATTAATTGAAACAAAAATAAAAACAACAAATTAACAATGCATCTAAATAATAAGAAATATAATTACATGAAAAACGTGTTTTCCATCACACATGTTGCATACAGTATTTCAACTAGCATTGAGCTGAGTGGCTGTGTGCACATGCGTGCAGGTGCATGTGCGCGTGCACGTGACGTCGTTACAATAGAGCTCCACTGGCTCAAAAATCCACATCACACCCCTGCATATGCCCTAAAGAGGTACAAGTATTTACAAGATTTGAATTAAGTAAATGTAAGTACTACAGGACTCTTATCAGGTACACAAAAATATTCTCAAAGTCAACTGAGCCATGCTGGATTGTCCAGACATCGGCAGGCAGTCTTTATGGACATTCTTTACGTCCACAAAGTGTAGATTTGTGCTTATGACGTGCGCACTTGGCTGAAGTCCGCAAAAGTAGTTGGCTGACATAAAAAACGCATTCAAATCCACATAACCACAAAATATCTAAAAAGGGGCACATGTCTGCCTTTTTCATATGGTTTCTATGCAGTGAGTTGACCCGGCAATATCAATTCACATATCGATAAGTAACGGGTGACGTCACATGATGACATTAGGGACCTGTGTGCACTGTATTAGTCCATATCATTGATAAGAAAGCAAAAGTCAGACTGGATAAAATACATCTATGATAGTGTGTGTGTGTGTGTGTGTGTGTTTACAGCATCTGGTTATACGAGTATGTCATATATAAATTAAAAGGTTGAAATGTTTAGGACTGTACGTGGGTTAGGGTTAGGACATGGTAATATTGTCCTTATTACCAAAGATGACGAGTCATCCACGTTTGATTCCACTGTGAAACCAGACATTTTTCAATGCAGTGACCCTAGCCATGGATCAAGACGATCATAGATTGTTGAGTCTGACTTTGACATTTGCTTATGTATCTATGATGGTCTTGGTCTCAATCTCCCTATAGTGACTGTAAATGTCACTATAGGCGTGCAAAGCCCATACTTCTCTGTACATGTACAAATGAAACATAAAAAGTGCTGACCCTGTAGCCACGGATGTTAACTCGCCATTCGGAACATGTGTGCACTGTATTAGTGCACACATGTCTGTGCCCGAATGCCGTTGTATTTCCTCTTTTACATCGAGTGTAATACCAGCTTTCACCTGATGCGCCCGCCACTACCACCCATTGAGGGATACAGAGGGAACTTCCGACACAGATGGGATTAAAACATGTCTATTGAAAAATACAGACTAAAACAGTGCACACAGGTTCCATGTGGCGAGTTAAAATCCGTGGCTACAGGGTCAGGGTCCTTGTATGTTGCATTTGTACATATACAGAGAAGTATAGGCTTTGTGCGCAGATTTCCATTCACTATAGGGAGATTGAGACCAAGGCTATCAATAGATACGTAAGCAAAAGTAAGACTGTCACTCGATAAAATTAATCTTTGATAGTTTTGATCCAAGGCTACTGTGACCCCCATGTATTTGCAAATAGAACTACAAATACACCGGATGTCATTGTGATTGACGAGGACAGCAGGGAGGTTTTCCTATTGGAAGTTGGCTGTACTTTTGACTCAAGTTTAGAGGAAGCCTTCCTTATAAACCAAGTAAAATACTAACTATAATACTAACCATTATACAGCTGGTTCTAACTTAAGTGTCAGCTCATTGCTTGTATATCTGGCACCTTGGGCCATCTCCACAGGCTGGTGGTCAGGGGCTTGAGGATCATGAGGTTGTCGAAGTGTAAGGCAAAGCAGCTTGCAAAATACTGCTACTGCTCATTCTTCTCCATTATAAACAGTTGCTCTATTTAGAGGACAAGGTGCTTTTTCTATCCATAACTTCCCTGGTGTTAGTAATACGGCAGATGGAAGTGTATCATTTGTGTTGTTTACATTACATAAACTTGTTTGGATTCATGCATTGAAGCTCATGTTATTTCGAGTGCATGTTGTTCTGACATACATATCAGTAGTACAAGATGGAAAAGTATCCATTCCACAAACAGCTGGCTGGCCAAAGACCTGCCTTATTCAGAACTGCTAACCACTTAAACCATATTTCCTACTTTGTCATTTGTATTTAAAAAAAGATATTTCCTCTTCATGGAAATATTTTGACTGATTTAGACTATTCAACTAAAATGTATTATAACTATAGTTCCTCTAAACGGAGTAATCAGTGTGTGTGTGTGTGTGTGTGTGAAGCAGGTGTCTACAAGTGATGGTCACTGTATATTGCCTCATCGCCACAAGCATCCCTACGACTCAGCAGCCATGAGTCGGGACCTGAGCTCTGCTGCCCCCTGGAGAACTGCTGCCTACATGCCTCCTATCTTCACCCTTGAAACAACAACCCCACTGATACTGAAGCCGGCAGTGAGTAGCGCGCGCACACACACACACACACACACACACACACACACACACACACACACACACACACACACACACACACACACACACACACACACACACACACACACACACACACACACACAATTTCACCCATCAATTGTATCCGATGCACTCTGAATGAACAGGTGCGTCGCATCGTACACGTGTATATCGATTCACTGATTCGTATAGATCTCCGCATCCTTAATGTGTAGATGGAAGGAAAGGAGGTGGCCAAGGATAAGATAGGTCCTTTAATGATCCTGCAGCGGAAATTCAGTCACCAGAGGCACCACAGCAGTTAAGATACAGTTTCAGGACAGGAGAAAGTACTGTAGATACAGCAGTGTAAAAACTACACAAAAAACAAGAGTATACACCCTCAACAAAGCTTGCATTATGCAGGACAACATAAATAATAAGAATACACAGTATTCTTATTCTTATTGTGGTTTGTGGATAGACCCCTGGGGAGACCCCGTTCATTAAAGTATATAGGGTGTGAATGGTAAAGCACTCCTGGATCGAGTTTGCTTGAGTACAGCTAGCCAGCAAGAGTCAAATCGTGCACACATGGAAATGTAATTTGCATGGTTATTATCCTTGCTTAGAAACATAAGGGCCTTTGGAGACACTTGACAAACATTTTCAAGTGTTCCTCACTAATTACTTGTGGGATAAAGTCAGACAATGAAGTCACTATTTGACTTAGACATAGTTGTCTGTTTAGTGGGTCTCAAAGCCGGGTCCCTGCTAAATGATTGATAATGTGAACAAAATTGACCCTTACAGGTCTGTAAAAGTGTTAGGGGGGTTTGTGGCCTAATGCATACCAAACTAAGGGTGCTAAAATGTCAAAGTTGTAGAAACGCTGCAATATATTGGACTATGTATTGGAAACATTGATTACTCATTTGTCAGTACAGTTGCATTCACTTTTTTGACAAGTATTACTTAGTATTACTAATAAAAACAAAACAATAAGTAGGAGAATCAATCGCATCCAAATGAAAAACAATTGAATTGCTCTATGCTGACGTTACCTCCTCTCTCCTCCCTCTAGATCTCCAATTCCTTTCCATGTGTAAAGAGGAAGCTGAAAGCCAGGAGAGAAGCCCCAGTCTGGTCCAGGTGAAACTAGAACCTCCACAGATTAAAGAGGAACAGGAGAGGAGCCCCAGTCTGGTCCAGGTGAAACTAGAACCTGCACAGATTAAAGAGGAACAGGAGAGGAGCCCCAGTCTGGTCCAGGTGAAACTAGAACCTCCACAGATTAAAGAGGAACAGGAGAGGAGCCCCAGTCTGGTCCAGGTGAAACTAGAACCTGCACAGATTAAAGAAGAACAGGAGAGGGTTCACAGTCTGGTCCAGGTGAAACTAGAACCTCAACAGATTAAAGAGGAACTGGAGGACATACTTCTAAGACCACTGGAGGCTGCTGGGTCAACATTGACATTACTAGCAGTGAAAAGTGAAGATTATGGAAAAAACAGAGAAACAGAGCCTCCAGGTAGCATCTCAACTGAAGACATGAAAACACAAGCTTATGTAGAGGACTGTGGAGCATCACAACCAACTAGCGATGATCAGCTCCTCTCTTCACACTGTTCTGAATCTGATACTGATGACAGTGATGATTGGGAGACCAGGGATGATGAGACAGTTGTAAACACAGCAGAATCCCACACGACACGTGTGGAAGGACAAAGGTTGTCTTTGAGCAACAAGCTGTCCCAGAACCCGAAACCATTAAAACAAAAGCCACCTAGGAGTGAAACAGGAAAGAAACTCTTTAGATGTACAGACTCTGGCAAAGACTGTGGTCACAAGGGTGATCTGAAAAAACACATGAGGATTCATATGGGCGGAAAGCCCTTTGCGTGTACAGTTTGTAACAAAAGCTTTAACCAAACCAAATGTCTGGAAATACACATGAGGATTCATACAGGTGACGAGCCGTTTGCATGTACAGTTTGTAGCAAAAGCTTCAATCATTCTCAGAGTCTGAAAAAACACATGAGGATGACTCATACAGGGGAAAAGCCCTTTGCTTGCACAGTTTGTAGAAAAAGCTTTAGCCAGAGTCATAGTCTGAAAACACACATGAGGATTCACACAGGCGAAAGGCCGTTTGCTTGTACAATTTGTAGCAAAAACTTCAATCTTTCTTATACTCTGAAAAAACACATGGGGACGGTTCATAAAGGTGAAAAGCTGCAGCCCTTTACTTGTGCAGTTTGTTGTAAAAGCTTTAACCAAGCTCAACATCTGAAAACACACATGAGGATTCATACAGAGGAAAACCCCTTTGCTTGTACAGTTTGTAATGAAAGCTTCAATCGAGCTGAAATTCTGAAAACACACATGAGAATTCATTCAGGTGAAAATCTCTCAACTTGTACAGTTTGTAACAAAAGCTTTAACCAAACCAAAAATCTGGAAACACACATGAGGATTCATACAGGCGAAAAGCCGTTTGCATGTACAGTTTGTAGCACAAGGTTCAATCATCCTCAGAGTCTGAAAACACACATGGGGACGATTCATACAGGGGAAAGGCCCTATGTTTGTACAGTTTGTAGTAAAAGCTTTAATCAAACTCAAAATCTGAAAGCACACATGAGAATTCATGCAGGCGAAAATCCCTCAACTTGTACAGTTTGTAACAAAAGCTTTAACCGAGCTGAACTTCTGAAAACGCACATGAGGATTCATACAGGTGAAAAGCCCTTTGCTTGTACAGTTTGTAGAAAAAGCTTTGAACAAGCTGGATATATGAAACAGCACATGAGAATACATACAGGCAAAAAGCCCTTTGCTTGTACAGTTTGTAGCGAAATATTAAAATCTGATATAATTCTGAAGAAACACATGAGGATTCATACCGACGAAAAGCCCTTTGCTTGTACAGTTTGTAAAAAAAGCTTTAGACAAGCTGGAGACCTGAAATTACACATGAGAATACATACAGGCGAAAAGCCCTTTGCTTGTACAGTCTGTAGCAAAAGATTTAAATATGATATATTTCTGAAAAAACACATGAGGATTCATACAGACGAAAAACCCTTCGCTTGTACAGTTTGTAACAAAAGCTTTAAACAAGCTGGAGACCTGGAAAGACATATGATAAAACACACCGGACACACATGTACAGTTTGCAGCAAAATATATACATTTAAGTTAGCTCTGGAAAAACACATGTTGATTCATACATTGGGAAAGCCCTTCACAAGTACAATTTGTGGTGAAAGTCTTAACCAAACTCAACATCTGAAAACAAATATGATGATTAATCAAATATGATGATTCGTCTTCCATAAATGCCTTAAACTTAACACAAACACTGTTCAGATGTCTGCCATGAGATTGGTCACACTAGTGGCTCCCAGGGGTGTCACTGGTGCCCTGCTGCTGCAGTCTGCACCAAACGTGTCACAAACACTGTTCATGGGTCTGCCATGACAATAGTCACTCTGCGTCACGATGTGTAGGCTATTTTTGCTATATCTGTATGCCCCTATTGTACAGCGAAGTATAATTTAGTAGATTATAAAAAATACATTCGATTTTTTTTGCAAGTTGATTCGTTGACAGTATATATACACATATATACTTATATGTGTATGTATATACACCTTACACACACACACACACACACACACACACACACACACACACACACACACACACACACACACACACACACACACACACACAATAATATACTGCTCCTCACTTATTCAAGATCAAGTTATTGGTTAAATATGTCGGTTCCGATATTTTTTTAGTTAGCCCTACTACATCAGAGACACATTAATGCATTTGTCCACTTAAGTGTGAATTTAGACAGTGAAATAAGTCAACATTTGTAGACAATATGCTTCAATCTAAGTGACTGGCATTAGCACCATTCAAAACCATACATGATGGATTTAACCAAATATTTGGTTTTATAGATCAAAATGATCAGTGTTTTCTCACTGTAATTAGAGGAAGAAAATAAAATGCACACTTTGGGCCAAGATGGCTCAAATTAATTAAAAAAAAAGATTATAGGTAGATTATAACAACTCGATGGTCTTCTTGTGAGGTTCCAGTAAATGTTGTAATAGAGTTTGTCCAGAACCTGATGTACTATCTGTAACACTATCACATCTCTAAGGATACAGTCGTTGTCTTAAATGTACACAAGAATTTGTAAATAAAACCATGAAGTAAGATAACAGTAAAACTGTATTCTCTTATTTTTATTTTATCATTCTTATTTTCTATTCTCAATTCTTAATCTAGTCTAGTGTTAATTATATTCAAACAGCCTTGTTGTTGAAATGTAGACAAAACAAATAAACATATTACTCTAAAATGCAAAACAGTGCTCCCTCCTTATTACACTGTTGAATTGCTTAACTAATTTAAACCTGTTATTTAAACCCATATGTTGTTATATCTTTCAATCTGGGATCAAGTCTCTGTGTTCTAGTTGTTGCTATGTATCGCTGTTGTCAGGCAGAAACCTCTGATCCCCATAGTCTAACTTTTTGTGTTTTTTTTGTAAATTAACTCCCTACTTGATCATACTACAGCGTCACATAAAAGCATCAAAAGTAGCAGATCTACAAGCTTGAAACGCGAAGCGATGCATTTTGAGCTTGTCGATCTGTTGCTTTTGATACTTTTGAATTTGAATCCTGAAAAGTAACAGTTTTGGACATGAGGTTTGCACCGAAAGAGGCAATATACAGCAACATATACAGTTGTGTTTTTTTCTCAGAAAACGTAGGAAGTATTTAGATGCCGTTTTTTAGAATCAGCCTCAGGTCTACAGTAAATGGGTTAAAACCTGATGATCCAAGAAAAGGACATTTGGCACGTCTGTCTGTCTGTTTACTTGTCAGGGTTCCTAGTATGGAAAGTCTGGAAAAGTATGGAATTTGATTTGAGTAATTTCTTGGTCTGGATAAGTATGGAAAAAATAAATGAAAGCATAGAAAAATAGTTTCCAGACTTATTATCCCTATTCTGTTTTCTATAAACGATGAAATTCTAAGACTAAATTGATATACAAGCAGAATGTTTTCATGGTGTTTGGAGCAGGCAGACAAAATATTTACCACTGTATGTGAGAGCACAGGCCAGAGTGAGATTGATATAATTGAAAGCAAGATTATGAAGTATATTGCATACTGTATGAACGTCCCTTCTGTTACTGTAGTGTAGGGGTTGACAAAAAGACAGTCATTTCAATTCCCATGACTAAAACGGAATAACATTGCACTCTCTTAGCATTTCCTGGGTTTCCCAAATGGCAGAAATAACCGGTCTACATGCTGTGAGCTTGTAGATTGGCTATTTTAGCTATGTGACACCGTCGGTGATTGATTTTTACATTTTGGATAAGCTACAGTACCTAGTAACAGTTACATTTTAAAACCATTAATATACATTTAGTTGATCTTATGTGTGTCTCAAATAATGTGATTATTGGCAGAATCGCGGAAAGTTTAGAATATTTGGCTGTCCCGTTTTCATTTTTCACAATTGTTGTAATGACCTGCACTACAATACTTCACCATATGTTGCGCTATGATGAAATAAACACATAAAATGTAACGATGTGTACGTTCCGTAATGTAATTCCAATGGTGAAAGCTGTGTTGTCTTAAATAATATAGAATGTAAAAATGTCAACTTCCTGTTGATTTAAAGTTCCAGATCTGTGGATCCAGTCCGGGTTTTCTTCCTAATTAAAATGGCGAAATCAACAGGAAGTTGACATTTTTATATATTAAAAAAAGAAAAGTAATAGTACCGGGTTTGGTGATGTTCTATTGTCAGAATCAACTTTGTTTGCGTTCATTTACAGGCTAAAAGCTCCTCCTGAGCCTCTTCACTGTACAATTTAATAGATAAATGAGTAGCATATTATCAATGATCAATTTCTAGCCAATGGAGCTTTTTTTTTTTTTGCCCACATTTGGAGTTACATCATGGCAAGGTAACTACAGTACACAACCCAAACCTCTACAGGCCTTTACCCCAAACTGCTCCCCGGGGCTCTGCAGTGCTCCTGTTAGGATAATGCAGAGGACATATTTCATGTATGTGCCCAGAGGGACGCCACCCCTCCCGTTTTTATGTGAGAATTTGGGGAACTCAGATTAGTTCATAACATTTTTTTTCCCTACACGGGTAACAAATATGGTATGAAAAATCAAATTCTGGAAGTTTGAGTCTGGAAAAAGTATGCAATTTTGAAATGGAAAATGTGTAGGAACCCTGACTTGTGTAACCAGGGTTTCAATCTTATTTTTGTTTTACATTTCAACTGATCCTGATCTTTGTTTTGTTAAGTTCAATGAATCAATAATATACAGTTCTATTCCAGCTGAAGTGTTGATACAGGGTTCAGTACTGTCACTTTAAGGCTGCACTGCAGTCGAGGGTTTATGACGCCATCATAGCTGCGCCTGGCTCTCGGTTCCCTTTTTAACTCTATGCTCGGTTCACGCAGCAGCAGTGATTCAGAACAGGTATTGTTTATTTACTCTTGTTTATTTAACATTTTTATTTCCTGTGACACAGCTTTATGCAACTATAAATGTAGGTTCGTGAATATGCACACGTGTCTTGTGTTCAAATATAAAGTGTTTCGTTTGTATAACGCTTAGATGCGTTCGGAAATATATCACTGAGCGCACTGGCCAGTACAAACTAATAGGCGTGTGTGTGTGTGTGTGTGTGTGTGTGTGTGTGTGTGTGTGTGTGTGTGTGTGTGTGTGTGTGTGTGTGTGTGTGTGTGTGTGTGTGTGTGTGTGTGTGTGTGTGTGTGTGTGTGTGTGTGTGTGTGTGTGTGTGTGTGTGTGTGTGTGTCAGTGGCGTTCCCAGGAATTACATTTAAGGCAGGCGAGATTCTCGGGGGAAACAAGTTAACAACACTACACTGACTACAAAACTGAAAAACGTTAATAAAAACAATATGCATGAATATTCAATGTATGTATTTTTATTCTAAAAAAAATCAAGCAGCATTACAGAAAAGGCGAACATGATGTCCTGCACAAATTATTATATTTGGTAATGAATGGCTAAAGCTGCTCTCAGAGCCCCTTTTATGCCAGGTGAGTTCAGGTGATGGCCAGACCACCACACCTGGCATTCCTGGCACCCCATGAAAACAAAGGCATACATTTGCATCACTATAGACGAAGGTCGCTCTACTGACTGTATGCGGTAGTGATTGGCTGCCTGCCCGCGTGAATGGACGAGGAGGCGGGCTAATGGCTCGACGGCCACTATTCGGTGTGATTTTTTTCACTGCCTGTTTTTCAGTCAGTCTTTTACTTTCTAGGGGAGGCTAAATTTGAGTTGGGCAGCCTGCCTTGCCTCTATTGTGTGTGTGTGTGTGTGTGTGTGTGTGTGTGTGTGTGTGTGTGTGTGTGTGTGTGTGTGTGTGTGTGTGTGTGTGTGTGTGTGTGTGTGTGTGTGTGTGTGTGTGTGTGTGTGTGTGTGTGTGTGTGTGTGTCACACGCACACACACGCTTTCTCAGGCTCCATGAAGTTTAATCCAGCCTTTGTCAGGAGCAGAATGCATCCAAGGGAGGTTCTTACTCAAGTCAACGGGTGCCATCAAACGTGTGATATCATTTTGTGTGCGTGTGTGTGTTCCCAGCACAGGACCGAAAACCAACCATTGAATGCCTACATCATTAACCACATGAACCCTAGCATCCCTATTCTGGCCATGTCATAATAGGCAAAATAGGCGAACAAAAGGAAAAGCAGAAATTCTAAAAGCTCACAACTTGTGTGTGTGTGTGTGTGGGCCCTTTCATGACCCTGCATACCTTTTTTGTATTTGGGAAGACGGTATTCCCAAATACAAAAAATGTATGCAGGGTCCCGAAAGGGGTCTGTACGTACTGCATATATAAAAATAAGTCATCTAGGTTTTTTATCTATTCTTAGCTGGATAATGTGAAGTCTTTATACCACTATTAACATTGGAGTGGAAAATGTGCTTGCTTTATGCAAAAATATGATTATTTATTATTGTAAATCCATTGAAAACCCAAAATGTACTTTCGATGGTACTGCATTTGCATAAAAGCAGTCTGCAGTAGATGGGTATTAAATGATCTGCTAACTTTACTTAGTAATATGAGTACTGTAGTGGCCACCTTTATGCTTATAAAGGTTCACTAAGATAGCAACATTATGGACCTCATACAAGATTCTACAAAATAAAACAATTAAATTGAGCAGGGATATTGTAGCCTAGCCTCCCTGTTACATTCCAATCTACTATGAGCATATAGCTCCATATTGAAAGTAGCTGAAGAAATTATGTGGTAATGTAGTTATTAATGTTTTGGGAGTGGGGTAACAACAGTAATGGTACTGTAACATCTGCCCTGGAAATCCACGAAACATACCACATAAGGAGTATGCTCACAGACATAGAGAGCTGTGTCCTAAGCTACGGGTAGGCCAAATCGCTAAAATGAATAAATATGCGATTAATATAATCACGATTAATATGACGGTGACTTAATTGCGATTAATGAAGTTACATTTGACAGTCCATATATATATATACACACACACACACACACACACGCACTCTTGACTCTTTTTGACAAAGACAGAATCAAAAGTAACATCCCTGCAATATTGTCTTTGATTGGTGTTAGGGATCAAAGTTTGTATTTTCTATTTATATGTAACTTACACTGTATTTTGTACTTGTATTGATCATGATATATGTTTACCCCTGAGGGGGCCTCTAACCCAAGTGCTTGCTTCCTCACATGTTGTTCTTTGACCTATGTACACATTATGTACACTGTGTTCCACGTCTTGGAGGACATGTCTATTACTCATTATACACTGGGCAAACAGAAATCTGTTAGCACAGCTTTTCGGTTCCCCTTTATGATGTGTTATGAAACCGCTTATGCTGAATAAAAAGGCAGTGGGGAGACGAAAGAGTCAGAGGTTGTCTGGAGATTAGCAGGAGGCTCTCTCTCCGTGTGGCACGTAAAATTGAGAGCTCTGGTGTCTGTCTGTCTTTATTTCATTGGGTTGTTGGTCTGAATGAACAAGCGAGGTGTTTCTTCTAAGTAAATACCCTACAATTGGATCATAGATTATACGTTATAGTTTTTGATAGTTAGAGCAGTCCAATAGTGACCGGAGTAATGCCATTGTAGACATTTCTAGATGTCCCAGCTGTTTCTGTAATTTAGAAAATGTTTGCCTTTAAACATGCAAACATTGTTTGACTGTTCAACAAAATGTATTTTGTTCTTACGTGTGTGTGCGTGTGCGTGTGCGTGTAAAGCAGGTGTCTACTACAAGTGATGGTCACAGTATATTGCCTCATCGCCACATGCATCCCTACGACTCAGCAGCCATGAGTCAGGACCTGCGCTGGAGGACTGCTGCCTTCATGCCTCCTATCTTCACCCTTGAGGAAAACAACAACCCCACTGATACTGAGGCCAGCAGTGAGTCTCACACACACACACACACACACACACACACACACACACACACACACACACACACACACACACACACACACACACACACACACACACACACACACACACGCTTTATCAGGCTCCATGAAGTTTAATCCAGCCTTTGTCAGGAGCAGAATGCATCCAAGGGAGGTTCTTACTCAAGTCAAGGGTGCCATCAAACGTGTGATATCATTGTGTGCGTGTGTGTGTTCCCAGCACAGGGCCGAAAACCAACCATTGAATGCCTACATCATTAACCACATGAACCCTAGCATCCCTATTCTGGCCATGTCATAATAGGCAAAAGTCTGGCAAAATAGGCGAACAAAAGGAAAAGCAGCAATTCTAAATTGTAGATCTTGTGAGCTTGTAGATCAGCTATTTTCAACAAAAAGAGTTTACAGTTATTAACCTTGCTCAGAAACATAAGGGTATTTGGAGATACTTATTCATAATTATCATGTGTCTCCAAAGGCCTAGGACTAATTAATGAAGTCACTATTTGACTTAAGCCATTGTAATCGGTTTGTTTTGGTCTCAATAAACCATAGGTTCTCAAAGTGCAGTTAAGAGCCAAGTGGACCCTTAAGTTCTAAAGGGGGTTTGTGGCCTAATTAGGGGTGTCACGATACTCGATACGTATCGAAATCGAACCGAAAATGACGTACGTATCGCGATTCAAGGGTTAAAAAAAAAAAATACTCCTGTGCATGCGCACATCCGATTGCACCTCCGGTTGAAGCCATTCTGGAGCCGCTGTTGTGTTTTTCCGTGCATCGCGCATGCATGCTTACGACGGGGGAGGAAAAAAAAGACGACAGGACAAACCCACACACAGTGCACACTGCACAGTGCACACCGCAGAGGAGTTTGGAGGAGAGTCAGAGAGAGAGACGGCTGTAGCGTTGCGTCTGTACTACTACTTTACATTTCACCGTGGCCACTGCTGAAGCCAGTGATGGTAATGATGATACACAAACGGAAGAATTGGAAAACCCTGACAGTACGTTTTAACAGCGGGCGACTCTCGGGCGATCGCCGGACGACATCGTCCAAAAGATAAAGAAAATCCATTTTTCAGATCAACATCGCCCCCCCGCCCACTTCGCCCTATCGCCAGTAGTTGCCGGCTCTCATAGACATATAATGCACTTCCGGAAAATTCAGTGTAACGATAGTTCATGTAGACACGGAAGGCAGAATGTTTATATACTTCATTCACACTCCCCGGACCCCCCCCATTCGCTAACAAGCTTATTCAGTTGTACTCCTTTAAGGCATACGTTCAACCCCTTGTCATTCTCATTTGCTACAAGCTAACTCACTCACGCCCTCATACCCACAGTGCATCTCAGGCGGTTCATTTAAGCAGCCTCTGTTCTCTGTTCATTCTATGTGCTTGGCTGTCAGTGCCGGTTGTACAGCTGTAGGTTTTCAAACAGCTGTAGGTTTTCAAATTTTCAAATTCCTTGGTTGCTGAACCAATGCATTTTGCTAGCTGCTGCGAGCTGTCATCTGCTGCTTATCTACGCTTTGTGTGCTGCTCTATGATATTTTGGTGCTATATGAGATGATTTAGCTAATGATGCTGACTTTTACCACTGCTACAGCAGCCAATGCTTCTTCTATTATTGCTGCTAACACTACTGTGCTCATAGCTTAAGCTAACATAGCATGCTTGCTGCCATGTAGAAGTTTGGAATTGTTGTAGCTCAAAGCTAATACAGCATGCTTGCTGCCCATGTACAGTAGAAGCTTGGTTGTAGGCTACTCCCTTTTACCATGTGGAAAGCTGGAATTGTTTGTAGCTTAAAGCTAACATAGCATGCTTGTTGCCATGTAAAAGCTTTGATTGTTTGTTCAACACTGCACAGTTAACACAGCAGGCTTGCTTCCCATGTAGGCTACTCCCCTTTACCTCATCAGGTAATGAAACTTGGCTATTTTAGATTATTATTATTATTATTATTATTGTTTGCTTAAGGTATAGAAGTAATGGAGCTATTTTTGGGCCAAATCTTTTTCCAAAATAAGTACTGCTTCTAAGTTCTAATGCTGTTCTGCTGAGGCACTCTTGACTTTGGGAATACCCACAATGGTGCAGTGCTATCTAGTTGGCTCTGAAGCTTCAAGCAGAGCTTCCAACAGTTGTATTGCTACTGCTTGCTCAAATGCTTTTATAATATGTTTATACTTATCAAGGCTGTCGTAGACAATCAGTGTGCAACGGGGCATAATATAAGACAAGAAGTCAAATTCAGACATACTCAAGCCAGGATAGGAAAACACAGCATGTGTATCAAATCAGTGTTGCCATGTCTGCTTATTATAAGCGACTTTGGGATTGTGTTCTGTAAGTCACAGCAAATATGATTACTAAACAGTGTTCATGTGAAGGAACCCCAGATTCATATGTAATCATGGTGCACATTTTTTTTAATATTCTAAACATTTGTTTTGCGACTTGTTTTTATAGACTTGGCCGCTTGTTTCTCTTACAATCTGGCAACACGGCGTGGTGGTGTCACGTGACTACTCCTTGGGAGTAATCAGGAAGTCTCATACAATACAGCAATGCATCTTGGGTACTGTAGTCTATGCAACTGTCAGTCATATCATGGGGATCAGTTCAATGCTACCGTGTGAGAATAAGGTGAAAGGGCAAGGGTGTTTTCTTTCTTAACTGGTCATGTGCAGGCATTATGGCAGTGTAACTGTCATGTTAAATAGGTACACAACTATCATGGGATATTCAAGTTAATTTAATCCACTCAGTGAAGCTGTTATTTCTGCATTCCTGTTCTATTCACTTAATTAACGCTCAAGTTCAGGTAACTATAATGTGGGTGGATTAGTTTGCAGATGCTTAAATAGATAATTACTTCATGGTGGATTTGAAGTCTTGTGAAATGGGGCGATTGCTTCAATTGTAGTGGGTTGTCCTCCAGGGGGTGCCATTTAGAGGGCAAACAAAGGTTAATCTGATTCTCAGATGCAGGTGGATTCATTAGTGCACTGAAGCTAATTTGCACGTTACTTCACTTTTAGCTAACCATGTCATTGTAAAGGGATATTCATTGCTTGAATTCACACTGCTTCTGTTTTTCGTTTCATGATTGACTGCTATTATGGTGATCCAAGGCTTTTGATGGCATGACCTTCTTTCCATCACGGATGCCGGGAAGGTTCAGGTTGGGTTGATGTTAGTTCTAAAGTGCGAGCTACTGATTCTACTACTAAAAAAAAAAAAGCTATTGTTAGCTGTCTGTCTATTTGTCTACCTCCACACTTATTGAGGACCGAACAGGCTCTAATTGATTCATTAGGTATAATTGGTTGTGTTTTATATTAATGAAGCATTGATTTTATGCTATTTTAAAGTCCAAGGTTTATCAGATAATGTAAGGTCATTGTAAATTAAAAGGATTGTGGAAGTATTTGTAAGATTGGTTGATGGTATGGCACATACTTTCACCCGGCTGTATTCCACCATGATACCATTCATAGTAGTAGTAGTATTATATTTTTGTATTTGTTGTGGTCTCTTGGAGTACATTAGGGCCAAAAGATCTAAATGGGGTTAAAATAAAAGGCTTATCTGTTAATACTGCCTAGCTGCTCAAGTTAAAGGTAGCTATAATAGGTTGAATCATTCGGTTCAAATAAAATAATATGGATAGTTTGCTGAGGCTTAGCTTGATTATGCTCTGGTTGCCACCAAGTTCAATTCGAGCTGTATTCAAGGTCATTGTTCTTAAATTGTGATAGTTATTTGGGCTGTTGTATATCATTATGTAGCATTGACACCGTACTGCTATTCAAGTCAAAAACTTAACAGGTAATGTGAGGTAAGGATTGTAGTATATGTAAGAAGGGTTAATGGAAGTAGTTTGGAAGGAGAGCAGATAATGGTAGCTATTTCTATTCATTGTGGATTGAAGCTTGTGAATGGGGTGATTGTTTTAACTGTAATTATCTCTAGGGGGTGCCATTTAGAGGGCATACAAAGGTTAATCTGATTCTCTGCTGCTTCAATTCCTATCAGCATTATGGATTGGATTCATTGTTTGATGAGCTAACTTGCATGTTACCTTCACTTTTAGCTTAAACATCTCTTTGTAAAGGGATATTCATTCATTGCTTAAACTTATTCTGCTTCTGTTTTATGTTTCTTGAGCAACTGCCCATTATGGTGATCCAATTCTGACGATGGCATGAACTTCTGTCCATCATGGATGCTGGGAAGGTTCAGGTTGTGGGTTGCTGCCGGTCTTCATAACTACTGCAGCGATATGGTCATTGCCGAGCAGTTCTCAAGATCACCTTGGTGGTATAACTGGATCTACTTCTGCTGAAGTCATGAGAGGCAGGTCATCATTAATCAAATCTAAATTTATTCTGGTTCAAGCTTACTGAAAGCCATGTCGGTTGCTCACTGCTTGATCTGTGTAACCCACTCACACTGATGTTCTAAAGGAAACGGCGTCCATAAAATCCAGGCATATGTCAAATGGTATGGATCGTTTAATGATCTTGGACATTTAAGTATTCTGGGATGGTTGCTTTATATTGAACTTATTACATGGGTGTTTAAATCGCTTCATTCTATGTTGGGATTGTGATAGTGAATTTTGTGAAAAGTTAATGCATGATTTGACTCAAAAGTAGCTTTGGATCACTCGGCTCATGTGTTGATGAACGCAGCTAGCTGCGAGAAGTTATGTAATTACTAAGCGGAGGAAAGAATCTTAACTAATGTAGATATTATTTGGAAGCAGTTTCTATCAGTATCTTATGGGTTTCTTAGATGTGGGGAATACATTTCTTGCACTGAAAGCTTTAACCCCTTGCATGACATTTCCATTCCTGTCTTCTCTTTCAGTCACATGTTTCAATTCCTCTTAAGCACTCTAAATCAGTTAATTATTCTTATGGAATATCAATTATTGTAAGAACTGATACCGCTTTATTCTAATGGAATATCAATTATTGTAAGAACTGATACCGCTTTTGTCCGTTCTCTTCTATGTCTCGCTACCTTCAACGGCGGTTAAATTCTGGGGGAGATGAACCTTGTTCGGATGTTGGGAGGGCCATGTCAAGGCTTGGTTCGCTGCCAGGAAGCAGGATGCCTTCAGATGTGGACTTGCCCCAAGTTGTTCACTCCTTTCGGATTGGTGCTGCAACTCAGCAGCATCTTTGGTTCCATCATTCACACTGAAAGCCATGGGTCGTTGGTCATCTGCTGCTTATGAACGTTATATCCGTTAAATACGGATGAAATTCTTTCAGCTCAAAAGCATGAGTGTAAATGTGTAATCAATTATGGAATTAAGTCAGGAGTTGCATAATTGATGTCGTATGGTTAAGTAATTGCTCCTGCCAGAGCGCAGGTTGGGGGTCAGGTAAAACACTATAGCATCGGTCGTGTTATGGTCTCACGTAGGCTATAGTGTGGTATTATGATGTTATGGTAACTTTTATAGTATAGCTTGGTCTTCATATGCTTCAGTGGTTTAGGTTGGTAGGCACGGTTAACCTAAGGTATTGGTCGTGTTTGGTCTCACGTATACCTTAATGTGGTAGGCTTAGATAGGTAAATTTATAAGCATTGGTCGTGTTGGGTCTCACGTATGCTTAATGGTGGTTTAGATGGTAGGTTTAGATGGGTAATTCACTATATAGTGTATTCCTTCTATATCAGGTCACCGTTCGGGAGAGCGGGACTTGCCTAAAGGGTTCGCATTGCTGCCATCATATAGAAGGAATAGACATTGCTGTCTATACACCTAGTTATTCATAATTTCATAGTTTATTTCCTTTAACATCAGAACACAGTAGTGTTTTGCCAAATGTGCATCTAATAGTTGCTGCTGGCGCAGAATGTCGGCTTTAGATGTGAAGGGCATCTTCGGTATGCATTTAAAGGAAATGTGTCATCGCTGACACTCGCATAGTTAATTCATGTAGCATATTTCATTTATATCAAATGGATTTAAATGAAATTGCGTCACTTTGATGCTTTAACTGATAAACATTCTCATATAGGTTAAGGTGTGGCTCTGTATTTGCTCACTGCAAGTGAGCGCGTGTTGGGGGTTTGTGATTGAATGATCTGTGACATGTTTGCACAGGAATCTGTAATATCACATGAGCAGAGTCACACCGCCAAACTTGAATGCAATATCATTGCATATATGGTAACGGTTATGTTAATAAATGGTTAATGGTTTATTACGGTCTGGTTATTTCTGAGCTGAAGTGTCTAAATGAAATTCAGTGTAACGATAGTTCATGTAGACACGGAAGGCAGAATGTTTATATACTTCATTCACACTCCCCGGACCCCCCCCATTCGCTAACAAGCTTATTCAGTTGTACTCCTTTAAGGCATACGTTCAACCCCTTGTCATTCTCATTTGCTACAAGCTAACTCACTCACGCCCTCATACCCACAGTGCATCTCAGGCGGTTCATTTAAGCAGCCTCTGTTCTCTGTTCATTCTATGTGCTTGGCTGTCAGTGCCGGTTGTACAGCTGTAGGTTTTCAAATTCCCTCCACCTCCCCGGCCTCCTCCCTGTGGCTTTTAGTTCATATTGTTATTGGTTGATTCTGTGTATTGTACTGTGGTTCTATGGATATACTATGATTCTGTGTATTGTACTGTGCTTCTATGGATTGTACTATGATATGTGGTAGTTTAATTAGGCATTGAAGGTTCAATGTTTATGTAAAACTGTATTTATGCTCTGCTCTGGGGTTTGTGATTGAATGATCTGTGACATGTTTGCACAGGAATCTGTAATATCACATGAGCAGAGTCACACCGCCAAACTTGAATGCAATATCATTGCATATATGGTAACGGTTATGTTAATAAATGGTTAATGGTTTATTACGGTCTGGTTATTTCTGAGCTGAAGTGTCTAAATGAAATACTATCCTGATCGCCCGCTGTTAAAACGCACCGTCACGCTTCCTTTAAGTCAAAAGTCTGGCAATGTTTTGGCTTCCCAGTGAATTATGAGGGCACCCGACGCGTTGCTGACAAAACGGCTACCGTTTGTCGATTATGCTCCACATTGATAGTTGTGGAAACATCAGATGGCAAAGCTCTGCGAGAGGTCAATGACTTCAAATACCTGGGTTCCTGGGTGAACTCCACAGAACAGGACGTTAAGGTCAGGAAGGCACTAGCGTGGAGGGCCCTGAACGGTATGTCAGGAGTATGGTGCTCGAATCTCCCTCGACACATAAAGCTAAGCCTATTCCACGCCACTGTGGAGTCTGTCCTCCTGTATGGCTGCGAAAGCTGGACCCTGACACCCACCCTGCAGAAGTCCCTGGATGGGTGCTACACCAGAATGCTACGAACTGTTCTGAATGTGGACCAGAACATCCACATTACCAACAAGGACCTGTACGGGCAACTGCCGAGGCTCAGCAAGAAGGTAGCAGTCAGGAGGATGAGACTGGCCGGCCACTGCCACAGACATCGGGAGCTCCCGGTCAGCAGGCTGGTCCTGTGGGAACCAACGCACGGGCATCGATCGCGAGGACGTTCCGCACTAACGTATGTGGACGTCCTGAAGAAGGATGTGGGAGCTGAAAGCTCTTCGGAGCTGGCCGGGTGTATGGAGAATCGGAAGGATTGGAGACTCCGATGGAAGCTCGTCTGAGGACGACTGAGAGAGAGATAGTTGCTCCGTCTTCTCTATTTCTATACCTCTCGGCCAAAAATAGCCGATCTACAAGCTCACAACGCCTCACAGCGCGAGGCGTTGTGAGCTTGTAGATCTGCTATTTTTGGCTAAAGTTCACCTCAGAAAAGGGATGGGGTTAAGGTAAAAAAATAAAAGTTGTTGAAGACCCCTGGCTTAGCTTATTATTCACATTTCTTGTTTGTTAAAGCTCTTACCTGTTCAAACAATGTGAACATACTTTAAGATGTTTAAGAACATGTAGCCAAATAACCGTCTTTGGATCCTTTTTTCTTACATGTTCAACTTTGTATTTAGATTTTATTTAGTTATAGCTTCACAAGAATGTTGTTGTTAACTCATCTTAAAGAATAATCTGAAAATGACAGTAGTTGTAAGGGCATAAAACCCTTTTTGTTATTCTCATTCTCATTTGATATTATTCAAATAAAAGGGACTTATTGAGAAACATGTGTTTTTCTTTACAAATCAAGACAATAGCCTAAATTAATAATCATATAACCCTCAAAGCTGAAAAAAAGGACGTTTAAAAATATGTATTGTATCGAAAATCGAATCGAATCGTGACCTTAAAATCGAAAGTCGAATCGAATCGTGGATTAGGCGTATCGTGACACCCCTAGGCCTAATGCATAACAGATCCTTAAAATTAAAAAGTTTGAGAAACACTGCAAGAAACTATGTATTGGAAACACTGATTTGTCGGTACAGTTACATAGTACATGTAAACACTAATTCATACTGTAGTGTTCTCATGCAGTGTAGGGAACTGTCACTAAACACCAAGGTAAACCGCAGCCAATGAAGACAGAGTCGGAGTAAGCTTTGATCATTTACTGTCACACTTCCTCAATGACATGACGGTGAAAACTGCAAAATAATAAACAATACAAACATTCAGTGTCTGTGTACTTAATTGACAGTACTGCAAACTACAATCAGAGCAAAAAGAAATCAGGTGAGTAGCTAATCACATAACAATCACAAGGCACACTTCAAGCAATTAGGTAGATGACAGACACCTGTGCACAAGGCTACTACTATACTCTGCAGGCAGCAGAAAACATGGTTAAATAATTAACTTTTCCCAAGTTCCAAATAAACATTCACAAAACATCACAAGGCATTATAATAACTGAAATCAACAACACAACTCACGACATTGCGTCTCAAAGGCTTCCAAGTGGGTTAGATGGCTGTTTTAGGGCTCACAGCTCTGACATGCTGTTCTCTGTGTGTTCTCTGTGCACTGCTGCATCAAAATGGTGCTGACAGGAAGTGACTGTAGTATATACAAAGTTCACTTCAAAATAAATGCATGGCTACACGTCTTCACAATAAAGTACTCACAAGCCTTTCTAATGTGAATAGAAATATAAACATGTTGCATAGAATTAAACAGAAACATTTTACATTTGCCTTAAGGCAACACACTCCCCGTCTGACCTGTGTGAGGTCACTATTAACTTGTGGGAGTCCAAGACAGTCTCTAGATCAGCCGTTGGGTAGAAGCAGAACGATTTCTGTGAGAGAGGTCTTTACATTGCCTCGATCAGTTGGCACATGTCTGTCCTTTCCGAGGAACATGGCAAGGATCTTGCCCATGGGACAACTGTTGCGGGTGGTCTGCTTGTCGCTGAGCAGAACTAGGTCTCCTACTTGTAGATTTCTGCGTGCCACTGTCCACTTTTGTCGGTGTGGCAAGGAGGGTAAGTATGTATCGCTCCAGGGGGTCCAGAACTGGTTCACCAGAGCTAGGGGCATAGACGGTGAGACATTGCCATTTTGCGGATCTGTAGGAACAGGTAGAAGTGGTTTTGCATTCATGATAGTGGTGACCTCTGCCATCAGTGTGCAAAGTACCGTTAAGCGAAAGCTCTGCTGGAGAATCAAGGAGTCGATGAAGGTGGAGAAGCGTTGGATGCAGTTGGAGGTAAGTATTGGTTCTTCAAGGTAAGTAGCACAGGTTTGTACTTGTGGTTGGATTTCTAAATCCTTTACAGGTTCGATTAGGTTGAATGTCTCATTTGTTTCCGCTTTCTCTGCAGGTGGATTAGGTAGGAGGGAGGGTCTGGTGAACCAGGAAGACTGCACCAGGCGGGATGCAGGTAAGGATCTTGCAGGTAAGTCCTGACTCATACATTGAACAAGATCGTGGACGTACACTTGCTCTGTCTCTTTGACATAGCTCGTGCAGGGTTGTGGAGTTGAATGGCAACCATTTTCAAACACATTGGTCTTGAACGTGTTGACCGTTCGCTTGTGTGCATTGCCCGAGCACACCTCCCCTATTACCACCCAGCCCAGGTCCAGACGTTGGGCGAAGGGAGCATGGTGTGGTCCGTTGACCTGTTGTCTGACCTTGTGTGCCCTAAGGACGTCTCTTCCAAGTAACATAAGTATTTCTGCTTCTGGGTCCAATTCAGGGATGTGCTTGGCAATGTGCTGAAGATGAGGCTGGTGCAGCACTGCGCTTGGCGTCGGAATCTCTGAACGATTGTTCAAGAGCTCATAACATTCTAGGAGTGGTGGGAGAGAGATGACAGTTTCACCATCCAGAGACTCGATCTGGAAGCCTTCTCCCAATCTGCCGGATGTTTCGGTGACGCCGGAACAAGTTCTGAGGTCGTACGAGAATGGTTTGCTCTTGACACTGAACAGCTGGAAGAACTCTGGTCTGGCTAATGAGCGATTGCTCTGTTCGTCCAGAATTACATAGGCTTTGATGGCCTTGTCCTTTGCACCCTTGGGGTACACCTTTGTGAGGCAGATCTTTGAGCATGAGCGACTCCACTCCCCTGGACCGCAAACTTCTGTGCAGCTTGTTTCAACCACAGCCGTGTCAGGCTGCTCTTCTCCCTCCCCGCCGTTCACTTGTGACGGTGAAGGAGCCATGTTGGTTTCAGGTGATGGGCCAGGATGCATGGCCGCGTCGTGATGGGTGCTGTCACATTCTAAGCACTTCACAACCGAATTGCAGTCCTTGGCTATGTGGGATGTTGATGAACAGCATTTAAAACATATGCCTCTCTCCTTCAGGAAGGCCTTTCTGTCGTCAAGGGATTTGTGTCTAAATGTTCTGCATCTTTTCAGAGGATGTATTAAGTTGTGTATTGGGCAGTTTTTGTTAGGGTCGTTGTTGGTTGTAGAAACATCGGTTTGGTGAACTGAGATGGGTTTGTTGGTGTTGAAGTTCCTCACTATGGAGTTTTCTGGTTTTGTGTGTGACGTGGTGCTGTCTTGATACATGAAGCTAGGGTCGTTTCGCTTCTTTGCCTCATAGCATACAAAGTTACAAAAATAATCAAATGGAGGGAAGCGACCATGGTGGTCTTCTTTGTAGCATGACCCTGAAGACAGCCACTTTTCCTGAAGTCCAAATGGAAGCTTCTGCACAATTGGTCCAATTCCACGTGGGGTGTCGAGGTACGACAGACCGGAGAGATAGCCGTCCTCCTTGGCTCCTTGGATCTCCATAAGCAGATCCCCTAGTTCACGTAAAATGACGTGGTCTTTGGCTGAAATCTTAGGGAAACTGTCCAGCCGCTGAAACAGTGACCTTTCAATTATTTCGGGGGCAGCATAGCAGTCCCGCAGTCTCTCCCATGCTTTCTGTAATGCTCGGTTGGGGTTGCCAACATGTACTGAGCGTATGCGTCTCACCTGTTCTCCAGATTCCTTTCCCAGCCATTTAGTCATGAGATCTAATTCTTGGATGGGTGTGAGGTTAACTTCACCAGCTGCACTGGTGAATGAGGAGAACCACGCAAGGTAATTCTCTGGCTTATCGTCACTAACTGGTACAGTCCTGCATTGACAAGGTCTCGTCGTGCCAAATACTGTGCCAATGGCTCTGCTGGAGGTGGCGTGCTAGCTGGGTGATTATGTTGGGGAACATAGGACGAAGCATGAACATTCATGGAGGGGTTAGCTTTTTTAACTCCAGGCGCCATCCTAGCTCTTGACGGGTCAGAAGAGTGTGGTGCAGGTACGTGTGAATCTTCAACTTTCACAGACTTTGGTAAGTACGTGTTGTCGACTTTTACAGACTTTAGCTTGCTGCTGATGGGTTGTGGTTGTGGAACTTCGTTTACAGATACAAAGGAGTCGTGTGATTGTGCGTGAGATGGTTGGAGAGGACGAAGTTTCAAGTCAATTTGAGATCTGACGTATTCACTGGTGCGTTCCATTTTCGCCTTTTCTGATTCAGATATCTCTATTTCGTCTACAACATACATTGCTTCAGCGCGTTCCAACACTTGCGCCTCCACTATGGCTGCATCAGCATCTCGCTGTGATGTTAGCACTTCCAACTCTGTGTCTATTCTTAATGTTTCCAACTGACTTTGTGCATCTCTTGTTATTGTTTCTGCCTCTCTGGCAGCTTTTTCCGCTATCCTTTCCGCCTCTCTGGCAGCTTTTTCCATTTTTAATTTAGCCTCTTGAGTAGCATATTGTGCTCTCACCTTGGCCGCTTCAGCTTTGGCTCGGGCACAGGCCGCATTTCCTGATGAGGACGATGTCCTGCTGCTCCCAGCACTGGGCGCCTTGCTGCTTGCTTTAGAGGCCATCTTGTCACTTCACTTGAAAACTTCAAATGCTGTCTTTTCACTGTAGTGTTCTCATGCAGTGTAGGGAACTGTCACTAAACACCAAGGTAAACCGCAGCCAATGAAGACAGAGTCGGAGTAAGCTTTGATCATTTACTGTCACACTTCCTCAATGACATGACGGTGAAAACTGCAAAATAATAAACAATACAAACATTCAGTGTCTGTGTACTTAATTGACAGTACTGCAAACTACAATCAGAGCAAAAAGAAATCAGGTGAGTAGCTAATCACATAACAATCACAAGGCACACTTCAAGCAATTAGGTAGATGACAGACACCTGTGCACAAGGCTACTACTATACTCTGCAGGCAGCAGAAAACATGGTTAAATAATTAACTTTTCCCAAGTTCCAAATAAACATTCACAAAACATCACAAGGCATTATAATAACTGAAATCAACAACACAACTCACGACATTGCGTCTCAAAGGCTTCCAAGTGGGTTAGATGGCTGTTTTAGGGCTCACAGCTCTGACATGCTGTTCTCTGTGTGTTCTCTGTGCACTGCTGCATCAAAATGGTGCTGACAGGAAGTGACTGTAGTATATACAAAGTTCACTTCAAAATAAATGCATGGCTACACGTCTTCACAATAAAGTACTCACAAGCCTTTCTAATGTGAATAGAAATATAAACATGTTGCATAGAATTAAACAGAAACATTTTACATTTGCCTTAAGGCAACACACATACGTATCACTTGACAAAATGTAAAAAGACTATCAAAAACATTACAAAACAATTCAATAAGTAGGAAAATCAATCGTTTCCAAATGATACGATTGACATCTCGGCTTAACGATAGATGGACGGGGAGCAAATCACCTCCCCCCCAATAACTACTCCAAACGTGTCCATACTGTTCGAGCGTCACAAACTGCATGTACATTTCTGTGTAGAGTGCTGCCGCGGTGATTAGGCGACTGATTTTGCTTAACAAAATACTGGGCAAGTGGGCAGGCAGGGCAATTCACACCCTCAACACCTTCACTGAAATGAGTCACTATAAAGTTCTGCCTCCTAGCATTTGAGAGAGATTTAAAGGGATACTCCACTTTCAAATAAAATAAACATTAAAAAAATATATTAAAAATAAATGAAAAAAGTAATGGAAAAATCACGGCCCCCTCACGCATTAGAGTGTCCTACTAATGTGTGAGGGGGCCGTGATTTTGCCATAACTTCTTTCATTTTTTTTGTATATTTATTTTTAATGTTTATTTTATTTGAAAGTGAACTGAAGAAGGTTTGAACTACGACTCAATTTTAGACATAAGTGCAAGCCCCGTCGTCTCATGCTGTAGACTACACGTTTGAACATTATTTTATTTGTTAACGTTGCTGTTTTGAACATGACTACTTTGCAAGACGTCATGTTCGCCTTATCTGTCCTTAATGCTGCTACTGTGCTTCTTTGAGAATATAAATCGCAGGCTACATCATGTATGCTATATTAAAATTGCCTAGAGGCTGGGCGGGGGCGGACGGTGGGCGGGCGGACAGTGGATGTCACAAATGTACCATTCGGACCTGTGAGGCGCACCGTTGCTCCGATCCGCACCAAACTGTACAATAACACTGGTCAGGGGTCTGTCATCAGAATAGCCATACCAGGCACCAATGCTCCGCCCCCTTTGTGTTCCTATTGGCTGGGGTTTAAACAGCCTTAACTCCAGTTCCCAGCATGCTAAAGGCCTCAAACTTGGTAGGTGCTCTTAGATGGCCAATAGGGAAGGGCTCTAATTGCTTGAGACCTGCCCCCTCTGTGTTCTTATTGGCTGGGCTTTAAACGGCCCAGCTCCCAGCATGCTAAACGCCCCAAACTTGGTAGGTGCTCTTGCATAGACGGCCATTAGGGACAGGCTGTAATTGCTTAAGCCCCGCCCCTCTGTGTTCCTATTGGCTGGCCTCTAGCATGCTAAAGGCCCCAAACTTGGTAGGTGCTCTAAAACAGCCAAAAGCGACTGGCTGTAATTGCTTAAGCCCCGCCTCTCTGTGTTCCTAATGGCTGGGCTTTAAACAGCCATAACTCCAGTTCCCAGCATGCTAAAGGCCCCAAACTTTTTAGGCGCTCTAAAACAGCCAATAGGGACGGGCTGTAATTGCTTAAGCCCCGCCCCCTCTGTGTTCCTTTTTGGATAGGCTTTAGACAGCCATAACTCCAGTTCCCAGCATGCTAAAGGCTCCAAACTTAGTGGGTGGTCCCACAGACTTCCAATTCTATGAATAAGGACCACTTCCGGTTTGTCATTCCTACTTCAGTTTTTTCGGATTGCCTTGAAACTTCACACACTCTCTGAGGGGTGTGGAGTTCAATGGTGTGACCCTGAAGTACAGGTATGACAGTGGACTTAGGTGCTGCAAGTGTTATAGTAGTGTTTAACACTTCAATTGGCAATATTTCGGTGACCATTGTTATCAGCACAACATAGAGCTATTGGTTTGACGTAATAGCTCTTTCTCAATAGACATATCAGCTGGTTTTATCGCCCCTGGAATTAAGCCTACCCAAAATGAAATCTTGGCTATGCCACTGCTGCTGACGTTAGCTCCTCTCTCCTTCTTCTAGATCTCCAATTCCAGTCTATGTGTAAAGAGGAGGCTTCCCCTGATCAGCAGGAGAAGAGCCCCAGTCTGGTCCAGGTGAAACTAGAACCTCCACAGATTAAAGAGGAACAGCAGGAGAAGAGCCCCAGTCTGGTTCAGGTGAAACTAGAACCTCCACAGATAAAAGAGGAACAGCAGGAGAGGAGCCCCAGTGTGGTCCAGGTGAAACTAGAACCTCCACAGATTAAAGAGGAACAGGAGGAGTTACTTCTAAGACCAATGGAGGCTTCTGGGTCAATGTTGACATTTATAGCAGTGAAAAGTGAAGATAATGATAAAAACAGAGACACAAATTCTCAAGCAAGCACTTCAACTGAGCACGTGGAAATACAAGTTGATATAGAGCATCACAGCCAACTAGTGATGACCAACTCCTCTCTTCACAGTGTTCTGAGTCTGATACTGATAACAGTGATGACTGGGAGACCAGGGATGATGGGACAGTTGTAAACACACTGGAATCAAACAAGACACAACATGTAGAAGGACAAAGATTGTCTTTGAGCAACAGGCCCTCCCAGAAATCAAAATCATTAAAACAAAAGCCATCCATGAGGAGTCAAACAAGAAAGAAAAGCTTTTGTTGTACAGAGTGTGGCAAAGTCTGTGGTCACAAGGGTAATCTGCAAAAACACATGAGGATTCATACAGGTGAAAAGCCCTTTGCTTGCACAGCTTGTAGCAAAAGCTTTAAACGAGCTGACACTCTGAAAACACACATGAGGACGATTCATACAGGTGAAAGGCCCTTTGCTTGCACAGTTTGTAGTCAAAGCTTTAACCGAGCTGAAACTCTGTTAACACACATGAGGATTCATACAGGCGAAAAGCCGTTTGCATGTACCGTTTGTAACAAAAGCTTCAAATATACTCAAAGTCTGAAAAAACACATGAGGACAATTCATACAGGTGAAAAGCCCTTTGCTTGCACAGTTTGTAGTCAAAGCTTTAACCGAGCTGATTCTCTGAAAGAACATTTGAGGATTCATACAGGTGAAAAGCCCTTTGCTTGCACAGTTTGTAGCAAAATATTTTACACTAGTGGACATATGAAAACACACATGAGGAAGATTCATATGGGCGAAAAGGCCTTTGCTTGCACAGTTTGTAGTCAAAGCTTTAACCGAGCTGAAACTCTGAAAGCACACATGCAGATTCATACAGATGAAAAGCCCTTCGCTTGCACAGTTTGTAATAAAAGCTTTAACACTAGTGGACATTTGAAAATACACATGAGGAAGATCCATATGGGTGAAAAGGCTTGCCCCCCTCTTTCTGTACAGCAAAGTATAAACCAGGGTAAATTGGGTAATCAGACTAGGCGATCTTGTCGATTATTAAAAGATTAGGATCTATGGGTCACGTGAGTCCTTAGTTAAGATTAAGATGCTGTGTCGTAGGGGTGTAAGGATACAGTAACTGTATCGATGCATCAATTTTAATTTCAACGATTCAACTGTATCGATATGCAAACAGCAACATAACGTATCGTTTGACTTTTTATCGTGTCTTATTGTTTTGCAATGCAAATAATTGATTGTATCGATATTAAAGGATCTACACCATGAATTAAAAAAATATATATATATTTAATATCATATTGTTTATGTCCCTCAAACGTTTTTCAAAAGGTTTGAGCCTAAATCAAGCCTCAGATATACTCATTCCAACTAACTTCTCTCTGGCTTATAAAGCACTTTCACCTACAATACCACATTGTCCTGTTTGGCACGGGGCGCTATTGAGACAGTTTGTATGCATGTTATCTCCTGGTTCTGTGTGGAAAAAGTTTTTTAAAAAATAAGAAAAAGAAAATACAAAAAATACTTTTTCTTTTTTTTTTTTTTTTTACTGAAAAATGGGAGGGATTGTACCCTGATGTGACGTCACGTCAGGGTGCAAATCAGTTCGGCCTGTTTTGAGACCAATTTACAGACCAATTTACAGAAAACCCCAGATTTGCTGTGAAAGCCTGAGTGTTCAAACTGGGGTATTTTGGGGGATAGAAGAGAGGTAGGGGAGACCAAAAACACACAAAAAAGAAGAAAAAGTTCAAATTCATGGTGTAGACCCTTTAAGTATCTGTATCTGTGTTCATGTCAAGGTGTGAGTTTGTTCATATGTGTTCAAATATTACAATGTCCATGTATTTGCCAGATAATCACTGTGTTTACTTATTTATATCCATAATAATAAATGTTCCCGTAAAAACCTGCACTATCCACATGTTTCACACAGATTATATATTTTTTGCTAAATAGTTACTGTATCGATTTTAAATCATTCAATCGTATCGCCATAAATGAACCAATATCGTCGATGTTTCGTATCATCAACCATGTATCGTGATGCGTATCGTATGGCTGTTAAAATGTATCGTTACGCCCCTACTGTGTCGTTATAATTGCTATTTGGGCCTTTTTAGGTTATTTTAATTGAAAAAATAAATGTGTTATCTTTTTGCTGTGGAATCAGCTAGAACAAAGTTAATGCAGAAAGCACTGTATTTTACTTTTCAATGTTCTTTATTTGAGTTATCTATTTTTTTCTAAAACTGTGTTGGTTTAATTACTTAATGTTGTAATTTAATAAATCGGTGCTATTGACGTCTGTGTGTGGGTTTTCAAATATTGAACTATTGAAGTATTAACTAGAAAAAGTGCTCCTCGGAACACAGGTCTCCGCCAGGTCAGGTACGTCATCGTGGCCTCCTGGTGGCGTTATAACAGGCCAATGTGAAAAGGGTGCCATTTCTTCTTAGGCCTTTGATGGCAATCGGACACTGCATTGATGATTTGAGGTATTTTGTTTCAAAAATGTGTTTTGCTTAATTAGACCTGCTGGTGGCGCTATAATAGGGCAATGTGAATAGTGTGGCATTTCTTCCTCAATGTAGTGCGAATGTGCGTGCAAAGTTTCACCGCAATCGGACGCTGCATTCATGATTTGCTGCATTTTGTTGAAAACGGGCCACTCCTGCAAGCTTTAGATGTCAATCTTAGGTAATCAGGATGGAATAGGAAAAATCTAACAGATCCGTCTTGATCACATGACTATAGAGATCATGTGTACCGATTTGTGTGAAATTTGGATACAATCTGAAGGAGTAATATCCAAAGATTTGTTTTACATAAGTCGGCCTCCTGGTGGCGCTTTAAAAGGCAGATGTGAAAAATGCAGGGCAAAGGTTTTTTCTTGGCCTCTAGTGAGTGCACATACAAAGTTTTACTCAGATCGGTGCAGTTATAGGTAAAAACATGAATCGACCTGTTATAATGCCACCGTGAGGCTGATTTCTTCCTCGGCCTAGTGAGAATGTGCGTGCAAAATTTCACGGAAATTTCATGCTGTGTTCGTGATTTGAGGCATTTTGTTCGGAGCACTCCTGCAAACTTTGGAGGGCGATTTGCGTGATGTTTGGACAAAATCTGTAGGAGTACTGTCAAAAAATGTGTTTTGCAAAAAGAAGCCTCCTGGTGGTTCTATAACAGGCCCATGTGAATTTGTGTGTATTGGCATTCTGAATTGGCATCCAGGGAGTGTGTGTACAGTTTCGCTGCGATCAAGGGAACGGCGCCTAAGATTAGCTGTCCACAGACAGAAGGACACACGGTGCAACAGGGCGCAAAACATACTCTCTCGCCAGGCCGAAAGACAATTGCCAATGATTCTAATGAAGGCTTTGTTACATATATAGTGTAGCTGCTGTAGCACAATGGTTCTCAAACTTTAATTTCAAGGACCCCCATAACTATGAGAGTGTACATTTGTTTCCATTTGTACCATTTGTACACAGAGTTACAGAGGAACCATAAGGGTCCCTGGACCACACTTTGAGACCCACTGGTGTTTCCAGTGAGCCAACATGCACAATATCAGCACCCTGACTCTGTTTGACCAGAATGGAACAGAGCCTTAATTAGCATCATTGGTAACACATGTGAAGGAAGTAAGGGAGAGGCCCAATTTCTTTCCAATATGGCGGCTTTGCAAAGAGCCTAGGGTCCATTTATAAAGTTATGTGGCCGTTCTCATTAAATGTTTACGTATTTCAGAATGTTCATTTATTTTTTGTTTCATCACTTCCAATTTCACTTGTTCATCATGTATCCTGTATGAGATGAAATTGAAGATGAATTTTCTGTTTCTGTTTACTAAAGAGCTGGAGAGACCGAGAGAGCCCAGTTACTGAACAAAAAAGAAAAAGAATATCACTTCCACTTCCTTTAGTTCCCGATGACTGCATTAGCCTACAGTAATTGTCCATTAGCTTAAGATGTGTGACGCTAAGATGCACTTCCCACAACCACAATTAGCTTTCAGTGGAAAGACTGAAGCTGATGCACTTATGTAAGACAACACAGCACATATGCACACACATGCGTAAATAATTGAAATATTTCTCTACCATTACTTCAGTGTAATGCAAAGACCTGATCCAGACACATTCTTTGTACTGTGTGTGTGAACACTGTACCTGGCAATAAAAAATGATCTTGATTCTGGATTTATTTTTAGTAAACCACCGCCATAGCAGTGTCCACATCATCTCCAGCACAAGAGGCACGAAGCGAAAGGAAGTGGGACACTATTCTCAGATGTGGCTGCAGTATTATTCTAATTTATCAGAATTGCATCTACAGTACATAAATTTAATGACATTTGCATTACAGCAACATCACAGTTTTAACCTTAAAGGTTCTATGTTCTGATAATCAATTACAGCTGTAGTATCTGTTCGGTAACACGGTCTACCCGTCCCTCCAACTCTTTCCCGTCCCTCCAACTCTTTCCCGTCTCTCCAACTCTTTAATAAACAGAAAGCACATTTTGAGTCACCAAGTTCACCAGAAGAGAGAAGAACCCATTTATCGGATTCAATTGCACAGTGTTGCAATTCCAATTTGGTCTGTTCATTTTTTGTTTTGTTTAATCACTTCCAATTTAGTTTTGACTAAAGAGCTGGAGAGACTGGGAGATCCCTGTTACTGACACTCCTTAGCAGTGGTTCTCAACCTGGACCCCCCAAAATCCAACATACAGTATAAGTGTAGGCTATAGGGTATCTGCACATTTCTAAAGATACTTTTTTTTTTTTTATGCCAAATTGACAAATATTACCTAAGAAATAGGTAAACATTTTGAAAATAGCCGATCTACAAGCTCACGATGCCGCATTGCGAGCTTGTAGATCGGCTATTTTCAAAATTTTTATCTGTGAAACCGAGTCAAACAAAATGTAATGCCTCAATTCCTACAATTCTACAAGTGCTTATCAGGGGGGGGGGGTCCCCAGTTCAAATATGATTATTCTGGGGTGTAGCTGCCTAAAAATGTTGAGAACCACTGCTCTATAACAATGATTACTATTGGAATATAGAGCTATTCAACACTCATTTTAACAACAACAAATCACTTACACACCCTTTAAGTTCCAATAACTGCATTAGCCTGCAGTAATTTTCCATTAGCTTATAATGGATCAAACTTTATGTTAAGATGGGTGATGCTTTCCACAACCACAATGAGCTTTCAGTGGAAAGACTGGAGCCGATGCACTAATGTAAGACTTCACTCACGCACGCACGCACGCACACACACACACACACACACACACACACACACACACACACACACACACACACACACACACACACACACACCCCAAAGCATTTCTGTGAGACGTAGAGACCAGACCTTTGGGAAGTAGAGCTGCAAAGATGTTCTGAAATAAATATAACAATTTGCTGCGTCTTAAAGTGCATTGGACCTACAGTATAACAGCATCAGGCAATCAAAAGGTAAGCACTTTTTTGTGTAGAATTTGTAGATGGGAAATATATTATTTGTAGTCAATCAATCCAAATTTAGATCTGCTTTACTCCAACGTTTATAAACATTATGCAAACATTATTAAACTAGAATTGTCTATTGTAGGCCTTCTTCTATCAAGAGGTGAGTTAGTCACCTATAGAAAATAAAAACATGTATTTTATTTTTTGTATTTTTGGTAGAAGGGACTTTAGTTTGCATTTGGATCACTCAGTGGTCCTTTAAGTATAGATGAATTGCTTTAACCGTAGCTACTTTATTATTATCTGATCTACTGATTAATGGAACATAGCGGTGAGTATGTATTGCTTGTAATGTTGGTGGTCTGAAAAGACAGTTTCAGTTGGTCTGTGTGAAAGGCTATACTTTATGTTGAAAAAGGGCCAGGTGACATAAGACATGTGTTTTCAACTGAACAAGGCAAGGCTTTTTCTTCTTCTGTTGGAAATACATAATTTTTGTCACAACGCCTTTTCACCCAAGTATAAATTAGGCTTCAGAGTGTCAACAAAAAGTCATGTAATGAAATTAACTGAAATGCAATGATCTTTCTAAGCAACAGTCTCTAATGTAAAGTAGGCTGAATAACATACAGCAGTCAATGTAAAGTATGCAGAAATAAACACTTAACTAGCGCAGATCTCTGCCAGGACGGGTTGGCTAACCAGGGCCCACAAACTTTGGAGGTCAATCGTAGCCAATCGGAATGGACTATGAACTGACTGATACATCTTGATCACATGACTCCAGAGATATATGTTTACTAATTTGTGTGAGTTTTGGACAAATGTCCTATTCGGCCGCATAGCGGCCTAAATGTTTATAAAAGTTCTCAACAAATTAATGGATAGTGAATTTAATATTTTCCAATTTCAGAAATGACATTAAGTCCCACAACCAGGACGTGTTTGAGGGAGGTCAGCGTTTTTTTCTGACCGGTCCTACGCTTTGGAAGATTAGCCGTGGACAGACAGATGGGCAGATAAGCACACGCACAGGCAAACCTACAAAAAAAAACATTATTATTCAGAAGAGGACAGCACCGAGGAGAAGTATTTAAATGCGTCAGAACTGCAAAGCCTTGCATCTTTAACAACTGTGTTGGGACAAGAAGAAACTCAATACAAGTGTTGAGTTTGGAACGATTTCCGGTCTACGGCGCGATGAATAAACGGAAACTGCGGCTCATCCTCCTCTTAGTTACTGCCGGCATCTTCATGTACTGTACATACTCAATCTGAATCCAAAGACCCCACATGTGGTCCAAACCATGTGCCCCTGCCGTACCTCTACCCAGAGCATCACCCCTCTGAATAACACCAAGCACCTGCTGGTTTCTGCCTACATGGACCTCAGGGTGAAAGGTTGGGATCTGCGCATCATTGGTATATTCAGGAGAGATTCCATCATGACCATGCACTGTGTTTTCTGCTGTAGCGGCAACCTTTCCATCCCCAGCACTCCCGCTAGCTTTGTAAACCACGTGGATGGTTTCGGTTTTCCTTTTGAGACTATGGACGTCATGTGTTGGATCCCCACAGGCTGCAAAGCGACCCATGTCACCCTGTCGACTCATTCGGACAGCATGGAAGCACAGCGGCAGATCTTTCTCCCGATAGGTAACTAGTGGTGGACAAAATACTCAACCCCAGTACTTGAGTCAAGTGAAAGTTACTCTGTCAAATTTGTACTCGAGTACTTGCTTTTAAACAAATACTTAAGCATTTTTAAAAGCATGAACACTTAAGTATTCAAAAGTCCAAATTACAAAGCACATTTTATTTTTTAATATCAATGCATTGCTGTATTGAAATTTAGACATTTTCCAGATTGGGGAAATAGCAGATCTACAATTTACGATCTGGGGTGGCAGTGGCTCAGGAGGTAGAGTGCCCGCTTGGGAAAAGGAAGGTTCCCAGTTCAATTCCGGGCTACCCCTGAGTTAGTGTCGAAGTGTCCTTGAGCAAGAAACTGAACCCCTAACTGCTCCTGATGAGCAGGTTGGTGCAGTGCATGGTTTCCTCGCTGTCGATGTGTGAATGTAATGCACATTGTAAATTGCTTTGGATAAAGGCGCTATATAATTGCACCGTTTACAAGCTTGTAGATATGCTATTTTCACTATATTTAAAATAGGGCTTCAGTGGTTAAAGGGATATTTCACTTTCAAAAAAATTTTGGGTCATTTTATCGTCTACTCAGGCTTTTGTGAGCCCCCCAGACCATTTTTAAGTTGCTTGATTCAGTATTTAGATATTTGATATTCATTTATCAGACACGCCCCCTTCCTATACAAACTCATTATAACAAACCCATTTTTAACATGTTATATTCATCAAAAACACCCGTCCTTGGTTCTGGTGACTCACCCTGCCCTCCTAATATGTGAGGAGGCCGTGTTTTTCTTCGATAACTTTTTTTATTTATTTTATTGCATTTTTGTGTTGTATTTATTTTTTTCATTTTCCCCAAAAAATATTTAAAACGTTTTTTAAAAGTTATAGAAAAAACATGGCCCCCTCGCATATTAGGAAGGCAGGGTGAGTCACCAGAACCAAGGACGGGTGTTTTTGATGAATCTAACATGTTAAAAATGGAGTTTGAAGTTATAATGGGTTTGTATAGGAAGGGGGCGTGTCTGATAAAATGAATATCAAATATCTAAATACCGAATCAAGCAACTTAAAAATGGTCTGGAGGGCTCACAAAAGCCTGAGTAGATGATAAAATGACCCAAAGTTTTTTTTAAAGTGAAATATCCCTTTAGTTCATAATGTACCTTTTCCCATCCTAGAAATGTGGAGTCAAAAGTACAATATTTGTCTTTGAAATGTAGCTAGTGGAGGGAAAGTATCCAAAAACACAAATACTCAAGTAAATACTCAACTCATAATTTACGTACTTAAGTACGGTAAATGTACTTTGTTACTGTCCACCACTGTAGGTAACCAGCAGAGCGGCGGGACAGAGGCGATAAAGCCCCAGTTTGACTTCACAGTGTGCATCCCCACCGTGTACGGAGACTACAACAACGTGCTTCAGTTCACACAGGCCCTAGAGATGTACCGACTGCTGGGCGTGGACAGGGTGGTGGTCTACAACACCAGCTGTGGTCCAGATCTTGACCGCTTACTGCACAGTTACAGCCAGGAGGGTTTCGTAGAGATAGTTCCCTGGCCCGTGGACAAGCACCTCAAACCATCAAAGGGATGGAAGTATCTCGAGCATGGAGCGGGGGACCTGCACTACTACGGCCAGCTGACCACACTCAACGACTGCGTCTACAGATACATGGACCGCTCGCGCTATGTCCTGTTGCATGACATAGATGAGATTATAGTACCGTACCGCCAAAACAGCCTAATCTCTCTGATGAGCCAGCTCCAACAGCAAAACCCAAAGGTGGGGGTGTTCCTCTTTCAGATGCACTTATTTCCAACTGACCATGTGGATCCCGGCGCAAAGTTCCACCTGCCCCAGTGGGAAGGGGTGCCGGGAATAAATATTCTGGAGCACATCTATAGAAAATATGAAACAGAGAAAAATCAATTGGAAGGGGTGCCCGTAATAAATATTCTGGAACAGATCTATAGACAATATGTGGTACCAAGGGAAGTGGGATACAAGATGATAGTTCAGCCAAGGATGGTGCAGCAGACATCAGTGCACTCAGTGCTGAAGAAATTCGGGAATACAGTCAAAGTCCCTCCAGATATGGGATTGGTTATGCACGTCCAGGGTTGCTTGATCACACACACCATACCACCCAGTTACAAACAGAACTGCGTGTCCAAAGAGCACATGCGCGTTGACACCAGGATTTGGGAGTTTCATGAAAAGCTGATCCCCAGTGTGGACAAGGCCCTGGGGAGAGTAGGGATGCTGAGTGAACAAAAGCATTGAGATGATCAAGCCGCACACACTGACATGTAGGGCTGCGATTATCAGTTTGTTTCTTTTTTGCCTATAATGACATGCCAAAATAGGGATAGATTATTAGTCAATTCTTTTGTTAAATTATCGAGTATATAATCGACTAAATCGATTGGTTTGATTAGCTGTTGCACCCCTTCTGACATGTACAGCAAAGGATTAGCTTGTCTGCACTTAAACATAGGTGTAAGCAAGGCTTGAATGTATTACTGTCACATCCTTCCACACCTTGTCTGTCAATGTGTTTGACGGTCATTGTCACATGACGTATGTATCAATCATGTATCTGCACCAAACAGTGATTTGTAGCATTTGTGCTGCCCATTACGGATGGAAGTGAAAATGCTTTTGGCTTTGTGTTGTTTAGAGGCCCCTCAATGTGTCATTACAATTTGGGACGTTTTTCTGCTAGTTTTTATTGCATTTCTTTATTGTACGACATACGGTTCAAGAGTTATAGGCCAAAACGTGAAGCAACCTTTTATAGCACCATGATGAAGCCGTTTTGAAAAATGTGCAGCTAGAGGTTCTTCCTTGGTCTACTGGGAGTGTGCGTGCAAAGTGTCAAGTGTCTGAGATTAGCTGTTCACAGACGGACAAACGGTTGCAGTCTCTGCAAATGTCATGTCGTTTCTTAGTCATCGCGGTCAGAGTGGGTTCAAAAAATGTAATGACCCTCATAACAATCAACTTGGCTTTTTCTTCGTAGTTGTGTTCGCTCTGTTTGTAGTTGCGTAGTCTACTGGTAGCTAGCCAATCATGGCACTGTGTGGTTTGTGCAATCTGTCTCTATATTGTTAAAACATTTTGTGCAGGCCACGATTGCGTTATATCGCAGCAAAGGCTGTGTATACTGCAGTCTGCATGTTGCATGTTTAAGGGGCTGCCAACTATTGGGTGGGCATTGTGTTTAATGTCTAATCCCCCTAGAAGCACAAACAATCTCCAATACCGCTCACCATGTTTTATAATATTGCGCAGCATCAATTACTATCAGCCGTTTTATGAAAAAAAATCCTTTTTATAATTGCCAACCCATGTTGTCCTCTTCTGCCAAGATAAGGTCCAGATGTTCCTCCTTGCAGACAAGGTCACAGTTTTGCCACTCATGTTCCCTCAGCTCCTCAGCTTGGCGTTAGGGTTGAGGGAACATAGGGCTGAGAGAACATAGACACGCTCCTGACTCAATTCAGCTCACACAGTCTTGACAGAAGTAGTTTTGACCCTTTTCACATTGCAGAGTGTCATATGCAACGATAGAACAGCCAATACCGAGCAATGTGCAAGCATCATAAAATGCAAAACAATTATGCAGCCCTATAGGAAACAATGGACGGGACTCGGTCCCAGAGCGTCAAGTGGCGCTTGGAGACAGACACAAGGACAGATGAGGAGAGGAAGAGAGACAGATCGGAATGGAAGAAGGAGAGGAGAGCCTCCCTGGTGTCTGCTCTGACCATGGGCTGCCTGAAGGCCAACACAGCCACCATGGACTCCAACATCCAGGAGAAGCTGGATGGAAGCAGACCTCGCTGTGGGTTAAACGCTGCCTTTCTACACGTCTTTACTGGGAAACGAAACAGTATCCTACTACACTGTGCACAGCACATTGTAGTGACTTTCAGAATTGCAAAAATAGCTACTAATTAACTGCAAGTTAATTTAACCACAAGGTGGAAAGTGGAAACCAAAGACACTTGGTTTTGGTTATTAATATTAATTGTTTTGTAGATTTCGATTATTTGATTTGATTTTGATGCAATGTGTTGTGTTGTGTGCTTGAAGATCTGCTATTTTGAAAATATGTTGTAGGCCTATACATTTTAAGCATAATTATGATAACTTCATAATGAGTACTTTTACTTTTGGTACTTCTTTAAGTATGTTTTGATACCAATATACTTTTGTACTTTTACTCAAGTAAGTTTTGAATACAGGACTTTTACTTGTAACAGAGTATTTCTACATTGCACTATTGATACTTTTACTTCAGTAAAAAAAAAAAGCCACCACTGCACAGGGGAACAATTGGGAGTGTCAACTTTCTCTCTCAAGTCTCAACGGGTCGGTCTACTCTGCCCGAACCGTTTATACTCTTTCCTGCTTCTTCCTAGTTTTTCCCAAGGAAGGTTTCAAAACCTTTCTTGTTTTTTCCATGTGAACCCAGACGCCATTAAGGGACGTGTGTTGTTTCAAAGTTCTTATTTGTCATTTGTAGGCTTCATTGACAAAAAAAATGGGCATACTCAGTGCTCCATTGTGCATCTGGCTGCTGGTAGCGAATGGACTCAGCATATCATCAGGTAGGTGGCTCTTTGAACTAGATCAACTACAGCCTACTATTAACTATTCTGCTAACACATAGCCTATCCATGGATAGGCTATGTGTTAGCAGAATAATTTTGTCCATTTTAGCATTGGCCAATGCTAAAATGTTTCCTGACTTAACTCGGTGGGATACAGCTGTGGCGTTATATATCGTCGGTGTCCAGCCGGGACCAGCTAACTCCATTTTCAGTTTTTTTTTTTTTTTTTTTTCATAAATCAACGCTATTGAACATCTGTGTAATTTTTTTTAAATAATAACATATGAAAAGTATTAAAAAGCGCCTCTGACGAAAACTCCTAACTCCATTGGACCCTCAAACTGTCCGTCAAAAACAAACAACTCCCCCCTCCTCTCAGGCTCTCAGAGAAGCTCTGCTTTGTATGAGGCAGACAGGGAGAAGATTTTTCAATGCTTTTGGGAGAACATAAACTGCGAAGAGAACAGAATTTATGTGCAAGGTTTGATAGATGTCACCCCAGTAAAGAGGAGAAGGGTGTCTTCACAAAGGTCATCTGCTCGTGTTTTCTTTTTAAATGTTAATGGACAGAGAATGAGTGTGTGCAGGAGTTTGTTTCAAACATCTCCAAGAGCTCAAGGAGATCATGCCAAAAGACTTTCACAGCTTTTATGACAATCTAAAGCACTAAGAAACACCCACCACACACACGCAACACACAACACACAACAGTGTGATAATAAAATGTTGATAGGTATATGATAGGTAAATTCAACTGTGGTTGTTATTGTTAGTGCAGTAGGCTACAGATTTGATAGGCTACAGATTCTATTTTTCATGAATGTATTTTGTATTTATATGCCATTTATTTATTGTTGGTGTGCCATGATTGCTTTAGTTAAATACATGATTGAGTATTGAGGCAGAATTGTTTGTTGCACTCAACTGTAGAAGAACAACAGTGGTAACAGTTAGATCCATGGTTGTTTACAATGCATGTTAAAATAAAAGTTGTTTAAGTACAGAATTCAGCTTGATCTATACTTAGTAGATGAGGATGGCGCTCACCATAAATAGCTGATCTCCAAGCTCACAATGCGTTGTGATGTGTTGTGAGTTTTGAGATCCAGAAGAGTGGGCACTTTAGGGGGAGAAGAGTGGGCACTTGTGTGTGTGTGTGTGTGTGTGTGTGTGTGTGTGTGTGTGTGTGTGTGTGTGTGTGTGTGTGTGTGTGTGTGTGTGTGTGTGTGTGTGTGTGTGTGTGGTGGGGGCTTTTTAAGAGACAATCTGTCACAACAATCTGTCACAACCGTTGTGCCAGTGTTTTTTTTTTGTCTCAATGGAGTGTTTCGATCTGTGGGTTCAGATCTGTCATCATCAGTGATTTACTTTTCCTTCATGATGATATCTACAAATTCAATTTGGTCATCATCCCTCATTGAGAGTACATTTTAAATCACTGGCCTCATTTAAGAAATCATGAAAAGCTGTCATTTTCACTCTTCCTGAAAATATGATTTGTTTGAGAATAGAAAGCTTTCATTCGACTATATTACAGTACCAACTGCTTTAACTGACTGAAATAATTTTCTCCACACAGGACCAGATGTGATGTACATACCACTGGGAGGAAGCCTTGAATTGCCTATCGATGGGAAACCTACCGCTTCTGTAAAACTGTTTAAAACTGTACCCACACGCAGTGTGGGTACAGTGGTGGCAGAGTGGGATTTGGGCTCGGCTGCTAAAGAGAAAGTCTATGAGAATGAGAAATATATAAACCGTACAGAATTGGATAAAGAAATTGGAAACGTCACCATAAAAAATATGACCATAGAAGACAGTGGACAATATTACATGGTGTTAGATTCCCGACCGAGCAAGATTTACATGGTTGAGATGATCAGTAAGTATGAATTCTTTTCAGCATGAATTGTGTAATTAACATCTCTTAAAGGGGAAATCCACCCATTTTCAATATTTAACTATGTCATTAATATAGCATAAAGGAGTTGTGTGGAAATAAGAAAAAAATTTAAAAAAAATTAACATTGCAAAAAAATTTAACATTGCAAAAAAATTAACATTGCAAATTACACTGTGATGACTCATCATGGTGTAATTTGCAATGTTAATTTTTTTGCAATGTTAATTTTTTTTGCAATGTTAATTTTTTTTTAAATTTTTTCTTATTTCCACACAACTCCTTTATGCTATATTAATGACATAGTTAAATATTGAAAATGGGTGGATTTCCCCTTTAAGTCTGTTTAGTCTGGCAACAGGGAGCAGACAGCCTAAATAAATCAGTGTAATTTGGCTATGGGTTTAATCCTCACAGCCAGCATGTGCTCCTTATCTAACTGTTCTAACTGCAGTATTATATGGAGACATCACCAGTAATTGAGGGCGAGAAAATGAGTCTAAAAGAGAACTCGAAAAAGCACTCATACAATCCAAGAGGCAGGAAAGAGTTATGGTAAAAAAGCCTTTATTAATCAAATAAACAGGGTCCCCACGGTCATGAAATTCCTGGAAATATTTTGAAATTAGAAAAAGCTTTTTCCAGTCCTAGAAAAGGTTTGGAATTTATCAAGGTTCCTGGAAAGATATTTGGCTATTCATTGTTTTTAGCTATTGATTTTGTTAATAAAAGTCATTGTATAACATACACGAAATATGTAACATAAGTAGTTTTTCGCCGAACGGGCTGCGTGATTGCAGCTTAATGTATACTGGACGTGACAAAAATAACAGATCTACAAGCTCACAACGTGCTACAGCGTGATGCGTAGTTAGTACATTTGGCACGAAATTTGGAACGGAATTATACCATTCTAGGTTTTATTTTTGCTACACTGCCTGTCTTTGGGCATTGTACATAGGAGTAAGACTCTTACTCCTATGTCAAACTGCGTTTCGCGGGCCGTTTCTGGCCCGCGACGTCGTCAAATCTGGCCCGCGAGGTGATTTGAGAAAACGGCATTTAATACTACCTCTAATGGAAAAGAAACGAGAGAAAGAAAAAAAAAGGCAGAAAAAAACGCCAGCGCCCAGCAGCTCCTTACTGAGGCTGCCTGGGGGTTGAATACTGGACAAACTTGTTATGTGAGAACAATGACCAAGCCGTGAAGCCACAGCCAAGGTCATTAACATACAGAGGACCATCACCATTCAACTCTACCTGAGAGAACGCTTTTTCAACAGCATCACAAATCCGGTAAAACACTGTTGTATGGAGAAGTCAGTTGCGTCTCTCATCTGGAGCGGCTGCATTCCTCCCCACACCCCGCCCCCCACCTCCCCCCACTTTGTAACCAGTGTTGCTGTTCTAATCTTGAAAACTAGAATTCGTTTGTCAGAGGGTGTGACATTAGTAGGATAACCAGCGGTAGTTAAGAGCCTGCGCAGGGCTAAATAATTAACACCAGCTGTGAACGCTTGACTGTGTGTGTGTGTGTGTGTGTGTGTGTGTGTGTGTGTGTGTGTGTGTGTGTGTGTGTGTGTGTGTGTGTGTGTGTGTGTCTCTTTCTGAAATTAAACTGAAAGTAATAACTTCTCCAAAAGGAAGGAATGGCAGGCCTGATGGACAAGAAATAAATAATCCTTTTGCACATCCATGTTCTGTTCGTTTGTCAACAATGATCTAAATGGGAAGTTTATTTCAGCAGCTAGAATGTGACAGTTTTAGTCCGTTTCTTGGTGCGCAACACAACCCTTGTTTAAGTGAATTGTTTTCACCTGCTGTTGCTGTGCGGAGTGTGCGCAACAGGGCATATCTCCGCCAAGCCAGGGTGACCTACCCAGGCCCATGAAATTCATATGCAGGCATAGTAGCCAATTAGAATGAAATCTGCAAAAACTGACTCATATACTGATACAGAACCATATATTGGCTATATATTATCGTTGGAAATCTTGTATGTTCCTTTTTTTTATTATTATTTAAAACAATATAAAATCGTGAAAATAGCCAAAATTACAACACCAAAGGCCAAGTGGCCTTGCCCCTAAAATGACGAAATTCCAGGCCTGAACTGCAGACATTATATTGCCTTTTGTTAGGCTATTCAATGTTAGTTTTAATTTCTTGAAATCATATTTATTTAATTTGCAATACTTCAACTGTATGGCATGCTAAGGTTTTGAAACATATTGTATTGTATTACTACACAATAGTAAATACATAATTCTAAAAATATGCTTTAAATAACTGATCTATGTATTATAGTTATGATAAGTGTTGCCATAATCATGTAGCTCTACAACAGAGGCATAGCCATGACAGCAATGGTACAAAATAATATTTAAGAAAATGTATATATTTTTTTTTTAAATAATCATTTTCAGCCATTCGGCCAAGTGTTTCCTATATTCGGTATTCGGTTTCGGCCAAGAATTTGATATACTGCAGTTATAGCAGTGACTCAGGTAGTGGAGTAGAAGTAAAAGTACTGGAAATACTCTAGTAAAGTAAAAATACCTCAAATCTTTACTTAGGTACAGTACTTGAGTAAATGTAATCAGTTACTTTACACCACTGTTGTTCTATAAATCTAATTATTTAACCACCCACACACATTACCAGGTATTGTTTGACTTCAAATTGAATTATTCTACTTAAAATGGTTTATTATTATTATTATTATTATTATTATTATTATTATTATTATTATTATTATTATTATTATTATTACAAATTGCATTGTTTGTTTTTAATGTCAATAATTAAAGTAGCTATTCTTCTTAATACATTAAAAAAAAAAGTGTATGCATAGTTAGTAGCAGTGTTAGCCTGGCTCCAACCCCTGAATCCTTTGCCTAGCATTCAGGGTCTGGTGACGCTTTCGAAGGCGGGTGTTGCTCGGTTGAAAATCTGACCGACGAATCGGGATCGGGACAATCCAGTATGAACCAATCGCGTTGGCTCATAGTGGAGTCCCACTTTGGCCACGCCCCCATCTCAGAACTCCGCTGCATTGAGAGGGCTTTCAGACTGAATAATGGAGTGAAACGAAATGAAAATTCAGGCTGAGTGTCAGGCTATAGCAGTGTCTGAGTGCGTGTGAGAAGCGCATGTGCGTCCGCAACTGGTTCCGCAACTGGTTCCGGCCCCCATCAAGTCACCATTTGACCAATCTGGCCCTCACCCCAAAATGAGTTTGACACCCCTGATTGTAAGAGACTCATTATTGCGCTGAATTATTGTTGTATAGGCCTGGAAATTGGGTTAAATATTCTGGAAAAGTTTTGGAAATATTCATTGGTAAAAATGTGTGGGAACCCTGAATAAATAACTTGAGACCTTTAAGCACCCAATGTTCCAGCTATGGAGCCTTCATCAGGGTGTATTATCATGGCTAAATTGCCAACATGCCAAAAAGCCAACATGAGAACCAGTTGTCATCAGGGCATACTGTAATACTAATGGCAAACAGGCGAGGCCTGGCCTATATAGCCAGTGGATAGGCAAAGAAGACATCATGAAAGATGGTGAAATTGTGTTTTTATTTTATTTTATTCTTTAATATTCTGTATTGTATGACCTATGATGGAGGATAGAGTAAATAGAATTTTTATGGAAGGCCAACAGCCAAATCTCATCTCATGTCTAATACAATTTATACATTGTCAATGTAACAGCCATACCACAGTAATATGCTATTATAAAACTGATTATTTGAATTTAAGATCCTTTCCGCCCAAATAGCCCAAATTGAATAAAAACTAAATTAATTCAGAACTCTGCAGCTAGACTGCTAACAAGAACCAGAAGACGTGAGCAAACAAAAACGTGCAACAAAAACGAGTTGAAGCCTTATAGAATCCTCTTTGTCAGATAGGAAGTGTTGTGGAGAACATTTCTTGTGAGAGTGGTTATCATGATGACATTTTAGTTTTTCTTGGGACATTGGTGGTCTCAGTAAAAGCTAACATTGAGGAGAGATGTTCTATGTTCTGAGGAGGAAGGTCAAGGACAGTTTCCACCAGCTTTTCATTCACAAGGCCAGCAACTCTTGTTTCACCATTATCAAAACGGATACCTCGTAAAAAGACATGAAAGGTCTTATTACATTGTTGCATGGTCAAATCCCAAGTTCATGGGCCCCTGGTCCTGAGAGAGCCATGGCCATTTAAAGCCCCATTTGTGATTCAGACCTGCTGTTGGTGATAACTCACTGATTCATAAGGCCTCCTCTGCTGTTGCTGCACGGTTGGAGCTGTAAGAGATGATACTTCATGGGGTGCCAAGTGGTACAGCCATTTAGCACACTGACCACTTCTTGTTTGTCTCAAGGACTTGAGTTTAAGTCTGGCTCATGTGAAAAGGGAAGAAATTATTGTTCATTGCTGCACTAACTGTAATTGAGCTTTCTGTACTGTCTGTATGTGTTTGTCTGTGTCCAGGGCTAATGTCGTAAAAGACTATAGTCTGTCTTCCATGGCCCAGTAGGCCAAGGATGTTCCTCCATGTATTTCTTTCCAAATATGTTTTATATTTATATTAAATATTTAACTTGAATTTTATAATGGAAGTCAATGGCAGTCGGTGATAGATAGATACAGATGACAGATATCATAGTCTTGCCCAAATATGGAGTTCCACCCAGCCTGGGAAATTTGCTGTGGGTATGGGCTCCACTGAACGCACCTCTCTAGTTTTTAAACTCAGGTGTATCTCTCTGTACTCTTAGAAAAAACATCTTAATGACGGCTTAGCCTCTTTCAGAGCCACACCTTAAATAACAGGATAGGTAGTGTACCTACACACTGTAGAACTTTTAAATTTGTCGGGGAGTCATCATCGTTCGTTGTGTCTGCTGTCTGGAGCTAATCTGGCAAACTGCTGGACCGATCACCACCACATGTCTTGTGCACACAATCCCACTACTTTTGTTCAAATAATTATGTTCTATATACTTTCATTTGGGCATAAATGACGACAACGGCTAGGCTCTTACAGAGCCTCTTTCAGAGACTAGCCGATATGTAAGTGAATGGCTGGAAGTGGATGGATGGATGATTAAAAATCTTGTCTTGTCTAGTTTTAGGGATAAGGTTGGATTATTGGTTGGGATTAGGGCCCACTGCAGTGATGTTCGATAAGAACATAACGAAAGTTGTCTTGCCCATGTGAGATGATTTCAGGAACTACAGCAATCGTCCTAAATATAGATCAGTGGGAAACTAAGTATTACCAAGGATAGAACAAGGAAAGTATTTAAATAATACAAAGATCTAAACAATGCATTCTGTTGTCCATTTGGTGTATTTTGATGAGTTTCATATCAAAGGAAATATTGTTCCATAAGGAATATTAAATCACTCCTGTTCAACTCACATGACATGACAAGACCAATAGAAATATGTGACATACAGTAAATGATTTCCTAACTTGACTGTAACGACGTGAAACAAAATTGATTTACTTTTGTTCTCTACCCAGCAGCCACACCAAGGAACGAAGATGAAGGTACTAATGGTGAAGGTACTAATGGTCCCAAAACTCCAAATTCTATCTCATGATTATTTATAAAAATGTATTTTATTTTATAATATATGCATCACATAGGCAGAGAATTCAAGACATGCTACAGATACTATAGATTAAACTGGACCCAGTAACAACAAATGCTTTTTTGTCTTTTTATTTTAAGGAAATACACCCGTGGGAAGTATTGTTGGAGGAATTATTGGGGCTCTTATCCTTGCAGTCTGTTTGATGCTGGGTGTGAAATATCGTGGTAAGTTTCTCTACTGATTTTAATTGACATAACATACAACATTCTTGCAAAGTTACTGCTCAGCAGCTACGTGCAATTTCACAAGCAAATATTCAATGCTTTAATATTTAGTTTGTTCTGTAATGCGTTTAATATGCTCTGTGTGTGTGTGTGTGTGTGTGTGTGTGTGTGTGTGTGTGTGTGTGTGTGTGTGTGTGTGTGTGTGTGTGTGTGTGCACACAAGTGCATCCAAATAAGGCAACACCTGTAACCTCATATCACTGTTATGTTATCATTGTGTTTGAATTTCATAACAGATCATATAAAGGATAGGTTGTCTTCATGTGGCTCTAAACCTGTGGTTGATCCTGAATCTGGTGAGTTTGACATACTCACAATATACTCACTATCTACAATATGACATCAACATCAGGGACCAGTTTCTAAGCAGTTGTGATTTTCATAATGTCATGATAGTGTGTCAGTTGTGAGTGCAGTTTTTGGTTTGTTAATGTTCATCATAGAGAGTAAGAGAACGCCTGGCCTTCTCACAAAGATATGTTGTTGTACTGAACGTGCAAAGTATCTGTGAGGCAAAGTCTGTTCTCTTGGGGTACGTTGTATTGATAGGATGAGTCCAGACCCACACTCTCAAATTTAAATTTCAACACTGTCTGAACATCAATTAGTTCCACATCATTGAAAAAATAACATAGAGGAGTGGATAGTGGATACAGAACATAATTAGCATCATAAGAGAACTGCTTCTCATTTGTTCACAGGAGTGCCTCTACAAGAGAAGAAAGAATCAACACCAGTGAAGAACAACCTTGATTCAGCAGATGGTATGTCTGTTTGTTTTCAACAGTTCAAGCCAGAATTTTTTATTTGTGTATTTTAGAATACCTCATTCTTTTCATTTGTCTTATTTTCACTCGCTCCCCCCTCCCTCCATGCGTGTGTCTCCGTGCATGTGTGTCTGTGCATGTGTGTCTGTGCATGTGTGTGCAGATCTAATCTCATAAACCGCTGGACAGCACCAAATATTTTGTGCACACTGCCAGTAGGCCAAGGAAGTCAATCTTTTCAAATCGGCCTCATGGTGGTGGTACCATAGCTCACTTCACCACAAAACATTTGATTTTGTGTCAAAAAGTATTTGAATATTTGCATTATATTTAATAAATACCGTACCCTTTTTTTGCGCTTTACAAATATTTTTTGACACAGAGTCAAATGTTTTATGGTCATGATTCACCGGGAGCCTGTATGGCTTGGTTCCAGGCTTAAAATTAAATATATATATTTTTGGAAATCTCTATGGGAAGAATTATTGGGGTTTCTATCTGTGGCAGCACAAAATGGCCACCACTGCTTTACCCTATAATTCTTGAACCATAGATTGTATAATAACATTTTAGTTTCCGCCTAACTAGGGTTTCCACCATTTTTGTGTTTTCTTCAAAACACAGTTTTTGATACTACATATTATACATAAATAAACTCACACACATTGTTACACGTTATCTCAAGTGATAAATATATGTATAAAACATACTTTTGATGTAGCATACTGATTGGCTTTTTTTTTTTTTACTGTACAAGTACATTTGTATAGTTTTTGGTATAAATCCCAGCCTCTCAATCTCAGGCCACAATTTCAAAAATAGTGAAAATAGAAGATATGATCGGCATCCTGCGTAGCTAGTTCAGGCAGTCAACTCAAGGCAGCATGTCACATGCTCTCTTCTCCTGATCTGGGCGGCTATTTAATCTTCCCCGCCTACCTGTCATTCTTAGCCTGGTAAACCCCCCTCCCTCCGGAAATCTAATTTGCATTTGATTTCAGGAAGGAGTCTTGCCTGAAGGCTTGTGTAACCCGGGCTCAGTCCTGACGTATATTAGCAGACACTGGCCGGTACAGATGTGTATTTCTACTTCTATCAAATTAGCATTCGTTTGGACTAGTGCATCAGAGATTATAGGTTCGGTTGAAGGACGGATGAGTATTAAAAAGTTAAGGAGTGAGCAACAACAATAAAGAAGACTCAGAGACCAACAGATAAGTTTAAAGAGAGTTAAATGTATTAAAAATAAAATAGAATTTGAGGGATGACAGTGAACACTTTGCTTTTTCCAGCTTGTAGAATTAGTGCAAACAAAAACACCACCTAATTAGACTAGTGGTCAGTCTTGAACATAAGTTTTTATGTATCTTATTTTTGTGTTCCTATTTATCCTAAGATTAGGTTATTGAACTGTTTCTATCCTGAGAAAATCTTATTTTGTTCTTGTTTTTTATATAGCGACCCCTTTTTAAACCTGAAGCTTTTTATGAAATACTTTAGTCCTTTATGCCTAAGTAATGTTTAGTTTAACCTCAGCATATCAATGAAATGAATTTTAACCCCAAAGCATGAAATTAAATGGTTTCAACCTTTTAGTAAATTAAATGATTAGATGAAATGTTTTACTTATATCAAAATACAGTTTGACCTTTTCATCAAAAAAATATCTTTATAACAACAAAAAAAACGTGTTCACTTCTTGTATCAAAAATACCCTTAATGCTCAAATATATCAGTCAACATGAAATTGATTTTAAAACAATAAACAGTGTGTCTTCTTTTCTTTTTCTTTCCTTTTGTTTTCTCAGTTCAGTGGAAAGAATGAAATGTCCATGAAACTATTCCTTCAGTGTTCTTTGCAATAGTCAGTCCTACCAGTTCTCCAGATCAAAGCAACAGTTATTTTCGGATGGACTCAGATGGGTTTGTTCACCAAACTGCTGAACTCTTCACCACGGTTGGTTGTAGATCAAAGACTTCCACAGTTGAAATCCACTCTTAAAAGACCCAGCCTAAAATAGGCCAAATTGAGGATTACTCTCTATGTATTCACATTCACAATCAGCATAAACTGCTTACTCATCTTCAGTCAATAAATCACAGTTCAGTCAGATAACTCACGAATATTTTGAATCAATATTTATTTGAATGTGAATACAAGTGTGATATAATAATTTATCTTGGCGTTCAGGCTCTGCAACCTAATTTTCTCCCTGCTCAACATAATCATACAGCCATCATTAACCATTAAGAGCAGGGAGATAGATAACATAACATAACATCCCCCATGGGGAACAGAACCAATAGCAGAGCCCACTGGTGGTGCTGGGGTGGTGGTGGGAGAAACAGTTGCATACCAACAGACCAGGGGACAAATGACAGCAGAATGAACAGAGACTTGAGGTGAGCTTAAATAACCCGCTGATTGGTCAGCTGATGTCACGTCAGCTATGACGTATGGTCTGAGTAATAGTATTGTGTAAGCGCCGTAAGCGCCTGCATAACCGCAGTGTGTAACCTCTCGAGTGTATACTGCCTGAACTAACTCGCAGGCTACGTATCATTTCAGTCAGATAACTCACGAATATTTTGAATCAATATTTATTTGAATGTGAATACAAGTGTGATATAATAATTTATCTTGGCGTTCAGGCTCTGCAACCTAATTTTCTCCCTGCTCAACATAATCATACAGCCATCATTAACCATTAAGAGCAGGGAGATAGATAACATAACATAACATCCCCCAACACGCGGAACCAAGAACGCCCTACGGTGAACGCTCACCGATTCATCCAAGCAGATATCCCACTAGACTCCTTCAGGAGACAGTGACGAATATGCCGCTAGCAATTCTGGATCATGCTAGAATATTCTAACATTATGTGATCTTGAATGTGAAGCCATGGCTACGCTTGCCGTAAGCCTTATCTATGTGAACTTGAATGTGAAGCCATGGCTACGCTTGCCGTAAGCCTTATTCTATATGATAGGAAAAACTATGTGTGGGGTGAATTCTCAAACCCATACCAATTGACCAAGCTGATATCCCATCCACCACAGACCAGCGTCTGGGATCGGCGAGGACATACTAACTTTATGTGAACTAAAAGGCCTTAGCTGCCATGCACAGGCAGCACTTAACCATTCCTCTAATAGCCACATAGAGGAATATACTACATAAACTTAACATGCCTAGTGTTAAGAGTTGATGCCCCCAACCGCATCAACTCTTATGCAAGCCAACTGCATCACCGTGATGCTATACCAACCGCATCAACCTGATGCACGCATCAACCATGATGCAATGAAAACGCTGATATACATTGCTACCATTCACCGTTCTAATAATCCATTATTTATTTGAATGTGAATACAAGTGTGATATAATAATTTATCTTGGCGTTCAGGCTCTGCAACCTCATTTTCTCCCTGCTCAACACAATCATACAGCCATCATTAACCATTAAGAGCAGGGAGATAGATAACATAACATAACATCCCCCAACATGCGGAACCAAGAACGCCCTACGGTGAACGCTCACCGATTCATCCAAGCAGATATCCCACTAGACTCCTTCAGGAGACAGTGACGAATATGCAGCTAGCAATTCTGGATCATGCTAGGATATTCTAACATTATGTGAACTTGAATGTGAAGCCATGGCTACGCTTGCCGTAAGCCTTATTCTATATGATAGGAAAACTATGTGTGGGGTGAATTCTCAAACCCATACCAATTGACCAAGCTGATATCCCATCCACCACAGACCAGCGTCTGGGATCAGCGAGGACATACTAACTTTATGTGAACTAAAAGGCCTATGTGTGGGGTGAATTCTCAAACCCATACCAATTGACCAAGCTAATATCCCATCCACCACAGACCAGCGTCTGGGATCAGCGAGGACATACTAACTTTATGTGAACTAAAAGGCCTTAGCTGCCATGCACAGGCAGCACTTAACCATTCCTCTAATAGCCACATAGAGGAATATACTACATAAACTTAACATGCCTAGTGTTAAGAGTTGATGCCCCCAACCGCATCCTACTGATGCCCCCAACCGCATCAACTCTTATGCAAGCCAACTGCATCACCGTGATGCACGCATCAACCATGATGCAATAAACCCATGAGAACGCTGATAGACCTTGCTGACCTTGCTACCATTCACCATTCTAATAATACCATTATAAAGCGTCATCTACAGAACTATTTTAACATGAATTCTGAGATAAACTACCAATGAATTCCACCAGCAACCACCAGATATGCATAATAACAGTATTTTACAACACACTTGCACTCATTAGATTCTGAGCTAAATGATCTCCCCGGTTTAAGCGCACATATCGTTCATAAGCAGCTGAGGACCACCGGCCCAGTGATTTTAAGGTGGTGATAGCACTTTCATGGCTGCAGTAGTGACCGCTCCGATGCGAAGGGAGTGAGGAGAGTAGAGTTCTGGAGACAGCCCGCAGTACTGGCACAGTGTTTTTAGCTTTTCAGCAACCAGGATCTCGTCATAGGTTTGCCACCGGGGATGAGAAACAGGGGATCATGAGGATGATGCCGGGCTCGGCATTGCAGGTAGACAGACATAGAAGAAAAGGGGCAAAACGGAATTAGACTTAGCTATGATAACAGGTACTCCTTTTTTTAAATGTATCAGATTATTATTATTATTATTATTTTTTTTTTTTTAAAGAGTAAATAAATGATCTTCAAAAGTTACATCAGAAATTGAGAGATCATGCTGAGATCAAAAGAGAGAGACCGAGTGGTGAATTCCCCACAACTTAAGAAACCATAAAAAGCGGTGAGTTTTTTCCACCAACTGGTGCACCAAATTAATCGTAAGAGGCAATCTTTTATCTTCCCTTGAGGTTGCTCTTTTTTGAGCCCGTTGAGCAGCAGGCGAACGGAAGGATGACTGAGAAGACTGCATGATGAAGGGTCCAGGCATCGCAAATGAAATTGAACGCCAGCTAACATAGCCCACATGAGCCCATTTATCCTGTTGCATAAATTTACTCCTGAAAGCTTGACACACATAGCATGACATCAATTGTCAACCGGCTTTTCATAGTAGCAATACATCCGGGGATCTGGAACATATGTTGATCCCGAGATAAGACATGAGTGCCCTCATGAATTGATCCCCTCCCCGCCCTGAGAGCATGAATGCCCTCTGCTGGACTGGCTGCATTCGCAATTAGCAGTTATAACCATTTCAAAATCACAATGACCATTTAGATGCTATTGCTAAAGATAAAAGAAGAGCCTTTGCTTTCCTTCAGAGCGTTTCAAGATTACTTAAGAAACCCCAGCAACCTACCAACCTGTTATCCAAGGTGTATTCAGCAAATGTAAATCACCTTTAACTAATCCTTACTTTTAAAGCAAGTTTAGCTTAATTAGCTTTGCAATACAAGAGCATAGGCAACGTAGAATGCAACAAGTACATCTAACCAGCATTGCGAGCAGAAGCAGTGTGAATTCAGCAATGAATAACCCTTTACAATGACATGGTTAGCTAAAAATGAAGTAACATGCAAATACTTCAGTGCACTAATGAATCCGCTCCCTGCATCTAAGCCATAATAGTAATACTGATAGGAATTGAAGCAGCAGAGAATCAGATTAACCTTTGTTTGCCCTCTAAATGGCACCCCCTGGAGGACAACCCACACCAATTGAAGCAATCGCCCCATTTCTCAAGACTTCGAATCCACCATGAAGTAATTATCTATTTACGTTCTATTCACGTTAATAAGAGATTGGAGCGTCGGGTTTATATCATTAACCCAGCCAGGTTGTAGTCTTCAAAACTCTCTATGACATAACTCCATAACATAGGACAAGCTACTGTAAGTTTGTACACCTCACTGTCCATGAAAAGATCGTCGGGAGTCCCGAAAATGCGCTCGCAGAAGCGCTGTATATTTTGAAAATAGCAGATCTACAAGCTCACGACGTGTCGCGATGCGACCCGTTTTTGAGCTTAGATCTGCTATTTTAACATAGCCAATGCAACTGAATGACTGTTAAAGCAGTTTGTTTAAATTACTTTATAAAATGTTATATTTTCACAGGGATTATTTATTAGTGTAGATATACATTTAGGAGTGGATTATGTGTCCAGATGCCTGTCAGACAGTCAGACAATGCTGCTCCGCAGGTCTAGAATGGAATAAACGGGCGCAGCCAACGTCAACAACTGGTCTCGACCAGACGTGAGATCTCAGCTTACGGTAGGATGAAGCCCACGTCAGGATATATTGATAAATGCCGAAAGGTGCGGTGATCTCGCCGTACGCCCATTATTTGGGCTGCACCGCGTTGATAAATGAGGGCCAGTGTCTCTAGAATATGACGTTCTGTTTTCACCCTCTCCTGCACTAAGCAGGGCTCTGATTGGGCTCAGGTCTGTTCCTTCACTCACTCCTGCAGCAAGCAGGGCTCTGATTGGTCAGTGAAAAGTGTCACTGATCTCAGGTCTGTTTTGTTCCAGTGCCACCCAAAACTTTACACTTCAAAATAAAACACCTTCACCTTAAGTGAATTTTATGTGAGACCTCTCTATATTGAGGACATTTGTACAGCAGGGACTTATTTTGTTGGACACAAAGCTCCATTTCCTTCATGGATTTTATGCAATATTTAATATATTGCTGATTCTATTTTAATATTCATGACAAATATTCCTTTTGAAATCTTTATTTATTGCTAATTCCTTGTAGCTTTTAAATCCTATTTTAAGGCATGGTAACATGGGTTACACTTGTCTGGGCGTTTCTAGCCCGTTCACCAAATGGACGAGCCTATCAGCGTCGTCGCTCATCGTTCTGTGATTGACAGCAAAAGTTGGCCAATCAGAGTGAGCCCGAATGGAACCGAGTGCAGCCTGAGTGCAGCCGACCAAAAACGAACGGCAGCCATCTTTTTTGACCGCAAAACACGGCAGTGTTTTCTACTCTCTTTTAAACGCTCTGAAACTTCTATTTTGAGGCACGGAATTTACTTTTAAGATATCGTTTGGATAGAATTTAGTTGTTTAACTTCATATATGTGGTCAATTAATCATGACAGAGCCTATTTAAAAATACAAATTCAGATACATGCAGTGACACGCATGTATCCGAATAAGGCAACCTATTTTGGGCATGGCCGTCTCAAAAGTCCCGTTGCGTCACATTAGTATGGAGGTGGTAAAAATGCACTGACTGAAGGGGAACACTGCTGATTGGCTGAAGGGGTTGTCAGTCAACGGTATTACTCCCGCCCAACTCCAGCCCACAGCCACGATCGATCATGCCAGACTCACTCCTGAAATAAATTACAAATGAGATTTCCGGAGGGAGGCTTTACCAGGCTATGTCATTCTGGCTTCTCTCTTCTCTCTTGGCTGTGCTGCTGTTGCTGCCTCTCTTTGCAATCCCACCGTCTCCCTGGCATCCACCTGTAGGCTCTGTTTCTAGATTCCCCTTGGGGGTCTTAATTCATTCTCTGTAATTCTATTTGGCATGTAACATTAATTAAAATGTTCATGCACAGGGAATTAATAGATACAGAGCCTTGACGCCAGACTATGCTTCATATATCTATGCTCAATTATGCTCAATAAAATTTTTTTCTAAATTCAATCTAGAGTTGTCTGACTGAACTACAAGTTCACAACGCGTTGTGCTGCTATGCATTCATTGGGAAGTTCTGAATCTGCTATTGTCGTCCCAATTGCCATTCTGCGCTGAACACCTCGGAGTCGGGACACACGTCAAGTTTGAGACCGTTCACTTTCTGAGTTACGCCAGCCCAAATGACACACACACACACACACACACACACACACACACACACACACACACACACACACACACACACACACACACACACACACATTCTGCTTCTGATGTGAGAGGCCGGATGTTAGTTTGTCCGGTAAAAATCGAAATATCCTATAGACAAAAGACAGACATGAGCAGCATGTATTAAACCCATTCATGAGCCACATGTCACATTGATTTAGAGCCAGGGGTCTCAGGGAGCTCAGGAAAAAGTCAAAAACCCAATGAACTCTACAGGTTTGATAGAAGAACCAACTGAAAATGCATTACTGTAATCAACAAATTGGACACCATCTCGTGTAATATTGCTTTAAGTCCATTGCTTCTCATTCAATGTAAAATAAAAGCATGTTATGGGTCAATCTATTGCATTTCAACCAATCTGTCCCCCTTTCTCCTTCTGTTATGTTTTTTCATCAGTCATAGACGCCATCTTGTCCAGAGTAACTTCACTCAACCGACTCTGTGATGAGGTCAAGGGCAAGACAGACAGACAGACAGACAGACAGACAGACAGATAGATAGATGTCTATTAATTATTAACTCAAATCATATGTCACATACATACATCTGTAACAAACATCTGGCACACCATAATCAACAGGACAACACAAGAAAGCTTACAGATTGTTTCCGTTGTGGTCCTTTAGTACAGTGGCTCTCAACCTTTTCAGGCTGTGACCCCCCCAAATAATCATATTTGAACTGGGGACCCCCCACCCTAGCTGACAAGCACTTGGAATGTAGGAGTTGAAGCATTACATTGTTTGATTCGTTCCATAGATAAATATTGTGAAAATAGCAGATCTGCATGCTCACAACGCCTCACAACGTGAGCCGTTGTGAGATAGATGGGTGGATTGATTGATTGACTGACTGACTGATTGATCGATCAATCCCGCAGATTTACTTCAGTGATGATGATTAATGGATCTGTTCCCTTTCTCTCTTTTCTTCATGTTTTTCATTCAGTCAAGGATCTCAAAGACGTCATCGTGTCCAGAGTAATTTCACTCAACCGACACTGTGATGAGGTCAAGGGCAACAAGGAACAGTTCCAGCGTCTGGCCCAGCGTGTGAAAGGGCTGGAGGAACTGGTGCTGACAATCAAAGAAAAAGGAGCTGGTCAGAACTCTGCTGATGTCGAGGAGGCCCTTAGTGAGCTCAATACCACACTGGAGTGTGCTGAAGAATTAGTCAAAAATTACACCTCTGAGAATTTCCATGTGCATTTGTTTAAGGACTACGACAGTGAAGGGATTGAGTTAAGGACTTTGAACGACCGTCTCTACGGCACATTCAAAGTGTTATCCCAGAATCTGCAGGTTGAACACAAGCTGTTTGAAGAAGGTTCTCGAAAGGCAGAGGATGAAGCAGACAGGGAGAAGGATCATGCAGAGCTGAAGAGAAGTAAGAGGGGGGTCTACTACTTTAACACTCCATGTGAAGACATGATAGATAGATAGACAGACAGACAGATGTCATTATTGATTATGAAATAAAATCATATGTCAGATACATACATCTGTAGCAAACATGTGTGGCTGTGCTGCTGTTGCTGCCTCTCTGGCGTCTCCTCTGCTGTCTGTTGCCTTGCCTCACTGTCTGCTGCTGACCATCAAGTTTGCAATCCCACCGTCTCCCTGGCATCCACCTGTAGGCTCTGTTTCTAGATTCCCCTTGGGGGTCTTAATTCATTCTCTGTAATTCTATTTGGCATGTAACATTAATTAAAATGTTCATGCACAGGGAATTAATAGATACAGAGCCCTGACGCCAGACTATGCTTCATATATCTATGCTCAATTATGCTCAATAAAAATGTATTCTAAATTCAATCTAAGAGTTGTCTGACTGAACTACAAGTTCACAACGCGTTGTGCTGCTATGCATTCATTGGGAAGTTCTGAATCTGCTATTGTCGTCCCAATTGCCATTCTGCGCTGAACACCTCGGAGTCGGGACACACGTCAAGTTTGAGACCGTTCACTTTCTGAGTTACGCCAGCCCAAATGACACACACACACACACACACACACACACACACACACACATTCTGCTTCTGATGTGAGAGGCCGGATGTTAGTTTGTCCGGTAAAAATCGAAATATCCTATAGACAAAAGACAGACATGAGCAGCATGTATTAAACCCATTCATGAGCCACATGTCACATTGATTTAGAGCCAGGGGTCTCAGGGAGCTCAGGAAAAAGTCAAAAACCCAATGAACTCTACAGGTTTGATAGAAGAACCAACTGAAAATGCATTAATGTAATCAACAAATTGGACACCATCTCGTGTAATATTGCTTTAAGTCCATTGCTTCTCATTCAATGTAAAATAAAAGCATGTTATGGGTCAATCTATTGCATTTCAACCAATCTGTCCCCCTTTCTCCTTCTGTTATGTTTTTTCATCAGTCATAGACGCCATCTTGTCCAGAGTAACTTCACTCAACCGACTCTGTGATGAGGTCAAGGGCAAGACAGACAGACAGACAGACAGACAGACAGATAGATAGATGTCTATTAATTATTAACTCAAATCATATGTCACATACATACATCTGTAACAAACATCTGGCACACCATAATCAACAGGACAACACAAGAAAGCTTACAGATTGTTTCCATTGTGGTCATTTAGTACAGTGGCTCTCAACCTTTTCAGGCTGTGACCCCCCCAAATAATCATATTTGAACTGGGGACCCCCCACCCTAGCTGACAAGCACTTGGAATGTAGGAGTTGAAGCATTACATTGTTTGATTCGTTCCATAGATAAATATTGTGAAAATAGCAGATTTGCATGCTCACAACGCCTCACAATGTGAGCCGTTGTGAGATAGATGGGTGGATTGATTGATTGACTGACTGACTGATTGATCGATCAATCCCGCAGATTTACTTCAGTGATGATGATTAATGGATCTGTTCCCTTTCTCTCTTTTCTTCATGTTTTTCATTCAGTCAAGGATCTCAAAGACGTCATCGTGTCCAGAGTAATTTCACTCAACCGACACTGTGATGAGGTCAAGGGCAACAAGGAACAGTTCCAGCGTCTGGCCCAGCGTGTGAAAGGGCTGGAGGAACTGGTGCTGACAATCAAAGAAAAAGGAGCTGGTCAGAACTCTGCTGATGTCGAGGAGGCCCTTAGTGAACTCAATACCACACTGGAGTGTGCTGAAGAATTAGTCAAAAATTACACCTCTGAGAATTTCCATGTGCATTTGTTTAAGGACTACGACAGTGAAGGGATTGAGTTAAGGACTTTGAACGACCGTCTCTACGGCACATTCAAAGTGTTATCCCAGAATCTGCAGGTTGAACACAAGCTGTTTGAAGAAGGTTCTCGAAAGGCAGAGGATGAAGCAGACAGGGAGAAGGATCATGCAGAGCTGAAGAGAAGTAAGAGGGGGGTCTACTACTTTAACACTCCATGTGAAGACATGATAGATAGATAGACAGACAGACAGATGTCATTATTGATTATGAAATAAAATCATATGTCAGATACATACATCTGTAGCAAACATGTGTGGCTGTGCTGCTGTTGCTGCCTCTCTGGCGTCTCCTCTGCTGTCTGTTGCCTTGCCTCACTGTCTGCTGCTGACCATCAAGTTTGCAATCCCACCGTCTCCCTGGCATCCACCTGTAGGCTCTGTTTCTAGATTCCCCTTGGGGGTCTTAATTCATTCTCTGTAATTCTATTTGGCATGTAACATTAATTAAAATGTTCATGCACAGGGAATTAATAGATACAGAGCCCTGACGCCAGACTATGCTTCATATATCTATGCTCAATTATGCTCAATAAAAATGTATTCTAAATTCAATCTAAGAGTTGTCTGACTGAACTACAAGTTCACAACGCGTTGTGCTGCTATGCATTCATTGGGAAGTTCTGAATCTGCTATTGTCGTCCCAATTGCCATTCTGCGCTGAACACCTCGGAGTCGGGACACACGTCAAGTTTGAGACCGTTCACTTTCTGAGTTACGCCAGCCCAAATGACACACACACACACACACACACACACACACACACACACACACACACACACACACACACACACACACACACACACACACACACACATTCTGCTTCTGATGTGAGAGGCCGGATGTTAGTTTGTCCGGTAAAAATCGAAATATCCTATAGACAAAAGACAGACATGAGCAGCATGTATTAAACCCATTCATGAGCCACATGTCACATTGATTTAGAGCCAGGGGTCTCAGGGAGCTCAGGAAAAAGTCAAAAACCCAATGAACTCTACAGGTTTGATAGAAGAACCAACTGAAAATGCATTAATGTAATCAACAAATTGGACACCATCTCGTGTAATATTGCTTTAAGTCCATTGCTTCTCATTCAATGTAAAATAAAAGCATGTTATGGGTCAATCTATTGCATTTCAACCAATCTGTCCCCCTTTCTCCTTCTGTTATGTTTTTTCATCAGTCATAGACGCCATCTTGTCCAGAGTAACTTCACTCAACCGACTCTGTGATGAGGTCAAGGGCAAGACAGACAGACAGACAGACAGACAGACAGATAGATAGATGTCTATTAATTATTAACTCAAATCATATGTCACATACATACATCTGTAACAAACATCTGGCACACCATAATCAACAGGACAACACAAGAAAGCTTACAGATTGTTTCCATTGTGGTCATTTAGTACAGTGGCTCTCAACCTTTTCAGGCTGTGACCCCCCCAAATAATCATATTTGAACTGGGGACCCCCCACCCTAGCTGACAAGCACTTGGAATGTAGGAGTTGAAGCATTACATTGTTTGATTCGTTCCATAGATAAATATTGTGAAAATAGCAGATTTGCATGCTCACAACGCCTCACAATGTGAGCCGTTGTGAGATAGATGGGTGGATTGATTGATTGACTGACTGACTGATTGATCGATCAATCCCGCAGATTTACTTCAGTGATGATGATTAATGGATCTGTTCCCTTTCTCTCTTTTCTTCATGTTTTTCATTCAGTCAAGGATCTCAAAGACGTCATCGTGTCCAGAGTAATTTCACTCAACCGACACTGTGATGAGGTCAAGGGCAACAAGGAACAGTTCCAGCGTCTGGCCCAGCGTGTGAAAGGGCTGGAGGAACTGGTGCTGACAATCAAAGAAAAAGGAGCTGGTCAGAACTCTGCTGATGTCGAGGAGGCCCTTAGTGAACTCAATACCACACTGGAGTGTGCTGAAGAATTAGTCAAAAATTACACCTCTGAGAATTTCCATGTGCATTTGTTTAAGGACTACGACAGTGAAGGGATTGAGTTAAGGACTTTGAACGACCGTCTCTACGGCACATTCAAAGTGTTATCCCAGAATCTGCAGGTTGAACACAAGCTGTTTGAAGAAGGTTCTCGAAAGGCAGAGGATGAAGCAGACAGGGAGAAGGATCATGCAGAGCTGAAGAGAAGTAAGAGGGGGGTCTACTACTTTAACACTCCATGTGAAGACATGATAGATAGATAGACAGACAGACAGATGTCATTATTGATTATGAAATAAAATCATATGTCAGATACATACATCTGTAGCAAACATGTGTGGCTGTGCTGCTGTTGCTGCCTCTCTGGCGTCTCCTCTGCTGTCTGTTGCCTTGCCTCACTGTCTGCTGCTGACCATCAAGTTTGCAATCCCACCGTCTCCCTGGCATCCACCTGTAGGCTCTGTTTCTAGATTCCCCTTGGGGGTCTTAATTCATTCTCTGTAATTCTATTTGGCATGTAACATTAATTAAAATGTTCATGCACAGGGAATTAATAGATACAGAGCCCTGACGCCAGACTATGCTTCATATATCTATGCTCAATTATGCTCAATAAAAATGTATTCTAAATTCAATCTAAGAGTTGTCTGACTGAACTACAAGTTCACAACGCGTTGTGCTGCTATGCATTCATTGGGAAGTTCTGAATCTGCTATTGTCGTCCCAATTGCCATTCTGCGCTGAACACCTCGGAGTCGGGACACACGTCAAGTTTGAGACCGTTCACTTTCTGAGTTACGCCAGCCCAAATGACACACACACACACACACACACACACACACACACACACACACACACACACACACACACACACACACACACACACACATTCTGCTTCTGATGTGAGAGGCCGGATGTTAGTTTGTCCGGTAAAAATCGAAATATCCTATAGACAAAAGACAGACATGAGCAGCATGTATTAAACCCATTCATGAGCCACATGTCACATTGATTTAGAGCCAGGGGTCTCAGGGAGCTCAGGAAAAAGTCAAAAACCCAATGAACTCTACAGGTTTGATAGAAGAACCAACTGAAAATGCATTAATGTAATCAACAAATTGGACACCATCTCGTGTAATATTGCTTTAAGTCCATTGCTTCTCATTCAATGTAAAATAAAAGCATGTTATGGGTCAATCTATTGCATTTCAACCAATCTGTCCCCCTTTCTCCTTCTGTTATGTTTTTTCATCAGTCATAGACGCCATCTTGTCCAGAGTAACTTCACTCAACCGACTCTGTGATGAGGTCAAGGGCAAGACAGACAGACAGACAGACAGACAGACAGATAGATAGATGTCTATTAATTATTAACTCAAATCATATGTCACATACATACATCTGTAACAAACATCTGGCACACCATAATCAACAGGACAACACAAGAAAGCTTACAGATTGTTTCCATTGTGGTCATTTAGTACAGTGGCTCTCAACCTTTTCAGGCTGTGACCCCCCCAAATAATCATATTTGAACTGGGGACCCCCCACCCTAGCTGACAAGCACTTGGAATGTAGGAGTTGAAGCATTACATTGTTTGATTCGTTCCATAGATAAATATTGTGAAAATAGCAGATTTGCATGCTCACAACGCCTCACAATGTGAGCCGTTGTGAGATAGATGGGTGGATTGATTGATTGACTGACTGACTGATTGATCGATCAATCCCGCAGATTTACTTCAGTGATGATGATTAATGGATCTGTTCCCTTTCTCTCTTTTCTTCATGTTTTTCATTCAGTCAAGGATCTCAAAGACGTCATCGTGTCCAGAGTAATTTCACTCAACCGACACTGTGATGAGGTCAAGGGCAACAAGGAACAGTTCCAGCGTCTGGCCCAGCGTGTGAAAGGGCTGGAGGAACTGGTGCTGACAATCAAAGAAAAAGGAGCTGGTCAGAACTCTGCTGATGTCGAGGAGGCCCTTAGTGAACTCAATACCACACTGGAGTGTGCTGAAGAATTAGTCAAAAATTACACCTCTGAGAATTTCCATGTGCATTTGTTTAAGGACTACGACAGTGAAGGGATTGAGTTAAGGACTTTGAACGACCGTCTCTACGGCACATTCAAGGTGTTATCCCAGAATCTGCAGGTTGAACACAAGCTGTTTGAAGAAGGTTCTCGAAAGGCAGAGGATGAAGCAGACAGGGAGAAGGATCATGCAGAGCTGAAGAGAAGTAAGAGGGGGGTCTACTACTTTAACACTCCATGTGAAGACATGATAGATAGATAGACAGACAGACAGATGTCATTATTGATTATGAAATAAAATCATATGTCACATACATACATCTGTAGCAAACATCTGACACACCATAATCAACAGGACAACGCAAAAAAAGCTTACAGATTGTTTCCATTGTGGTCCTTTAGTACAGTGGTTCTCAAAGTTTTCAGGCCGTGACCCCCCAAATAATCATATTTGAACTGGGGACCCCCCACCCTGATAAGTACTTGGAATGTAGGAGTTGAGGAATTACATTTTTGTTTGACTCGATTCCACAGATAAATATTGTGAAAATAGCAGATCTGCAAGCTCACAACGTCTCACAACGTGAGCCATTGTGAGGTAGATGGGTGGGTTGATTGATTGACTGACTGATTGATCGATCAATCCCGCGGATTTACTTCAGTGATGATGATTAATGGATCTGTCCCCTTTCTCTCTTCTCTTCATGTTTTTTCATTCAGTCATGGATCTCATTGACACCATCGTGTCCACAGCAACTTCCCTCTACACTCTCTGTGATGAGGTCAAGGCCAACATGAAACAGTTCCAGCGTCTGGCCCAGCGTGTGAAAGGACTGGAGGAACTGGTGCTGACAATCAAAGAAAAAGGACCTGGTCAGAACTCTGCTGGTGTGGAGGAGGCCCTCAGTGATCTCAATATCACACTGGAGTCTGCTGAAGAGTTTGTCACAAAATACACCTCTGATAGTTTCCACAAGCATTTGTTTAAGGACTACAATGATAAGCAAGAGTTTCGGAGTTTGAACGACCGTCTCCACGACACATTCTCAAGGGTGTCCATGCCCCTGCAGGTGGATCCCAATCTAACAACTAAACTACAGCTGCTGTTTAGCTTAGCTTCTCGGTCGAGAAGCTATGCTATGTGGACAGTGGATGACTCTGACAGGAAAGAGGATCATGCAGAGCTGCAGAAAAGTAAGGGGGGGGGTTGCAGTAGTAGCTAAATCTATCTAAAAGATATATAATTACAACAAGATTAAGCTAACAAGGCAGTTTTCTGTATTATATGTTTTATTTAGTTTGTAACTATAATCGCAATATTACACTCTAGGGCAGTGGTCTGCAATAGGCAGCCCACGGTCCAGAACCGGCAGCAATAATATCTGTCCTGGCAGTTTATTTTGAGAATAACATTTTATTTTTTAATATTATTATTATTTATTTATTTATTTTTCGTTTTTTTTTTTTTTTTTTTTACAAATTGACAGTCCCACATACATGCTGTTTTATAGATATAATATCCCAATATAGAATCTATTCCCTACCTGAAGAAGGCTTAGTTATTTTCCATGATATGGATAATAAGGAATACTATAAGGAAGGAGGGTCATAAGGAGCTGAACGGTGTCTACTAGTTTATAAAGCTATATGAAGACATAGTAACAAACAAAATATTTCTTTCAGCAGATATCTTAGTTATAATGAAATTGAGCTAACAATATAGTTTTGTGTTTACATGTGTGGTATTTATTCATTCAGTTTGGGAAATCATAATCTTAAGCTTAAGATTGCATTTAAGCTTTTTTCCCCCCACAAATTTTGTCCCACAATTTGAATATACAGTATTATGAATATGTTTTCTTTAGTTGGTAACTATAGTATAATCACAATATTACATAAGAGGCTTTACCATCATTATTTACACTTCAGTGATGCTTAGTAGTCAGGGGATATTAGCAGAAAGATTTCCAATCTTGGAATAAATTCCTTACCAAAAAAAATCTTCACCAATGTGTTTGTAAAGGTGTCTAGTAACACATCTCACAAAGACTGAAATTCAGTTTCCCTAGGAGAATTTTTGACAGCAGCTGAAAGTTGGGGTACCCACCATTTCCCTGCATTTCCATGCAGGGCAAAAAACAAACAAATTTTAATTCTGTTTTAAGTAGCATGTGAGGGGTCAAACTAGGGTGTTTTTATGATTCTGAATCCATTGCAAGCATTTGTTTTGCACCAAAACCACTCCTTGGGCTAAAAACGGCCATAGCCATCCTTGTCCAGGTATGCTTTTTGTGTAAAAAGCCCATTGAGATTGGGCTGTTTTTAGCCCAAGGAGTGGTTTTGGTGCAAAACAAATGCTTGCAATGGATTCAGAATCATAAAAACACCCTAGTTTGACCCCTCACATGCTACTTAAAACAGAATTAAAATTAGATTTTTTTTGCCCTGCATGGAAATGCAGGGAAATGGTGGGTACCCCAACTTTCAGCAGCTGTCAAAAATTCTCCTAGGGAAACTGAATTTCAGTCTTTGTGAGATGTGTTACTAGACACCTTTACAAACACATTGGTGAAGATTTTTTTTGGTAAGGAATTTATTCCAAGATTGGAAATCTTTCTGCTAATATCCCCTGACTATAGGGAACTCAGTACAAGCATCTCATTCCTGACCACATCACTGTTGTACCAACAATGAGTATAAAGCAGATCCTCTCTTGTAATATTGCTTAATTAAACAACTTTAAAGTCAGTTGCCAGTTCTCATTCAATGTAATCTGAAAAGCATGTCAATCTATTGGATTTCAACCAACTGTATCTGTCCTTCTTTTTCCCTTCTCTCTTGTTTTTCAATCAGTCATGGAACTCATAGATGACATCTTCCGCAGAGCAAAGTCCTTCTGCTCTCTCTGTGAGAATGCAAAGGGCAACAAGAAAGAGTGCCAGCCTCTGAAAGAGCAAGTGAAACAGCTACAGAACCTGGTGGAGGAAATCAAGCAAAACGGAGCTGGTCAGAACTCTGCCGATGTGGAGAAGGCCCTCTGTGAGGTCAAGAAAACATTGGCCGATGCTGAACAGTGTGTCGAAAGATATGCTGATGGAAGCTACATGCATATGAGGCCGGGCAGCAAGGAAAAGATTACAAAGTGGGAAGAGCCTCTCAGAAAAGCTGTCAATGAGCTGTCCCAGGCTCATAACTGTAACCCTGGGACTCCCACTGAGGGGAAAAAAGGGAGCGTGGATCCCACTGAACAAGGGAACCAACCATGTGACTGATTTTATTATTAGAACTAGATAGAAAGAGTCCTCTTGCACACCTACTGGACTTAAGAGGAAAAAATCAACATGAAAAGACTTAAAATGGAAAAGTTCAGTGCACTGCTGTTGTTGAATAAACAACAACATTCGAACCAACTGACCTTCATCAGGTATCTGTATCAAATACAAAGACATACCCATATATATATATATTATATATATATATACACACATACACACACATATACATAGAGAGATATATATACATACACACACACACATATATAGAGAGAGAGAGAGAGAGAGAGAGAGAGAGAGAGAGAGAGAGAGAGAGAGAGAGAGAGAGAGAGAGAGAGAGAGAGAGAGGAAAAATCATGAACCCCACCTATCAGTTTTCATGGATTTGCTTTTGAAGAACTGGCCGCTTGCGTCTCTTGCAAAATCTGACAACACTGATCACAAGAACAATGCATAAATCACATGATGAACAAATAGGGACTCATAAATCAAGATAAATACAAAGTAGAAAACAAGTCAGATTAGGAATACATAAAGTGAACAAAAACAAACAAACATACACGACATGAACACATCATAATATTATATTTACAGATAATTCATCATTCACTCTTTTGGAGCTAAGGTGTTCAAAGCATTGAACCAGAACCCTTCTCTTGAACATTTGGTCAAGGTCAAAGCCTTTAGGTGGCAGTGAAACCGACTCCATACCACAAAAATGCAGAGAAGAAATGTCATGTTTAACATAATTGAAATGTCATTCCTACGGATAGAGCTTATGGTCGCTTATAGGAAAGACCACAAGGGCACTGTAGAATATACACCACAGGAATGGTGAACTACACTGTGCCAAAATGTGCCATTTTTTTATTGTTTCATTGTTTTTGTATTGTATGTATGTTTTTAGATATGTTTGTTGGTTTAATGTCTATTTTTAAAAGTTAAATATACGGTCTGTACGGAAGGCAAAAGAATAAAGAGACTTTTTTTCAAATGCTTCTATGTCTTATTTCCATGCTCCTTCCTTGGTTAAAAGTACCTGTGCATTGTTAAAGAGGACCTTCAATTTAGAAAAAGGTGACGTTGTCAAGTAGGCAGTTTAATTTAATGACACTGTGTTTTGCTAGTATATCGCCTTCGAAAGCCTCCCCCCGCTAAATATACACTGTAGTGTCTAAGTGTAATGCACAAACTGTGCGGCAGAAACCAGCGAACTCCATTTTGACGCTTATGCATTTTTCCCCATGAATCAGGGCCATTGAACACCCTTTACGTCTGTATGTTGGTAAAAAGAAAATTGAACCAATGAAAAGCATTAAAAAGTCTTCCGACAAAACCAGATAACTCCATTGGATCCTTAAACTTTCTGCTAAACCAGCTAACTCCACTAGCCATGGTTCACATGACGCTTGTATACAAGCGTCATGGTATATTGTTCAATAAAAATCATTTTAATCCGATCGCCAGCCATTTTCTCCAAATTGTCTCCGATACTTTCAACCATGCGACACTAATGGTTGGGAGGTGTATTGCACTCTGATACATTACAAAAAAAAAAGAAAAAAAGAAAATGGCCGGCGATGGGATTAAAATGCTTTTTATTGAACAATACGGGAGATGAGGGTACTTATCGTGGTCCGGATCGCCTTGTAACATCCGTGGCTCGGGGGTAAGCACTTTATATTTGAACGTTTATGTACATGTGAGAGTTGGCAATGTAAAAAAATCGAACACGCTATAAACCGGGGGGACTCGGCACCATGACTGTCATGGTATGACAGTCATGTTTCAGGGCTACTAACTCCACCAGAGTTAGCTGGGTTTGCTGACTCCAGGCTCCACCCCCCTTTGATCTCCAACCTCATTGTGAGCTTGGAGGTCCATTCAGCTGTTTTTATCAATGATGAACAAAACCTCCTAACTCCACTTTTTTTTCATTTCCTGAAAGATGTTTTGGAGTTAGCTGGTTTCTGCGAGACAGCAGAGATATGTAGATATAATTGGCCACACTCACATATGATGTTAATGTTCTAAAGCAGTGACTCAAACTTTGTAATTTTAGGCCAAGACCCCCATTTGATGATTATATAACAGACTATTCTGTCTGCCTAGTAGTTTATTAATATGCCAAACCTTTCTCCCATTTCCCTTGGCACTCTCTATAACACTGATGTAAATGTTTGCTTTGTCTATCTGTGGTCAGGCCAGACTTTTGATTGAGCAAACTAATGATTACTTCAACAACTGGTCTCTAATCTTAAATTTCTTCAGTTATCTCAGCCCAGGGCAAGGAAACTACTTTCCCCTTCCTACGCTGTCCCCTTGTGGTGAAGGAATCCATGACCTCATTAACTTTAGTTAAAAACAGATTGCAACCAGTTTCAATGTCATTGCAAAGGGAGATGCATAGCCTACTCAAAGGACCGCTGCTAATGATGATAATGTATTTAAATCAGGTAAGAAAAAAAGCAGGTAGCATCCTCTGGATGCCTTTTTGTTTAGGCAGTGGGTGCTCAGCTATAAATACAACTTGGTTAAAATACCACCGAAGTGCAAAAAGCGATATTTAAAAAGTTTAACTTTTTAAATCTGCTCTGAGGAAGGCTCAGGCCAAAACACGGAACGCGTTCTTAATAAATAGAATATTGTATATTGTATGTATATATCTGAGCCAGTCTTGCGTCCTTTATTTTGGAGTGCCACATTTTCCACTTCGGCGGTATTTGAACCAATGTCTTTAAATCCTCTGTCCTCAAATACCAAGTTACTACGTTTCTCCAAAATAAAAATAAAAATCAATGTTCACTTTCCTACATTACTGAATGCATGATCAGGGACCACACACAATAGAGACACACGGCCGGAAGCGGATGGCCTACAAATCCACGCCCACTTTTGAGACAGCACCGCTACTCGAGGTCCGTTAGAACGATGAACTAGAGGTTACGAATGTAACCCCGGTTTTAGTAGGTTCGGAGTTTACTACTCACTATGGGATATCAGCGCCCCCAGGCGATGGACAGAGCAACACACACGCTCCCGATGCCAATTACTGATTGGCTTAGGGTATGTCACGAGTCCGGAAGACCCGGGAGTACAAAAGCTCCCCGTGACATAGGCTCTTCCTCTTAACATTCTCCTCTCTGCATGCCAAATGCGCACAGAAAGGGGTGTCTGGTGAGTAGTAAACTCCTAACCTACTAAAACCGGGGTTACATTCGTAACCTCTAGTTTTACCACGGTTCTCCGTTTACTACTCACTATGGGATTCATAAACCCCCCTTGAGGTAATGAGCCACACAACCCTGACAGGCCCGCACGCCCCTCAGCCCCTAGGTCCCGCCCACCCGGACGTGACCTACGGCCCCATGGATGCCCCCAACCCACCGGGCTGGGGTGCGGGATAGATAATCAAGCTAGGCCCTGACAGACTCCAGAGTCCGCTTATTTACTAACAGGCAGACACAAGCCTGCCTCATAACTCAATATGAGGAAACAGGGCCCCATCTCCTGGGAGCCAGCCCAGCTGGTCCCATGGAAACCCCAGAGGAAGTCGAGAGATAGGGAGAAAAGCCCCAAGCCTACTCCCTTCCCTCCACTGGCCTGGAGGCAGCCGCTACGCCTAGGACCGCGCGCGCCAAGGATGACGCCGCCACGTTCAGGCTGTAGAAAACCGCAAAAGTCGATTGGGACGACCAATTTGCGGCTGCACAGACCTCCTGGATCGAAGCTCCCCTGTAGAGAGCCCAGGATGTAGCCATGCCTCTAGTAGAGTGAGCCCTCAGACCCTCCGGGACCGGGGCACCACTACTCACATAAGCCAACCTAATGGCATCTCGGATCCATCTAGGAATCGTTGCCTTATTGACCGCCTTCCTCTGAACCCCAAGGCCAAAAGAGACAAAGAGCTACGTCGATGAGCGATTGGCCGCTGTCTTCTGACAATAGAGCTTCAAGGCTCTCACTGGACAGAAACAATGCAACCGCCTATCCTCCGCCGAAACGAAGGGAGGCGGATGGAAGGCTACCAACTCACCCGGATCCGGGGCCACCACCCCGGTCCTGGTAACGAATGTCAGGTTAGGTTTAAGCAAAACCCTCCTGTCATTGTTAAAACACTTCATGCACTCCGGACTCATCGAGAGTGCATGCATGTCACTGACCCGTTTATCCGTAGACAGGGCCACCAAGAGGACCGTTTTGAGACTAATGATCCTCAGATCCGCAGACTCAAAAGGCTCGAACGATGGACGGCATAGTGCCTCCAGCACAACCATCACATCCCAGGCTGGGAACAGTGGCCTGTTAACCGGCCTGGCTCTCCTGGCACCGCACATAAACCGGCGCACCAAGGGGTGCTGGCCCACCGTCTTGCCATCGAAACCTTCGTGGTAAGCCGAAATGGCCGCCAAAAACACCTTCACTGTTGAGAAGGATAAATCCCGATCTAGCCTTCTTTGCAGAAAATGAGAATGCTACACACCGAGGCCTGGAAAGTCACCACCACTGGTGACTGTTCCAACCACCATCTGACATCGTAAGCATTCCTCGTAGACACGGCCCTTGCGCCCTGGACGGTAGCACCACGTCAGGGGGAAGGCCACACGAGCTCAGATTCACCCTCTCACGGGCCAGACCCATAGGTCTAGGTCCTGAGGGCGTCCCCCTCCCTGCCGCAGCAAGTCCCTGCCGACAAGGAGGGCCCAAGGCACGTCGGGAAGGAGAGGAGTGAGTCGCATCACAGCGTCATCTCGCACGCTAACCGTCCAACCCCAGGGAGGCCAATCCTTCCTGCTTGTTGACATAGCACATGGTCGTGGTGTTGTATGTTCTGATCGAGACATAACAACCCCGAAACCGAGCCCCGAACTGTTTGAGAGCGAGGAAAAAAACCCCGTGAGGCTGGCGTCCGTGGTGATGACCTTCCGCGATATCACAGCGCCTATACTGACCCCCTGGGACAGAAAAGGCCACCTGCGACCACGATCCGAGTGTCTCCACGCACCCTGGAGACACCACCACTTGCTGATAGCCTGAGGTGAGCCACCTCTATACAGGTCTCATGTAGAACCTGCCCAAGCGGATTAAGTGAATGACCGAAGCCATGAGACTCACCGCTCGCATGCATAGCTTGTAAGTGACTTGACGCCCCATGCGAAAAGACCTCACACAAGCTAAGACGCTGTCTAACCTGCCCTTGGACAGCCGCGTTCTGAGCGTGTTCGAGTCCAGCGAGATCCCCCAGAAGGTGGTCCGCCGAGATGGAACCAGAACGCTCTTCTGGACGTTGATTGTGAACATAGCGACGTCAGGTGGGAGAGGGCCACGGCCGTGTGCCGTGCCACCTCCTCCTCTGAGCCCGCGGCAATTAACCAGTCGTCGAAGTTAAGTCGACAGACTGATCCCCTGTCGCCGCAGTGGAGCTATGGCCGCATTGGTACACTGCACGAGCACTCGCAGGCTTAATGACATACCAAAGGGAAGAACCGTGTACTCGTACACTCCCCTTTGTAGCCGAAGTGCAGGAATTTCCTGTGTGGAGGCCAGATTGGAACGTGGAGGCAAGCAACCTAGAGGTCGATGCCCGTCCACCAGTGCCCCTGACGTACCGTTCGCAACAGCTTCACGGTCGTCAACATTGAAATGGAAATCCATTAGGTACTTGTTGAGGCCCTTCAGATTCAGAAAGGGCCGTACGCCCCCCCCCCCTTTTTTTCTCACCAGAAAAAGCTTTGAACAGAAACCCAGTCGGTTCTGATTCGTAGATATTTCTCTGATAGCGCTCTTGCTCAAGAGAGAGAGAGAACCTCCTCTCTCAGAGTCATGGCTGCTTTTACCTTCCGCATGAGAGAGACACACTTGTCTGACATAGGAAGTAACACAAGGCATGTGGAAAACACACCAGTGCAACCACAATGTGTTGTTGTTCAGGGGAGCTGGTCAGTACAACCACAGTGTGTTACTGCCGTACTGAGCTTAACCAGTAAAACACAGTGCAACGCTGATGTACTGGGATAAAAAACAGATTCGGATTGCAACCCTCCCAAAAGCTGCTCACCGAGCGAGCGAGTCGGGAAGGGGCGCTGCTGTTATCAGTCCCGTGGACAACGTGCACATTTCCATGGGGACCGATGACGTCGCCACGCGGACTCGTACTGTGGCGTCCGTTAGAGACCGTTAGTGTCTACCATGCTGTGAAACAGGCCTGTCAGGCACAATGGGCTCATAGAGGAGGCCATCGACGCCCAGGGACCCCCTGGGACTCCTAGCGTCGTGACCTCCTGACCGGGGCTGGATAATGTGCTTGTGTATTTTAGGACATTTTTAATGGAACAAAATAAAGCACAGAGACAGTGTAAAACAACATAAACAGTTTAACATACTCTTATGAAAACCCTTTATGTGTGTCTCAAAGCACCCAATGAACCTGAGCCTCCATCGTGGTAGTGTAGACAAAGGGCTAACTAGCTTAGCTTGTAAGCTTAGTCTGGCCTAGTCTAGCTGTAGGAGCCATTTCATTTGATTTCATATTTTCTGACTAAATGGCGCCCCCACTGGTCGCCTTGGAAAATGGCACCATGGTTCCCTATTAATCAGGCCACAGCTGTGTGTAGCAGGACGCCAGAGGAGAAACAGATTTTCAACCGCTCGCTCGTCACACACACACACAGCGCAGATTATGAATGAAAGACTTTGAACCGAATTATTTTGAGTTTATTTGAACCCTTATGCTGCGCCTGTTTGTTTTGAAAGCCTTATAGTTTAAGTCTGGAGCCTGTTCTTGTTTTCGTTGTTTGCCCCCGTCCCCTTATCATTTGAAACTTTTACACGACTCATTCCATACATCAGCCTGTTCGAAATCAACCTGTTCAATCAACCAAGATGCAACAATCAACAAACATCAAACAGTGAGTAACAAGACGCCCAAGTCCAAGTGTGTGAGCGCGTTGAAAAGACGTATTCTGGCGTCGATAGGCATATTGGCCCTACACTCAAGTTGAAAATCTCTCTGATACGGACACAATGAATGGAATTGGATGGATCAAAAGGATCTAATGGATGTGTCACGCTATTGAAGTTAATGGAATGTGCGACGTCACATGGATAAATGAACGCGAAAATCGCGCATTTAATGAGGATTTGGATGAATATATGTCGCCATTAAATAAACCCTGTGCATTGATATAAGTTTGGATTTGGACAATAAATGCTGCTTAACGATGTCTGCACATGATAAGGAGGAGTTAGGCCAACCTGAAGCTGTTAGTGAAGTGATAGTGACTGAAGTTACCACCGTTCACACTTCTGATAAAAGTGGTCAATTGCCTGTGGTTGAGGGAAAAAGACAAGTGAAGCCCACTCAAAGGGCACTTGAAGCTAATTATGCAAAGCAATGTAATGCAAGAAAAGCTAAACTTGGACAACTCACAAGCAAAAGAAATGTGTTACAAGCACTTATGGTTGATTACAGAAATTGTTAAACAAGAATACAATGAATTTAATTCTAAAACAAATGACTTCAAATTACTTCACAAATCAGTACAGCAGCTATTATCAGAAGAGGAAGCTTCAGAAGACCAGGATCAGTGGTACAGGCCTAAGTTCAAAACCATATGTGAATTTCATGACAAAGTTATAGAATGGATAAATAATGCCCCTGCAGCCATGGCACAAAAGCCAGCAGAAGTGGCACCAGAAATGACACAAGTGACACAAGCACTTAGTGTCAAATCATTTGGCAATGTTTCAGTTGGCATGATAAGTAGAAAGCAAATGAAAACCACTACAAGCACCGCAGCATTAAGACAGGCAGAGGCCGAAAGGGCAGCCCTACTTGCACGTGCTGCTGCTCTTAAGCAAAGGCAAGCATTTGAATTGGAGGAGGCACAGCTTAAAGCAAAAAGGGAAGCATTTGAATTGGAAGTGGAAATTGCAGCTGCTGATGCCAAGTTAAAAGTATTGGATGTCACTAAACATCTAGACACTAAGTCTGATATTAACCCCTTGCTCCACATCAATGAATATTTTGCCTCAATGCAATCCTTACCAGTGGACAGCCAGAAGGTTGATAATTATGGATTGGATGATGAAGAGGAGGATGATGAATATGAAGAGGATGAGGATGAAAGGGATGATGAGGATTATGATGATGATGACGGTGATGAAGATGATGAAGTTGAAGGAGCTGCTTCACGTCCACCACTGAGACAAAGGTCTCAGCATGCCCCTAGTGGCCAATTATGGCAGCCACAGAAACAAATGGCTCAGCAGCCTACAAGGTCACGAATGCCTGTTGCTCACCAACAACCCCAACAGCCTAACCCAAACCTGAGCTTGCAAGATGGTGCTCAGGTTAATGTTCAAACAGGCGGAGCCATGTTAGACATTTTGAGAAAACAAAATGAAATCACAGAAATGTTAATTCAAGAACAGAGGTTCTCACTCTTGCCTTCTAGAGAGATTCCTGTTTTTAAAGGTGATTGATTGATTGATTGAATATTTTATTAGGCAAAAAATGTAAAACAGCACAGTTACATTTAAAATACTTTGTCTAACAGGTCCGTTCATAAAAGTCCTTGCGGACTTGTTTCCAATGAGGGCCTTGGTATTTAATTCATAGGCATATATAGTGGCACCACAGTTCAAATATCATTACAAAATAAACAGCCAAAAACAATATATAACACTATGTACAACAAAAAAAATAAAAAAGAGGGGAAAAAAATATGTACAAGAACAGGGGGGGGGGGGTCTGCTGTCTAACGGGAAAATGGTACTACCTCCACCTTTGGCCTCCTGAAAGGTGATTTTTTTAAGGCTCTTTTAAATGAGCCCAGCGAACTGCATTTTTTGAGGGATGGAGTTAGACTATTCCAATCCTGGGTGGCAGTGCTGTAGAAGGAGAATTTGCCCATGTTTGATTTATGGGTGGGTGGTACCAAATTGTTGTTAACGCTCCCTCTGGTATTGTGACTGTGGGTGTCGCTAACCTTTTGGAGGTATTTACTCAGATATGCGGGAATTGGGGGCATATCGGGCAAATTTGCATTTACAATTTTGAAGGCCAGTCCCATTTTTAGTTGTTTAACCCTGTCTTCCACCCCGAGCCAGCCTAGGCTGGCAAAATGGGTGGGAGAAAGGTGGGTCATGGGCCCCAATCCGAGGAGTAGCCGAATCAGTTTGTTTTGGGAGGTTTGAAGCTTAGTCTTCAGTGACACTGAGGTGTTGGAGTACCAGGAGGTGCAAGCATAGTCAAAAAGTGGTTGAATCAGGGCCCCAGAGAGGGTCCTGAGGGCCTGAGGGTTGACAAAAGAGGAAACTCTGCCCATAAATTTGGTTCTCTGGTTTACTCTTTTGACCACCTTTGTAGCCATGCTATCACCTGTCAGGTATTTGTCAAGTACACAACCCAAATAGGTAATCTCTTCTTTGCTAGAGATAATTGTGTCATCGACTTTGACCTTGAAATCATTTACATCCATCTGTCTGAGGGAATGTTTGGTCCCAAAGAGAATGGATTCAGTTTTCCCAAGGTGTAGTGACAGTTTGTTATCGGTAAGCCAAGTACGAATTTTTGAGAGTTCGGAGCTGAGCGCCTCCTCAACTTGCAACTTGTCCTCTCCCGAGATCAGGAGTGCCGAGTCATCAGCGAACAGGAACAATTTGCAGTTACAGGCAGCACTCATGTCGTTAATGTATAGAAGAAACAGTAACGGCCCTAGAATGCTGCCCTGAGGAACCCCACAGCTCACCGGGAGGGATGAGGACATGGTTCCGTTGATGTCAACCACTTGTTCTCTTCCCTCCAGGTAAGATCTCATCCAGTTTAGTGATGTGCAGTCAAAACCAATCGCCCTCAGCTTATCAAGTAAAATTGAGTGGTTTACAGTGTCGAACGCTTTTTGGAGGTCCAACATGACCATGCCGCAGTATTTGCCCGCGTCTACCTCACGTTTGATGTAGTCGGTCAGATATTGATTGATTGATGTAGTTTATTTAGAAAGACATGAGAATAGTACATGACAGTACATAACAGTACATGGAAGTACAAATTCACAATACAAGGTCTACTAAACTGGAAACCCTCATTAAGCATTACGCTTGTTTAAGATGAGAACCCCATAGTGCAGCGGCTAAAAGCAATATTTTGGGAGAATCGTTCACTTGGTGATACAAGCGTGAAACTTGGTACAGATCATCTTTAGAGGTCATTTATCGATTTTTTTAATCGAGCCACTTGAAAATCAAAGATGGCGGCCATTTTTCAAGATGGCCGACATCTTAGTGGGCAGTTAAGTGATATGATGGTTTATTTGGTGATACAAGCATGAAAATTGGCATGAGCAGTCTCTGTGGGTCACTTGACAATAGGCCACCCACAGCTACTTGAAATTTCAAGATGGCGGCCATTTTTCAAGATGGCCAACACTTTAGTGGAGCAATTAAGTTATATAATGGTTTATTTGGTGATACAAGCATGAACATTGGCATGATCAGTCTCTGTGGGTCACTTGACAATAGGCCACCCACAGCTACTTGAAATTTCAAGATGGCGGCCATTTTTCAAGATGGTCAACACTTTAGTGGAGCAATTAAGTTATATAATGGTTTATTTGGTGATACAAGCATTACATTTGGCATGAGCAGTCTCTAAGGGTTGCTTGACAAGAAAACACTCCCAGCCACTTTACATTTCTATTTTCAAGATGGCCACCCCCTGGATCCTCAAAAGATACATTTTCTCATAGAAATGTATGTTTTTTTTTCATTAAGGACGATTATTATTATTATGCTAAAGAACAACTTTTAACACATCACAATATAGTTGTGTTGATTTGTTGATCATAGATAGATTAGATAAGAGTGAATATCTGCACTACCAGGGCACACTGGTGATATATCACTGGGGTTCAATGTCAGCTAATTGAAAGTTGGTATCCCAAATGCTGTCTAATTTACCCCAAAACAGTTAGATAGCCGCACCTGAATTGACAGGTTGTGCCAGCACGGGAGAGCCGAGCCAAGGTTAATGGGGTTTTAGTTAACCGGATGGTGTACAGATCGCTCAGGATTTAAATGGCATTGGATGAACGATCGAACTAAGTGTAGGGTTAAGGCACGAACTTAGTTGTATCCCATACATCAAAGTGCTTGGTAAAAGGTGGTAAAAGGATAAACCCTCGGCCTCTGCCTATGCTGCAGACATGGCAGAAGCCATCATAACAGTTGTGAAAACACTAACTGGGACAGATGTTTAATTTGTCAGCAGGTCACCAAGGAAAAACTCATTCAGCCGAGTTTATTCAACAGAGAGCACGATCGTACTGGTTATGATACCATTGCAAGAAATGTTCCATTATTTCATAAGATCAATGCTCTGCCTATCTTACTTAGTCCAACCCGACTAGATGAAGGTGATGGCATAGAAAGCACATCGACAAGAAACAGAGCAAAATATAATTCAAGCTGTAAACTTAGGTTCAACAACACAGAGCTGGAAAGGACCCAAAAGAGAGCATCTACATCTGCTGAAGACACTGAAGATACCAAAGATATCCATGTCAAGAGGCCAAGAAGATCTAATGTATGACCGGTCCAGCGATGTCACAACTGTGAACGAGGCCAGGCTTGATCTCTTTGCCAGAAAGCAAAGACAATATGACTTGATCCCACCAACTCAAGCAGCACTCAAAGAGCATGCCAAACATGCTTCTTATGAGGCTGGATACGTGTGGGGACAGGCATTGAAGCGACATCCACAAATGCCGAGCCCATCTGACTGGGGATGGGTGGAACAGGACGAGAAGTGGAAAGTCTTCTGGACTCCACTTCCACCTATTGCGGAGAGTTGTTGGGAGTTGACCAAATGTGGGTGCTCCAAGGCATGTACTGGAAGGTGTAACTGCTTCAGATATGGACTCAGTTTCACATGCCTATGTAGTTGCCCCTGCTAGAACCTATTTGCATGTTTATTTTGCCAGAGTTATTCCCTGTTGTCCTCTGTGTTTTCAAGTGGAGGCCTATGGCTCGGCTTCCCCTCGTCACATCGACGCATCATGTTTTACTTTTTATCTAGTCTATTACTGTGTAATTTTCAGTTGTTACTTTGTAACATTGCTTCCACTGCCTTCCACTGCCATATCTAACAGTGAAGCACATTTTCAGTTTAGTTCCTTAGTATCGTTTGTCATGGTTCCGTGGCTATTGCCATTCAGTATTAGCCATTACTCATAATTTTGGAGCACTGTCCGTTCAGCACCACAACTGTGCTTATCAGCACCACAACTGTGCTAATTTATTCATCTTATTTTTTGTTTCCCCACCCCTTAGTATTTATTTGACACATGTAATGGCTGTTAGTTTAAAAAAAACAATATATATATATATACATATATATATATATATATATCCTCCCTTGTGACTGTTACCTTGTCGTGGTAAGGGAGCTTGTTTAGGCCTACCTCAGTGAACCCTGAGAGCTATGCCGGTGGGAGGCAACTCCTGACAGGTCTTACCAAACTGGACAGGTCGTGGGCGAGGAGTCAGACAAAACACAGTCAAACAACCTCTCTTGACAGAGCTTTTTGAGGAACCCAATACATTTCTATGAGAAAAGGTATCATTTAAAGATTGACATCTTGAAATTTCAAGTGGCTGTGGGCGGTTTCTTGTCAAATGACCTTTTGAGACGGCTCATGGCAATTTTCATGCTTGTATCACCAACTAAATGATTTCTTAAGCTTAACTAGTCCACTAAGGTGGTGGCCATCTTGAAAAATGGCCGCCATCTTGAAATTTCAAGTAGCTGTGGGTGGCCTATTGTCAAGTGACCCACAGAGACTGCTCATGCCAATTTTCATGCTTGTATCACCAAATAAACCATCATATCACTTAACTGCCCACTAAGGTATCGGCCATCTTGAAAAATGGCCGCCATCTTGGATTTTTGAGTGGCTCGATTAAAAAAGTCAAAGAGTTGACCTAAAGGAATGTTCATGCCAATTTTCACGCTTGTATCACAAAGTGAACGATTGTTCCTACTATCCGCTCTACTATGCACACAAATCATGATGAAATATAAGAGGCAGGCAGATATACACACTACTATACAGAATGTCATACAATCAGCTTTCAGGTTACTGGTATGACGAGAGAAAAAAAATATATATATACAAAAGAGGAAAATGAAGGAGGGAGGGAGGGGTAGGGAGGGGTAGGTTAAGACTTAGACAGGGGCCATTTTCGAATTGCAGCCTCCTGAAGGTGTATCTTTAGGACAGTTTTGAAAGTGAGTAGGGTTTTACACTCCTTTACTCCTTTTGGTAGGGCATTCCACATTTTTGATGAATAGCATGAGAACGAGTTCATACCCTTAGTTGAGCCAAATCTGGGTTGAACATGATCAGAGATGTATAGTAGATACAGTAGGCATGTGTCAGTGGAATGGGAGGTTCTGAAGCCCGATTGGAATTCAAACAACAGTTTATGCTCGCTGAGGTAGCTGTTGATTTGTTCTTGAATTAATCGCTCTACAACCTTTGAGATGGAACAAAGGATGGAAACAGGCCTATAGTTGCCAGGTTCTAATTTGCTTCCTTTTTTATGCAGAGGGATTACTCTTGCCAACTTGAAATCCTGTGGGACGTGACACTGGCTGATGGATAGGTTTGTGATTTGGGCTACTATGGGGGCAATAGCAGTAGCTGCGTCTCTGAGGAATCTGGTGGGGATATTGTCAAGGCCGGTGGCCTTGTTTGGCTGGAGGGCGAGTAGTTTTTTCTGCACATCATCAGCATTTACTGGTTTGAATGAAAAGGAGTCTTTTTTAGCCCCTAGTTTAACATAGTGAGCATGGATGTGGTCAGAGCCGTACAAACCTGAATGCTGAGGAAGTTTGCTTACCAACTGGGTTGCAATGGTGGTAAAAAAGCTGTTAAAACAGTTTGCTACCGCTTGCTTGTCGGTAATGAGCACGCCACTTGAAATAATGCAGATGTTTGTAGTGAAGTATATCGTCCAGCCATAATCATACCTAAAATGAGCCAGAACTCCACTTATTTAATTAGTACACAGAATTAGTTAAAAATATAGAAGTCTGCCCAATGTTCCCCAAAATGCAGGACAGGTGAAGAGTGGGGGATACCTGGCCATTTACAGTGTAAAGACAGCCTCTGTGACAGAGACAACACCTCACTTTGGATAACAAAAGAAGCATGTGTTTTCACCTGGACTAGAAAGCTTTTGTCTCATTGTATTCACTTCGTTTGAAGCCCGGCACCATGTGGACCTATTTAACATGTCTGTGAGAGCTATTGTCTCCCCAGCCCCGTTTTAAGAACAGAGCTACTAGTTCAGGTAGAACCTGGGTTGAAATGGGAAAATATATACTGAAGTTAAAATGAACAAAAGTATTTAACTATGGCCTGTGTAGGTTTAATATAGGTAAAAAGCCAGGAGAAGTAAAACGTATTCACATGAATGGATGCTGTGTCATTAAAGCTTTTAAAGTTAACTATTGTTTACAGATGAATAAGAATGTAATTCCTGGTATCATTCTAAAGTGTATGTTGTACAAAGTATTGATCTAATAACAAAACTTCATTGTGAAACATGGTTCTGTACTGAAAGTAGATATTGCTAAATTGACTCCCTTGTACTGTGTGATCTAGAATATTATGCGCAGTAGCTGTCCGCCCGGCCACGACGGTTCAGCTCCCGATTGGCTGAGAAGAGACAGAGGAGGAGCTCTTGTTAAACAGCGTCTCTTTCGAATCTACTGTATATAAACATGTTGTTTAGAGAGTAGCAGGGTGCTGCGTTTCTGGACCCTTGCAGTCACCATTCTTGATTCTCCTTGTCGACAAATAAAGAAAGGAGAGAAAACCTTATCACCTTGGATTTGATGTCTCCTTTGTCCTAACATTCTCACTAAAGGCTTACGTTGCTCCACGGCTTTAATCCACGGTGTTGCCACACAAATTATACATCAATTGGCGTATGTCGGCAGACGGTTTTAACTATCCGCTGGAGAGGACTATTTGTGGGTCTGTGGAGTTTGAATTCTTCTCAAAACGGTGAGTTGCTTAGCCACAATCTTACGATGGTTTTTTCTAAGGGGATATTCGTTAAAGAACCTTGTATTTTGTGTGCACGCTCGTGGATACGCTGCCTTTGGGGGGGTGTATGGATTTAGGGGGATCCGTGGTGGTAAAGGAGTACTTTTGGAGTACAATAGACAAGTTGGGTGGGTCTTCTTGTTTTTTGTTTGTTTGTTTTGTGTTTACATTGGTAAGGCGGTCAATATATCTGGTAACAGGATACGCTCGTTATGCGCATGGATAGGACGCAGGGACTTTCATATTATATGACTTCAGCGTATCTTGATACTGCAGATTGAGACCGGGGGATCTCAAGTCGGACCTTGCTTGGCTGCTCTTCCCTTATCCAATGAGTTGTTATAATGGTATGGAGTGTTTAGTGGCAAATTGTGTGTACTCGAAATGCGTTCGGGAACTGCGACGCACTGACGTATGAAGTCGGACAATCAATGATATTAGTTTTGAGCTTGAGAGTATAAGCCAAACACTCAGTGCTTATGTGTGGCGTCTGGGATGCCATGTTTATTTTTTACGTAGACCCTGTTATAAGCTCTGAGCGCGGTGCACTGCGTTCAGAGACATAGGCGCGCGGTATACTCCGTGTGATACTTAGCCCGTAAAATGTCTATGATAGATGTGTAAGGAGTGCCACTGTATGTAGGTGCGGTTGGCTTAAGAGGCAGGATTTTTAGTTCAGCGGCAGATATATACTTTCTTTGAAGTCATTGTTTGAGTTGCGAAGAGTGGGAGTTATTCAACGTCCCATCATACTCGGACCTTTCCCTTGGAAAAAGTGTGATCGTGTCGCTGTATGGTTATATTTGAAAAGTATGTAGGTAATGTTTTTGGCGAATTGATGTTTTGTTTCTGTCTAGGAATACTTGCGAAATACGTTGCGTTTATGGTTGGGGCTTGTACAGTGACTCTGCAAACACTTTGTGTTTTTTCTACTAAAAACATGCTCTTATTGTTAGGTGTGACTAAGGTTACACAGTTCTCTGCATGAAAATTTGGCTGGCTATTTCTCATTCTTCTTCCATTATGCTCTCTTTGTCAAAACACAGCTCATGTCTGTGTTTCTTCTGACTCCTTTCTTTTTTCTTTTCTTGCTAGCTTTTGCTAGTTCTTGGTGCTTATTTGAAATGTCTTTGTGCATTTACAAGAGCACGGAATCTTTCGTTTATAGTTCTACATCTCCCATTATAATTACACTGTGTGTGCTGCTTATAACCGTTATTATCTTGTGGGTAATGGCGATTGGATTTGTAGTAGGCCTACATTTTTTCGCCTTTCTTAGACACACGGGTGAAGCATATTTTGTTGGGCTTCGGCGTGTGATAATTGTCCTTTGGTGATTACGTTTGGTGCTGAGATCAGATTTTAAAAAGCTATAGCTCCATTGTTTTGCGGTTTTTTCGGCCATCTTGCTTTGTAGTTTTAGGGACCTTTGTTTTGTAGGCTTGTTATGCGTCTGCTTTATTTCCCCTATTCTCTTTTCTTTTCACACATCTTGGTGTAGTTTCTTTATTTTGATTGGCTTTTCATGATTTATTTCACAGCTTGTAGGCTACAAATATTGTGAGCTCTTTCACAAGGCGTTTGCCACAGGAAACCTAATCTTCATATTGGGTGAATTGTGCCTCAAGCCATTTACATGCGTGTGATATTTTAGGATAGCTTGATTAATATAATTCTTTCTTCTAATCGACTTCCATTGTTTCTATATGCTGTTTTTACTGCATTCATAGTAGCACGGCTATGGTGTGTGGGGTTTAAATGGTATTTTCTTATTTCTTTTCACTTATAACATTGTTACAATAACTCTTCTATGCGGTTTATTCTGCTTTCGTGGTAGCAGTATATTTCGTCAATTTAAGGTTGGCTGCTATTATGCATGTGCAGAAGTGGTGTGGCCTTTATTTAATTTCGTAGTATTTCCATTGTTGAGACTTATGGTTCTGTGAAGTTGTTTCGGTTTGCCGGTTGGTAGCTGTACTCAAGTATGTGTTTGATGCTTTGTGTTGTGATGTAGGCTTGTGCTGGATGAGTTCGGAATGTGTCTGTTGTGGTGATTGAAGCACTTAGTTGTGATGAGAATTGTTGATGCAGTGATTTAGTTGCATGAGTTAGGCATATGCGCTGGTCGCGTAAACTCGAAGTCATTCTTTAATGTGAGTTTATTTGCAGTGTTGATGCAGATGGCTTTAATGTGAGTTTATTTGCAGTGTTGATGCAGATGGCTTTCCCATGATTAATTTTCAATGAGGTATATTTGTGGTGGTGACACAAAGTGGCTTATTGGCGTGTTGGTATCCATTTTCGACACATTTCAATTGTTTTATGTGTCGTCAGGGGAGGATGAAGCTGACATAAATAGTATGAAATTATTATCTAGGACTCGTGTTGAAATTACATAGATGTGACTATTTAGGCCTAAAAACAATGAAAATGATCCTTTTGGATTGTTTAATGTAGTTGTGGAAAAAGGACAAAAATAATTGTTAAATGTAATAATTACAATACATAGGAGTAGGTTAATTATTTCGATTTGTGCTAAAGTATTGTGTTGAGTACTATACTAATAATGATAATAAGGAATAGAAGTGTGAAAAAGATTTGAATTCGGTCCGTTTTGTGTTTTAGACACAACAGATTTAATTTAATAATTTAACTGGATGTTCGCTATAATTTTGTTCCTCCTTGTATTGACTTAAGGCTACTTTTCTGAGAAAAAAACTAACCTGGGACGCTAGGGACTCGACGGAGTCAATGTTATTTTTTAGATATGCCAAGGGTCGATTATTTAGGTAACATTTGTGGCAGCATTTGGACAAATTATTTAATAGGTCAAACAGGTGTGGTACAATCTGTGTGTTTTAATTCATGGAAGTATTACATTTTGGTTGACTAGGTCGTAAGTGATGCTTATTTTTGGCTGAGTTCAAAAGGGTGGTAATTAAGGTTGGGTGTTAAGTTAAAAGTTTTTTAGTGTATTGGCCGTTTGGCTGAGCGATACTATATATTACTTTGACAGACTGAGAATACCTTAATTTTATTTGTACTAGTACAGAGGTGTATTGGTTTGAATTCTTTACTGAGGTGCTGTTCTATGCTATTTGACTGATGTTTTTGGATAAAGGCAGTCGCAGTCTCCTGGCTGCTAGAAGCAGATATTCTACTATAAGATTTTTGTGAAGCCTAGAGTGGCTATTTTTAAGACTGACGAATTCGCTCATACTGAATGTAAAAGTATAGGTCACCGTTTTTGAGTGCACGTTTTAAGATGTTTTTTTTCCTATAAACGTCGGAACGACCGTGTACATAATTGAAGATTTAGTGATTAGTATCTTTTCAAAGAAGTAAGTTGGAATCTGTTAATTTTTTTAACTGTTTGTAAAAAATAATCCCCACTTGAATTATTTTGTGTATGTAGTACCCCTGAGGAATAATAATAATAATGTTCATTGTTTATATTATTAATTATTCTAAGTCATTTACTTTTTCTTATTTTGAACATGTTATGTCAAAGTATAATTAATGTGACTGCCAGATAGTGGGTATTTCGATGGTGAAAAGACAATATTATGCACTGCTCCTTTAAGAAGAGAGGAAACGGGGGGAGGGCGGTGTTGTTGTTGCGGAAGAGAAGCCGGGAGAAACGAAAGTGTGGAGAGAGCTTCAAGTTGAGCTGCATGCTATGTGGCGAGATATATGACTCAAGAGAAACTGTTCGATTGTTTTATAAGCGTTAACATAAGTGATAAGTACGTCGGGGGACGGAGAGAGAACGTGGACGTCGGTGGAGAAAGAGTGAACCAGCCACCAGTTTCCATGTTTGGCTACGTTTAGCCTAGCTGTTGTCTGTAGATGAACACTTAAATGAACACTGTTTAGTAGTGCCAACTGACTTGCAACAGAGTCCGCGTTTCTTTTGTTTTAACTAATGTCAACGTGAGTTTAAGAGTCGCGTTCATACCGCTCGTTTTACCGCGATTTCGCGAATATAGCTGGTTCACTCTGTGCAGGAGAACGCACGCACCCACGCACGCTACACGTGCACACGCATGTGCATGCAGGTTGAGGAGAAGGACGTTGGACCTTTGCTGTGTGTTTTCTGGTTGTGAATTACCTCTTTCACATCACTACAGACAGAGACTGTGAGTAAGCAACTGAACTATCTGGTGGATTAAGTGTGAAATCCAATGAGCTCCAACATGTGCACCAACGATGGTACCATAGACTAAAACCCCGGGGTATATTTTCTTATTCTTTTCTTTTTGATATTTTTGGGTTGAATGTTTGTTTAACTATGAGAGTTTGGTTGTGGTGAATAAAATACACACTCTATAGTTAAAGTGCTGAGTACAGGTGGTCTTTGACTGTGGATATTAATGATGGTTTAAATTTGTCACAGCTATTCAATGTGTTCTAGTTCCCTGAGTGTATTCAGGGTGGGGGCTCACAAGCTAACATTTTGGTCCTACTATAGTTCCTCCCAGGTTTTACATTAGTAAATGTGAATAAGCCAGGCGAATGGGAGGGCTACACGTGGGGTGCTCGTCCGGGATCGGTTTATTTGCATAATTTAAAACCGAAAAAAAAAAAAAAAAAAAAAAAAAGTTGTAAAAGAAAAGAAACTGGTCAGTTTGTAAGAATAACCATTGTACTCTGATATTGTTTTTGTTTCATGGTGTTTTGCCTGTTAAGTGAATACAAAATGGAGGCAAGTCAGATACTGTCCTGGTGTGATGAGAAATCACTTGATGTTAAACATGCATTGATACTCGGTGAGGTGGATGTTGGGGTATCTGATGAGGACATTTACAAGGTTTTGGATGATGTCAAAGTGTTGGGTCGTACTAAAATAAAGGGGCGTTGTTTAGACACAACAAGTAAAACACAGCTCATTTTAGTTGAGGCCGCACGTGATTTGACACAAATCAAGGTACCCGAGCAGGTAGCTCTTGATGAGTTAGGTCCCTGGCCCATCCATGTTGTAGAACCCCAGTCAGTGCCCGCCCCCACTGAGGAAGAAGAGTTTCAGTCAAAACTGATGGCATTTCTGACAAATGAAGGGAAGACCTTAGATGAGGTTAAGGGTCTGTTCACTCCCACTACCCCCATGCCCAATGCCCTTGATTTGAACACCCAGTTAGTGAATGCAATATCCTCTCTCGTTCAAAAGTGTCAAGTTTCCCCTGCAGAGATACAGAGCTACCGCAAGCTGCGGTTGTTCTCTGGCATGAAGCCTACTCCAAATGGAGAAGAAGAATATGAGGTCTGGGCTGAGCAGACCACTCATATGCTTGAGGAGTGGCAGTGTTCTGACACTGTGAAGAAACAGAGAGTAGCTGAGAGCCTCAAAGGACCTGCTGCAGATATCATTAGGTTCTTGAGAGTCAGTAATCCCAATGTGACTGCCAATGATTACTTCAAAGCCCTTGAAAATGCATTTGGGACAACTGAGAGTGCCTCTGATCTCGTGGTGAGATTACGCAATACCGTCCAATTTGAAGGGGAGAAGCTGTCAGAATATCTGCTAAGATTGGACAAACTGCTGCACTCTGTGTACCGTAAAGGTGGAATTGCGCTGTCTGATATGAACCGACTTCGTATGGAGCAAATAGTGAGGGGTGCTTTGTCTAACAACCTGGTAGCTCTCCGTATCAGAATGACACATAAGCTTAGAACACCCCCCAGCTTCGCTGAATTGCTCCATGAAGTGAGAGAAGAGGAAGACATGATCCTTGACAGACATGATGCTAAAAAGGGTGTCACTTCAGCCGCAGTGTTGCCTGTGGAATTAGCCCCTACTACTGCTGCTTCAGCCTGTGCTGCATCTGCCACAGCTCCCACTGCCATTAGTACTCCCACTGAGAAGAGCAATGAAGTAGAGCTGCTGAGGAAAGAAATACAAGGGCTGAAGAGTGAAATGGTCAACCTACGCTCTGCGACAGTAGCCATGTCAACAGCAGGTTCAAAACCTCCCCGGCAGAGTTCTAATGAGTTTGGAGGGGGGAGCCCACAGACACAGCCTCAGGAGCCAATAAGAATGCTGAATCGTGCCAACATTTTCTGCTACAGGTGTGGGGAAGATGGCCACTTCCGGCGTGAATGCCAGAACCCTGAGAATCTGAGAAGAGTGAATCAACGCCTCCTGCAACAGAAACGACCATCGGGAAACTTCCCTGGGGCCCAGTAGAGGAACGCACTGTCGTCCCGGGAAGGATACGTTCCACAAAGTGTGATATGCTGAGAGACACCAAGGCTGTTTTACCCAAAGGCTTAGTAGGCCCGAGTTCGGTTGTCTCTGTCCAAATTGAGGGCATCTATGCCAGAGCCTTGCTGGACAGCGGGTCTCAAGTTACTCTCCTATACCGCTCCTTCTATGACCAGTATCTGAAGCACCTGCCATTGATGCCCATAGAGGCTCTAGAAATATGGGGGCTTAGCACAGAGCAATACCCCTATGATGGCTATCTCTGCCTGAAGTTGGAGTTTGGAAGGGATGTAGTTGGAGTAACCGAGATCGTGGAAACGCTTGTGCTTGTGTGTCCAGACCCGGCAAGAAAGGGTGAAGTCTCTATTCTGGTGGGGACCAACACCTCTGTAGTAAGGAGACTAATGGAAGTCTGCAAGGAAAAAGAAGGAGACAATTTCCTGAGCACAATGCCAATTCATCCAATAATGAAAGGAGCCTATCAAGAGCTGCTCAAAGCTCCAGATGACCGGGCTGACATGAAGAGAGGCACTGTCTGGCTGGCAAAGGGAAACACATTGACATTACCCCCAGGGGGAGCCGCAAATGTTACCGGTATTCCAAAGTTTCCAGGAAACCTTGCCACTCAAGCAGTCCTGATAGATCGTCTTGAAGGGGGCGAGTTTCCTGAAGAGCTACTGGTGATGCCTGAAATCAAGAAGTCTGCTTCTGCCCACTGCCATCGAGTCACAGTCACTGTGAGGAATGTGTCCACTCGTGAAGTGACTCTCAAGCGTGGCATGCCCATTGCTCACCTGTATCCAGTTGACGTCCTGGCGTCAGCCCCTGAAAAAATGGGTAAAGCCCCAGATGAACTGACGCCCTCTGTTTTCAATTTTGGTGACTCTCCAGTGCCCAAAGAATGGAAGGAGAAGTTGATTCATAAGATGATGGAGAGAAAGGACGTTTTCTCATGCAGTGAATTTGATGTCGGATGTGCGAAAAGTGCAGAACACACCATCCGAGTCACTGATGACAGACCTTTTAGAGAGCGTTCAAGACGTCTACCTCCTGGAGATGTGGAAGATGTTAGGAAGCATCTAGATGACCTCAAAAAGGCAGGAATCATCTCAGAGTCCAGAAGCCCTTACGCTTCACCCATTGTGGTGGTGCGCAAGAAGAATGGGACCATTCGCATGTGTGTGGACTACAGAACGCTGAACAGACGAACAGTGCCTGATCAATACACAGTTCCACGTATCGAAGATGCACTCGCATGCTTGAGTGGGAGCAAATGGTTCAGTGTTCTCGATCTCAGAAGCGGCTACTATCAGATCCCCATGAGTGACGCTGATAAGGAGAAGACAGCTTTCATCTGCCCAGCTGGCTTTTATCAGTTTGAGAGGATGCCTCAAGGAATCTGTGGTGCGCCAGCCACTTTTCAGCGAGTCATGGAGAGAACTGTCGGAGACATGAATCTCCTGGAAGTGTTGGTCTACTTGGATGACCTCATTATTTTCGGCAGAACCCTCGAGGAACATCAGGAACGGCTTCTGAAGGTGCTGGATAGGCTCCAAGAGGAGGGGTTGAAGTTATCCCTGGATAAATGCCAGTTCTGTCGCACCTCTGTGAAATATGTTGGGCATATCATCTCTGCAGATGGAATTTCTACCGATCTCTCAAAAATAGAAGCGGTGAAGTCCTGGCCACGCCCTGAGACCATCTCAGCCCTACGATCATTCCTTGGCTTCTGTGGTTTCTATCGTCGATTCGTGAAGGACTACGCCAGGGTTAGTCACCCCCTTAATCAGCTGTTGCAGGGCTGTATTACTGCTGGGAGGCCTAGGAAGAATGCTAAAGAAAACGATAGCTCTCAAAAGTTCTACCACTCATCAGAACCATTCGGCTCCAGGTGGGACGAAGGTTGTGAGAATGCCTTTGAACGGTTAAAAATGACTCTCACAGAGGCCCCTGTCATGGCGTTTGCTGATCCAAACTTGCCCTATGTTCTCCATGTCGATGCCAGTAGAGAAGGTTTGGGTGGCGTGCTATATCAGAATCAAGGAGAGGGGTTACGACCTGTCGCATTTGTCAGCCGAAGTCTATCTCCTTCAGAGAAGAACTACCCAACCCATAAGCTGGAGTTCCTCGCGCTAAAGTGGGCAGTTGTTGACAAACTACATGACTACCTTTATGGAGTGAAGTTTGAAGTGCATACGGACAATAATCCGCTAACCTATGTGTTGACCACGGCCAAGTTAGATGCTGCAGGTCATCGGTGGCTGGCTGCGCTGTCCATATATGATTTCAGCTTGAAATACAGACCTGGCAAGCAGAATATTGATGCAGATGCCTTATCTCGTCGGCCTCATTCAAGTGTAACGGATGTTGAGTGGAAGACAGTTCCTGCTGAAAATGTCCAAGCCATGTGCCATACCACTCATGTTAACCTAAAACGTTCACGGCCACACAGGGCCATTGATCTGTTCGGCACTTCTCACAATGCTGTCCCAAAAGCCTACTCCCACTTAGCCTTTGTCAGCAGTCAGGAGTTACCAAAGTTGAGCTCAGCAGAGATTACCCGATTTCAGACAGAAGACCCATGTATTGGGGAAGTATGGGAAGCGGTCCATCAAAACGATATCAACAAAGCCATCAAAGAGAAGCATGCTGACATCCCTTTGTTGCTTAAGGAGTGGGAAAAGTTGAAATTTCAAGACACCATGCTCTATAGGTTTTCACATCCCCCTAACAAGCCAGTTCGTCGGCAACTGTTGCTCCCTCAGGAATTGAAGAAGACTGTGCTCAGGTCTTTGCACGATGACTCTGGCCACTTAGGGTTTGACAAGACCTATGGTCTGGTGCGAGAGAGATTCTATTGGCCTCGCATGAAGACTGAGATAGAGAGGTACTGTAAATCCTGTGCACGATGCATCAAGAGGAAGACACTGCCGAAACGGGCTGCTTGTTTGTCACATCTGACCAGTGAAGGTCCCATGGATCTCATCTGCATGGACTTCTTGTCCATCGAACCAGACACCCGTAATGTCTGCAACGTACTGGTCATCACAGATCATTACACCAGATATGCACAAGCCTTTCCCACGCCTGATCAAAAGGCTACTACGGTGGCGAAAGTACTGTGGGAGAAGTACTTTGTTCATTATGGCCTACCCAAGAGGGTGCATTCTGATCAGGGAAGAGATTTTGAGAGCCGTCTCATTCATGAGCTCTTGAACATGTTGGGAGTAAAGAAATCGAGGACCACTCCATACCACCCTCAAGGCGATCCTCAGCCCGAGCGCTTCAACAGAACGCTGCTGGACATGCTTGGGACACTCGACCCTGTGAAGAAGAGCAAATGGAGCCAACACATAAGTCACTTGGTCCATGCATACAACTGCACACAAAATGAGTCTACGGGATATTCTCCCTATTATCTCATGTTTGGACGTGAAGCCAGGATGCCCATAGACTTGTGCTTTGGAGTTTCAAGTGATGGATCCTCAATAAAATCTTATATACGATATGTGAAACAAATGAGGCGTGAACTTCAAGCTGCCTACAAGTTGGCTGAGAGCATGGCTAAAAAGAAGAATGATGGGAATAAACAACGATATGATCAGAAGGTTCGTTATGTTCCCCTTGCCCCCGGTGATAGGGTGCTGATAAGAAACCTGGGACTGCAGGGAAAGCACAAGATAGCTGATCGTTGGAACTCAACTGAGTATATCGTGGAGAGCCAGATGCCAGATATGCCGGTGTATAGACTCAAACCAGAGGGAGGTAATGCGCCTGTGAAAGTCCTTCATCGTAATCATCTCCTGCCTTTGGGACAGGAAGTACACTTGGAACCAGAGCAGTTGCCAGAGTTGCCGAAGCCTAGGAGGAGAAGAAGTCCAAGGCATAAGGCAAAGAAAACAGAGTCCTTTTGTCTTCCTGAGGGCATAAGTTCTGCCAAGGGAGATGACATTGAGTCTCATTCAGATGATGACAATGAGGAGACTGGTATGTGGTACGGCTACCCTACCCCAACGCAAATGGAAGATGTTGGCTCAGACGTAGAGGATCCTTCTGAACCATTCAGTTTGGACTTGGATGTTGAACTACCGGAAGTGGTTCTAGAAGTTGACACATCAGTGGAATGTATATCACAGACTGAAGAGACCCCGGATGACAATGTTGTTGACCTAGAAGATCCTGTGGAAGTTGACCAGAATCAAGAGACACAAGATACTCATGAAAATGAAACCCGGCCTCATAGACAGAGGAGAGCCCCTAACAGGTTGACATATGACTTACCTGGTGCCCCATCATCAGTTGTTGTTAAGACATACACAAATACTCTAGTGACAGGTCACAATAAGTTAGGTTTCCCACCTGCCCTTCTTATCCCTGATGTTAGGTACATAAGCACATTTCAGAAAACATAAAGGTCTGACAATTCAGGGTGATTTTGTTTTGTTTTGTTTTTTATGGACAAAAAGTTTGAAATGCCACAGGCTAATTTCTTTCACGTTTGTCGTGAGGACACGACTGTTTTTGGTGGGGGGAGAGTGTAGTACCCCTGAGGAATAATAATAATAATGTTCATTGTTTATATTATTAATTATTCTAAGTCATTTACTTTTTCTTATTTTGAACATGTTATGTCAAAGTATAATTAATGTGACTGCCAGATAGTGGGTATTTCGATGGTGAAAAGACAATATTATGCACTGCTCCTTTAAGAAGAGAGGAAACGGGGGGAGGGCGGTGTTGTTGTTGCGGAAGAGAAGCCGGGAGAAACGAAAGTGTGGAGAGAGCTTCAAGTTGAGCTGCATGCTATGTGGCGAGATATATGACTCAAGAGAAACTGTTCGATTGTTTTATAAGCGTTAACATAAGTGATAAGTACGTCGGGGGACGGAGAGAGAACGTGGACGTCGGTGGAGAAAGAGTGAACCAGCCACCAGTTTCCATGTTTGGCTACGTTTAGCCTAGCTGTTGTCTGTAGATGAACACTTAAATGAACACTGTTTAGTAGTGCCAACTGACTTGCAACAGAGTCCGCGTTTCTTTTGTTTTAACTAATGTCAACGTGAGTTTAAGAGTCGCGTTCATACCGCTCGTTTTACCGCGATTTCGCGAATATAGCTGGTTCACTCTGTGCAGGAGAACGCACGCACCCACGCACGCTACACGTGCACACGCATGTGCATGCAGGTTGAGGAGAAGGACGTTGGACCTTTGCTGTGTGTTTTCTGGTTGTGAATTACCTCTTTCACATCACTACAGACAGAGACTGTGAGTAAGCAACTGAACTATCTGGTGGATTAAGTGTGAAATCCAATGAGCTCCAACATGTGCACCAACGATGGTACCATAGACTAAAACCCCGGGGTATATTTTCTTATTCTTTTCTTTTTGATATTTTTGGGTTGAATGTTTGTTTAACTATGAGAGTTTGGTTGTGGTGAATAAAATACACACTCTATAGTTAAAGTGCTGAGTACAGGTGGTCTTTGACTGTGGATATTAATGATGGTTTAAATTTGTCACAGCTATTCAATGTGTTCTAGTTCCCTGAGTGTATTCAGGGTGGGGGCTCACAAGCTAACATTTTGGTCCTACTATAGTTCCTCCCAGGTTTTACATTAGTAAATGTGAATAAGCCAGGCGAATGGGAGGGCTACACGTACATAGCGTTAGTTATGACGTCTGAACAGGAAGTGTCCATCTCTTTCCCAAGTAGACAGTTTGGGAGTTGTAGTTTTCTACCACAAAGGTAGAACTCAGAACTACAGAACATTGTGTTCTCATTTTAGTTCGTCGATTGTCGCCCTCTGGTGGTTGAGAGATATATTTAGGTTAGTGTGTGGGGACATGTCTTCCAGTGGGAGTGGTGTGTATTCATGAAACCGCCCCTTCCAGTGATTGACACGTCCAAACATTTGACTGACTCCACCTAGTGGTCGAGACGAAGGTTGCATTTCCACTGTATGAATGAGAAGCTTGGAGGGTTTGTGCTCGTTAGTGTTTTAACATTTCTGACTTATAGAGTTAACTCTTCTTTTAACAGTCTTTATCTAACAAGTTATTCAGCCTATTGGTATTCTATGGTGTCTAAGTATGCTTGATTAATGTTGTTTGTCTGTACTGCTTGATTTAATGTTGTTTGTTTGTACTGCATGATTATTTTTTCTAATTTAATCCGTTCATGTCTATCAATAGCTTTCCGTGGGAGGGGAGCGCCACATTCGAGTTGTTTCCAGTCCTGGCTAATAGAGGACGGTTCATGTCTGGGATTAAAGTAATGTATTGACCAGACTTACAAATTTATACAAATTCAAACATTTGTCTTATATTTGATTTGGAATATTAAGAGACAGTTCAAGTAAGCTTTTGAAGTAATTTAATCTTTAATTATCGTTCATACATACACACACTTATAGTTCTATACTGTTATACTTAGGATATATGAGCAACACTATTGGGTTGACTCACGTGTGTGCTGAGTGATAAAGACACGTCACACTTGCATTATAATATTCTCATATCAATACTCCTTCAAAACTGTTCTTAAGGTACTGACAGAGGTCCGTTGTGGACTCAAGACATTTATGATTTGTGTGTGATTTTTAGATAAAGAATAACCATATTGTAAGTAAGATCTGATTCCAGAGGGGAACACCTATAGAGGTTGAAATAACGTAACAATAATTGTGATTTAATATCATTTGGATATTTGATCAATAATTATGGGGCAGCAGCAGAGTTCCTTGGAACAAAATGATTCTTTCATTGACGTGATCAATATGATTTTGGGACAATGGGAGGATAATTGGCCAAAATTTTCTGGGCCTTGGCCACAAGACAGCATATTCGACCCAGAAATTATTGACACATTAGGAATGCTTGCCAGAGCATATCAGAAAGATTGCTCAGACACAGGGGCAAAGGAGAATACAGTGTTTAAATTGTTTTTCAAAAAGGGTAAAAAATTAAATGAGGCTTATGTAAGATACCAAGCCAGAATGACAACCGCACAGGTGCACCCAGAACCAGCTGAGAAGAGCGTTTCATCTTCTGATCCCACTACGCCACCGGGTGAGAAACCTATCGACCAATTGTCAGCCCTGGACACAGGGCATTGCAGTGACAGTGGACTACGAGATGGGCTGGGAGCTGGAGCAGTGGTTGATTTGGCGAGACAAGACCCGAAGAGCAGAGGTACAGCAGGTGTCCAGGAAATAGGTGACGGACAAGCAAACCCTACGCCGTTACGACGACGTCAGAGAGGTCCATTCAGAGGGCTGTGCTACATCTGTCAGGAATATGGACATGCTTGGCGCCAGTGTAACCAAACACCACCGGCTGTCAACCCCATTGCTCCACGTTCAGCCCCCGCTCTTCAAGGTACCCCACAGTTTTCACCAGGTTTCAAGCCGTCTGTCTCTGGTCCTAGGCACAGTGGTGTTCCGGCTTCACTCCAGGGAGTCGACCGGGCGATGCAACAGGTACACACAGTCTATCAACGGCCGGTCCCCCATCCAGGTGGCTATCAGTCTGCACCACAGCAGACTCACACCCCTTACATGCAATGGACTGAGTCAGAGTTGGTGCCACGGGTGCCCCCGGTACCTGCACTGCAAGATACATATCGACTAGGACGGATGTCCAAACGTTTGTCTGAGGCCATGGGCAAGCGGGGTTACACGGGCTGCTATACGTGTGGTCATATGACTCATTTTGCACGAGATTGTCCACTACCTGGACAATTCACTCCAGTTATTGCTCCCTGCCGCATGGATGACAAGGCGGTACATGGCTAGAGACATTTGAAAAGAAACGTACAGAGACATTACTTTAGACTGTGATGGAGGCTGGACATATTGGAACAGGTGACGTAGGGCAATGATGGAATACATAAACCGTTGTTGACAAGAAAAGAAAACCCTGAGTCACCGTTGAACTTGACATGATCAGACTGCGGCTTGATGGAAAAAAAAAAAAAGTAGCAACTTTCATTTTCTACCTATTTTGAAACATAATACCGATCACTGTCCATATTCTAATTGGAGATTTAGCATAGAGTCTAATATGCTTTTAGGTGGTTGACTAAATTTGTACAAAATCTGAACCTAGTATAGGATGGATTGTTGGAAGGTGCTGGAGATGCTGTTGGTCTTTTTTTTTGACACTTGTATTTCTTTCCTGCTATAGGAAAGTGTCACAGGAATTTCGTGTGAAACTATTGTAAAAATTAGGACTAAATTGTTTAACCATTTCCACAGTAAGGTGTGGATTGGGATAGATCCAGTAAACTGGTTCGGTGAGCATACACAAATGATAAATGGTTGTCAGTAATGAGAAACCGTGGAGAAATGAAACATATAACACGTCCGTATGACATTCTTTTCAGGAGAACTTCAGTTCTTTATTGGTCTTTTGGGGTTTGATGAGACATAATGTCCATTATTATTGCCTTATGTCTCAAGAGGGGAGGTATAAAGGGAAACATTTAAAATTGGGGTTTTGGACATAGTATTTTTTGGAACAAATTGACCAGTTCATAGGCCAGATTAATATTTAATTTTGAGTTTTTAATGACCTACACTAATATCTTTGCATGAACTAAATTGAGTGAATGAGTAACACCTCTTGTGTGTGTGTATTGAGGTGGGTAGGTGCATGTGGTACTTTCTAGGAAAGAGTAGGGACGTTTTTCCCCCAAATGTTCTCGTGCTAATAGATGGAGAGCTTCTGAGGAGATGAACGGCTGTCAGAGGACTCAGGCTGCAGAACCAGGTGTCGATGAGAGGTCGAACGAATCATGTTGGTGGAGATGACAGCGGCTATGAGACAACCTCTACCCATCACTGTTTCTGCTGCCAAAGTAAGCTACACACCAGGAAGGGATTCTACCTCCCCCAGTCAGCTCTACAGGAGCCCAGGGTGTGACCTCACAGAAGCAGTGTAAACCTTCAAATCTACAGATCGAGACCACAAACAGAGGATAACGGGTGTCCAGGTCAAGGGGATTCCATGCACGTGTCAGAAAGCTGGTGTGTCTCTTGAAGAAAGACACATCACGCCCATACCCTATGCCCTTTGACGCAGATAACGAAGATCTTCATCAATTTCAACCCCTTTTCTTTTTCTTGCCCCAAGCTGTGAACAGTTTTTGCTTCAAGGACTGAACATTCCCTAAATACAGGAAGAAGAAGAATTGCGTTTGTTAGTTTAAGCGAAAAAAGAAGAGAAAAAACGGAAAATTGTCCTTCTGTAAGCGCGCAGTCCCTTATGTAAACCACATGTCATAATGTATTCATGATGTCTTTTTGCAGGTTGAACTGAGGTACAGATTCTGAATGATATTAATTGGTTTCTTTAATGAAGTGTTTTGGTTTTATTTTGTGGCTTTGTATAGGTACCATTCTACAATCAAGAGGGGTATAAACTAATCGTTTGTGCAGGTTGTTTTCCAGTCAGAGGTTTGGATTATGATTTTGTGCTGAAAGATATCTTCTTTCGCCCGAGCTCTGAATTACGGAAGACGTTATAAGTCTTCCGAGAGGGGTTTATGAAGTATATCGTCCAGCCATAATCATACCTAAAATGAGCCAGAACTCCACTTATTTAATTAGTACACAGAATTAGTTAAAAATATAGAAGTCTGCCCAATGTTCCCCAAAATGCAGGACAGGTGAAGAGTGGGGGATACCTGGCCATTTACAGTGTAAAGACAGCCTCTGTGACAGAGACAACACCTCACTTTGGATAACAAAAGAAGCATGTGTTTTCACCTGGACTAGAAAGCTTTTGTCTCATTGTATTCACTTCGTTTGAAGCCCGGCACCATGTGGACCTATTTAACATGTCTGTGAGAGCTATTGTCTCCCCAGCCCCGTTTTAAGAACAGAGCTACTAGTTCAGGTAGAACCTGGGTTGAAATGGGAAAATATATACTGAAGTTAAAATGAACAAAAGTATTTAACTATGGCCTGTGTAGGTTTAATATAGGTAAAAAGCCAGGAGAAGTAAAACGTATTCACATGAATGGATGCTGTGTCATTAAAGCTTTTAAAGTTAACTATTGTTTACAGATGAATAAGAATGTAATTCCTGGTATCATTCTAAAGTGTATGTTGTACAAAGTATTGATCTAATAACAAAACTTCATTGTGAAACATGGTTCTGTACTGAAAGTAGATATTGCTAAATTGACTCCCTTGTACTGTGTGATCTAGAATATTATGCGCAGTAGCTGTCCGCCCGGCCACGACGGTTCAGCTCCCGATTGGCTGAGAAGAGACAGAGGAGGAGCTCTTGTTAAACAGCGTCTCTTTCGAATCTACTGTATATAAACATGTTGTTTAGAGAGTAGCAGGGTGCTGCGTTTCTGGACCCTTGCAGTCACCATTCTTGATTCTCCTTGTCGACAAATAAAGAAAGGAGAGAAAACCTTATCACCTTGGATTTGATGTCTCCTTTGTCCTAACATTCTCACTAAAGGCTTACGTTGCTCCACGGCTTTAATCCACGGTGTTGCCACACAAATTATACATCAGTAGCTTTGGTTTGAATTTTGTTGTTGCAGCCCAATTTCTGTAGCGCTTCCCACAGCTTTTGTGGGTGGCTTTTGTTTGCCTCAATACTTTCATTTAAGAAATTCTTTTTGGCAGTTTTGACCAATTTGTTTACTACATTTCGTTGATTTCTGCATCTTTCAAGTAGTTGCACATCTTTGCATTTCCTGAACTCAGAGTACATTTTGTTTCTGAGTTTGATTGCATTTAGGATGTCTCCATTCATCCAGGGTTGTGTACGGGCTCTGACTCTCACCACCTTCTTGGGCGCTAGGCTATCAATAACAGACACAAAAGCAGTTTTGAAACCAGTCCAAGACTCCTCAGCCGAGGAGCCACCGAGTACATTTGACCAATCCACTTTCTCAAGAGCTGTTGTGAGAGCTTCTGATGAGTAAGTTTTCACAGCTCTGCAGCTGATCGTGCTATGACAATCAACTACAGATCTGTGAAGCTTACGCGTGCAGAAAATGATGTTATGGTCGCTTAGACTGCACTCAATGACTCCACTTAAAGGAATCCTCGACTGGTCTGATGTCAAAATGAGGTCAATGATGGTCTGAGAAGTGGGGCCTACCCTTGTGATATTTTTTATCATTTGGGTGAGGCTATGCATGTCACAGAATTTTTTGAAAGATTTAAATATGGCGGCGTCTTTCCGGAGTACATCCGTATTGTAGTCGCCAATCAAAATCAATTCCGAATTTCCAATGATTGCCATGTGCTCCTCTAATAAATCATAAAACTCATTTTGACCTGGGGGCCTGTAGATTGCGCCAATTATCAGGGGTTTAGCGTGAGGATAGGTGATTTTTATCCAGACCGATTCCGTGGAGTTGTTCTCCAATTTTGGGTACACATTGAAAATGATGTCAGATCTCACATAAATGCATACCCCTCCTCCACAAAGAGTTCTGTCTTTCCTAATGACATTGTAGCCTATAATCTCAATTTCAGAATCGTCTACTGTGTCATCCAGTTTTGTCTCTGAAAAAGAGAGAACCCCTACCTTGCCATTTCCAAACATGGATCTTAGTTCAGACATCTTTGTGGGGTTTTTGAGGCTATTCACATTTAGGTGGATGATGTGTAGTCCTTTTTTGGAGAAAATCGTGTCCATCTGTTCAGTCTGGAAAAAGTCAGGTTCCTTAAGCTGTTTTGTCCCTGTAGCTTCAAAGGTGGGTGGGGCAGGTGGAGGTGTGATCGGGGGAGTGGGGTGGGGGCTTTGTGTTTGCAGCAGGGCAGTGGGGGAGGGGGATAGGGGAGGGGATGGACTTTTGGGGGAAATGGGAAACTCAGGGAGAAAATAATCTCTGTTTCCACGCCGATCCCACAGAGGAAAACCTTGTAGTTGACCTCCAGTGCCCGTTGGAAAAACAGGGACCATGCGGTGGTGCCAGGAGATAGGAAAAACAGTGGAAAAATCACTGTATTCCTGTGCTTCCCTCTGAGAAAAACCTTGCGTTTGTCTCGAGTCCATGTTGCGCATGAGGAAATCCTCTCGTTGATGATGTTGGTGGGGAAACCCCTGTGACGTCATCGGCCAGATTTCCTCTTGCAGTGGTGTTCTGTATGAGAACGTGGGTCCTGGAGCAAACACAGACGTTAAACGGGACAAATAATCCATTCTTGTTTCTCCAGGGCTCTGCTGGGGTTCGTACTTATCAGGTGAGGTTGTCCGTTGCCAAACAAAGTTATTTGTCTGCATGTTGTGGACCGCTGGGCTCCGTCTAACGCTTCCTATACACATTCTACACTACTACATCTATTGCACTACTATATATGGCACTAATCAATGATACTGCTTCTCGTTCATGGACGAAGTCGGGCTTTGACAAAGTCGCCTGTTGCCTTTGTTCGCCTAGCCTTCGTTCACTAGCCGCTTCAGAGCTGGTTTAAACCACTTCAATTGATTGCTAATTGTCTGCCGGGGAGTGCTGGCCCTCCCAGCCACTTTAACAGGTCAATCAATTTGGCTATTCTACCTGAGACTACTTCAAGTGCTCTGTGAGACAGACACAGAGTATCAATGGGCTACTGCTTAAAGCACAAATACAAATATAAACTACAGACTAACACAAGCTAATAATACAGCACTAGTAGCAAAGCACTTAAAGTACAACTGCTAGCAACTTGCTAAATAAGAAAAATGCTATACTCACTACCCAGAAGTTCAGGAGCTCAGTTCACTCCAGATGTTGAAAGCACATTAAGTTATGTCTCTTTCATTAGTACATTTGAACATTGTGTAGAAAGTAAGACAAGTAACAGCAGAGATCGACTGCTCTTTCTAGAACAGTTTACAGATGGACAACCAAAGACACTTGTGAGAAGCTGCCTTCACATGGATTCCCAAAAAGGCTATGTGAAAGCAAAAAGGCTGCTACGCAAACATTTTGGAAATGAGGTTCTTATTGCTGCTACCTATCAGGAAAAAATTCTGAATTGGGATGCAATCCGATCAGAAGATGGCAAAGCCCTACATAAATACTCACTCTTCTTGAGAACATGCTGCAATGCTATGAGCAATAATGAAATTCTGCAAGACATGAACAATCCTACACACTTGAAATCTGTCTTATCAAAACTGCCTTTCAAGCACAGAGAGAGGTGGAGGACTGTATCATATGATTATTATGAGCGTACACACAGAAGAGCTAAGTTCCCACAACTTGTAAATTTCATTGAAAGGCAAGCAAACATTGCTGTCGATCCCCTCTTTGGAGAAATACAAGACACAAAACCGAAAGACAAGAGGACAATCCCTTCTCCCCGAAATAGTAATTTGAAATCAGTACCAGTTTCATCATACACTAAAAGCAACTATAAAAGCAGTTTTGCCACAGTAACAGAATCCTCAGAGCCAAAGTCACAGCCAAGCACAAGCAGCTCTACAGCCATGCAACAGAAAAAATGTTTCTTCTGCAAAGGAAACCACGGCACAGACCTGTGCAAGGAATTGGAAAGGAAAATGCACAAAGACAAAGTTGAGTTATTTAAAGTAAATGGTTTATGTTTCGGTTGTGTGACTCAGGGTCACATGAGTAAGGACTGTAAAAGACGTATGACTTGTAAAATATGTACAAAGAAGCATCCTACTGTTTTGCACATTGAATTTAAAGATGCAAGTCAAACGACTCCAAACACTGACAGCATGTCAGTAGGCAGTGCATTAGTCACCATGAAAAGGCCTATCCATACTGGGGCCGGTGACCAACAAAAACTGTCAATTGTTCCTGTGCAAGTTAAATTGTCAAATTCCAATGAAGTACTTCAAACGTACGCTTTCCTTGATCCAGGAAGCACTGGAACCTTCTGTACTGAAGCTTTAAGGAAGCAACTGAATGCCAAAGCGACACCAACTCGAATCCTACTTCGTACTCTAGGACAAGAAAAGGTCATAAGTATTAACAGAATCAATGGGCTGGAAGTGTCAAGTCTTGAAGAAGATAATTTTCTAAAACTGCCACCACTCAAACAGAAATTCCTGTAACCAAGGAGCAAATTCCCACTCAGGTTGATGTGCAAGAATGGAGCTACCTAAAAGAGGTTAAGTTGCCATATATTGATGCAGATATTGGACTCCTGATTGGTAATGATGCAGCTAAGTTTATGGAACCTTGGGCAGTAATTAATAGCAAGGGTAATGGGCCCTACGCTGTAAAGACAAGACTTGGATGGGTGGTTAATGGGCTTCTACACGAACCCACAATAAGCCATAAGCAGCCAACCCATATATTCGGCAATCGCATAGCAATAATCAATTTGAATGACCTCATGATCCAACAATTCAATTATGATTTCCCAGAAAATGGTTATGAGGAGAAGGCAGAAATGTCTATGGAAGACAAGAGATTCATGCAAATCATGTCTGACTCTACTGAAATGAAAGATGGTCACTACCAAATAAACCTTCCATTCAAGCAGACTGCTATAGCAATGCCTAACAACCGCCATCTGGCAGAGCAGCGTGTAATGTCACTTAAAAGGAAATTCAAGAAGGATCCGGAGTTTCACAAAGAGTACACTGACTTTCTTGAAAGTGTCATTCAAAAGGGACACGCTGAAGCTGTACCACGAGAGCAGTTAAATCCAGAGGAAGGAAGGACCTGGTACTTACCTCACCATGGAGTACGCCACCCAAAGAAACGCAAACTGCGTGTAGTCTTTGACTGTTCTGCATCATTCCAAGGAACTTCATTAAATGATGAGCTTATTCAAGGCCCAAACTTAACCAACACACTGCTGGGCGTCTTGATCCGGTTTAGACAAGAACCAGTAGCAATGATGGCAGACGTAGAAGGCATGTTCCATCAAGTGAAAGTCACACCAGCTGACAAAAACTTTCTTAGATTCTTGTGGTGGCCAAATGGTGACATCAGTCACAGCCTAGTAGAGTACAGAATGACAGTGCATTTATTTGGAGCGACATCTTCATCCAGTGTTGCTAGTTACGCCGTGAGAAGGACTGCTGAAGATAATAAGGATAAGTTCTCAGCAGTGGCAGTTAACACTGTTAAAGAAAACTTCTATGTTGATGATTGTCTTAAGTCTGTGCCAAGTGAGAAGGACTGCATAGCACTATCTAAAGAATTAAGAACCCTGTGTGCTCAAGGAGGTTTCCGCCTAACCAAATGGGTAAGCAACAGCCGCACAGTGCTGGCCTCTATTCCAGAGGAAGAGCGAGCCACAGAGGTAAAAGATATTGACTTAGATCAGAAGCACCTACCGGTAGAACGGGCCCTTGGAGTGCAGTGGAACGTGGAAGAGGATACATTCAGAATCCAAGTGAACATGAAAAATCAACCTTACACAAGAAGAGGAATCCTTTCCACTGTAAGTTCAGTGTACGACCCTCTGGGGTTCTTAGCTCCTTTCATATTCTCTGCAAAGCACACCTTGCAACAGTTATGTCAACAGAATTATGGATGGGACGACAGGATTCCAGAGCTTTCTGTCGATCATGGCATAAATGGCTCACTGGACTACAACAAATGGAAAACTTCAACATTCCAAGATGTATTAGATCTAAAGAATTTGGCAAGATCAAGTCAGCCCAACTTCATCACTTCTGTGATGCAAGTGAGACAGGATATGGTACTGTGACCTACCTTAAAATGACCAATACTGAAAACCAAATTCACACCTCTTTAATCATGGCAAAAGCAAGAGTCGCCCCCTTGAAACAGGTTACGATACCTAGAATGGAACTTACTGCCGCAGTACTAGCAGTGAAAGTAAACCGGATGCTGGAGACTGAGCTACACCTTCCACTCAGAAAAGCGGTATTTTGGACAGACAGTACATCAGTCTTGAAATACATTAGGAACAACACCAAGAGGTTTCAGACTTTCGTGGCTAATAGAGTCAGCACTATCAGAGAACACTCTTCTATTGAGCAGTGGAGATACTTGAACACCAAGATCAACCCTGCAGACCATGTGTCCCGAGGTCTTACAGCTGATGCATTTTTAAAGTGTGAAAACTGGAAGAAGGGACCGGACTTCCTGCAGGAAAAGGAAGAGACATGGCCTAACTTACCTGCTGATCTCACCCCCATAACAGCCGACGATCCTGAAGTCAAAAGAGAGAAGGTTACAGTCAATACCATCCAGATGACAGATCAAGATCCCACTAGCACACTCATTCACCACTACTCAAGTTTCTACAGATTGAAAAGAGCTGTGGCATGGATGCTGTATTTGAGAACTCACCTTTTACAGTTGAGTAGAAAAAGGAAAGATCTGATGCGAATTCAAGAATCAGACACAGACAAACAAGGACAGTCAATTGAAGTATAGATGACAAAATTCAAAAACACTGTAAAGGTACACAACCTCTCTCTGGATGAACTGGACATAGCAGAGATGGCCGTTGTACAATTCTGTCAAAAACAAGGATTTCAAGAGGAAGTTGAAACATTACAGAAAGGAAGTTTGAACGTGCAGAAACACAGTTCAATCTACAAACTTGATCCCAAACTTGAAAACAAGGTATTAAGAGTGGGTGGGAGATTAAGCAGAGCAGCCATGCCGGAAGATGCAAAGCACCCTGCCATTCTCCCAAAAGACCATCATGTGTCAAAGCTCGTTCTTAGAAAGATCCATCAGGAAGTAGGACACAGTGGGAGAAACCACATGCTCTCCTTACTGAGACAAAAGTATTGGATTCCATGTGCCAACTCATTGGCAAGAAAGATTCTTTCTGAATGTGTGACATGTCGACGTCTCAATGTATCTGTTGGAGAACAGAAGATGGCAGACCTGCCAAGAGATAGAATAACACCTGACCTACCACCTTTCACTCAAGTAGGAGTAGACTATTTCGGACCTATTGAGGTGAAAAGAGGCCGTACCACAGTCAAAAGATATGGAGTCATTTTCACCTGCTTAATTAGTAGAGCAGTACACCTATAAGTGGCCCATTCTTTAGATACAGACTCGTGCATTAATGCGCTCAGGCGTTTTATTGCTCGAAGAGGCCAAGTGATGGAAATACGGTCAGACAATGGGACTAACTTCATATCCACTGAAAGGGAACTGAAAGAATCTTTGAAAGAATGGAATTTGGACAAAATAGAAAGAACTCTACAGCAGAAAGGAGTCAAATGGATATTTAATCCACCCGCTGGTGCCCATCATGGTGGAGTATGGGAACGATTAATCCGTTTGCTCAAAAAGATCTTGCTATCAGTCACCAAACAACAAACTCTGGATGATGAAAGTCTCCATACAGTTATGTGTGAAGTGGAAGCCATGCTCAACAGCCGCCCACTCACTACAGTTTCAAGTGACCCCAACGACCTGGAAGCATTAACACCGAATCACCTGTTATTGCTTAAGAAACAGTCGATCCTTCCACCAGGAGTGTTCCAGGCCGCTGATGTATATGCAAAGCGCCGTTGGAGACAAGTACAGTACCTGTCAGATCTATTTTGGACTAGATGGATAAAAGAATACCTACCTCTTATGAATGTACGTCAAAAATGGAACCGCATCCGCAGGAACTTTGAAAAGGAAGACATCGTGATCATAGCTGACACGAATGCACCAAGAGGATCCTGGATGCTGGCTAGAGTCCTGGAAACGATGCCAGACTCAAGAGGACTTGTGAGAAGTGTGCGTCTTCAGACAAAAACCAGCGTACTTGAAAGGCCCATCAGCAAGATTTGCCTGCTGGTGCCAAACTCAAATTAAGCACTGAAGATTCAGACAGGCCTATATACACCATGCCTGTTTCCCACCTCACAAGTATTTATTTGATTTTGTTTTGAACATTTTTGTATGGCTCCAGTTTTTGATTTTGTATTGTTATTACTAGAGCATGCCCATAACAATAGGGGCCGGTTATGTAGGAGCCATTTCATTTGATTTCATATTTTCTGACTAAATGGCGCCCCCACTGGTCGCCTTGGAAAATGGCACCATGGTTCCCTATTAATCAGGCCACAGCTGTGTGTAGCAGGACGCCAGAGGAGAAACAGATTTTCAACCGCTCGCTCGTCACACACACACACAGCGCAGATTATGAATGAAAGACTTTGAACCGAATTATTTTGAGTTTATTAGAACCCTTATGCTGCGCCTGTTTGTTTTGAAAGCCTTATAGTTTAAGTCTGGAGCCTGTTCTTGTTTTCGTTGTTTGCCCCCGTCCCCTTATCATTTGAAACTTTTACACGACTCATTCCATACATCAGCCTGTTCGAAATCAACCTGTTCAATCAACCAAGATGCAACAATCAACAAACATCAAACAGTGAGTAACAAGACGCCCAAGTCCAAGTGTGTGAGCGCGTTGAAAAGACGTATTCTGGCGTCGATAGGCATATTGGCCCTACACTAGCCTAGCTACAGGTCGCTTTTAGCCTTTAGCTGCTACCTGTAGTTGTTTGGCTAACCAAGAACGAAGGAGAGCTATGGCCACCGCGGTGTTGTTTTAGGGGACTGGCTAAGCGCTGCACCAAAACAACACTGCTCTTTAACTGTGTCGATGTTAGTGAGGCTAATAAGCCGCTAAGTGAAACAACAGCAGCCTGACTCTATGGGCTCATAGAGGAGGCCATCGACGCCCAGGGACCCCCTGGGACCCCTAGCGTCGTGACCTCCTGACCCGGGGCTGGATAATGTGCTTGTGTATTTTAGGACATTTTTAATGGAACAAAATAAAGCACAGAGACAGTGTAAAACAACATAAACAGTTTAACATACTCTTTTGAAAAACCCTTTATATGTGTCTCAAAGCACCCAATGAACCTGAGCCTCCATCGTGGTAGTGTAGACAAAGGGCTAACTAGCTTAGCTTGTAAGCTTAGCCTGGTCTAGTCTAGCCTAGCTACAGGTCGCTTTTAGCCTTTAGCTGCTACCTGTAGTTGTTTGGCTAACCAAGAACGAAGGAGAGCTATGGCCACCGCGGTGTTGTTTTAGGGGACTGGCTAAGCACTGCACCAAAACAACACTGCTCTTTAACTGTGTCGATGTTAGTGAGGCTAGTCAGCCGCTAAGTGAAACAACAGCAGCCTGACTGGAGGCTATGCTAACCTGGCAGGTACCATAGCTAGTAATAGTCACGGCTAACTCACCAGGAGTGAAGAGACGTTGACATCCGTTTCCATGGAAACAGGCGACTTCGACACCTAATCCACCAGGCCCGTGCAAGCGTGGGGGTCACGTGACTGAGTACGGAAGCATTCCACGCTGCTCCCTTGGTGTTTACAAAGTCCGTCGCCATCTTGTCTAGGCCCCTTGGCCTGGCTGGAGGAGGCGACGGAGCCGCCTTCCCCGAAGGAAGCGCTCTGTCGCCCTCCAGAGGCTGGCGTGACACGGTACTCAACAGATTGTAAACACAGCGGGTCTTTGGGTCGGTCAGGTGCGACCCTTGACCCGCGTGGCCATCTTGTGAACCCTCCGTCCCACAGTGACGCTCTGGCGCCCTCTAGTGGACAGAAGGTAAAAACCGGCGTGGCCGGGCTACCTAGTTTAGCTTTTAGCTTAGCCTAGCCTAGCTTATTCTAGCTACAGGTAGCTATTAGCTTTTAGCTGTTCAGCTAGTAAAGGTTTTATTACCTGCATTTGATTCAAGCATGACTAGAATTTATCCCAGCAGCGTTTGGAAAGTCACCAAGGGACAGTCCAAGCGCTTTGGGCTTATAAGGGGTGGTTATCAACACGGGGACCACCTAGTGATCCCTATGCGTCGATGCACCCCGACAGTTGTTGAAAACAGGCAGAGAAGTATCCCATTAGTGTCTATCATGCTGTAAGGCAGGCCTGACAGGCACAATGGGCTTATAGAGGAGGGCATCGACGCCCGGGGACCCCCTGGGACCCCTAGCGTCGTGACCTCCTGACCGGGGCTGGATAGTGTGCTTGTGTATTTTGGGAAATTTTAATGGAACAGAATAAAGCACAGAAACAGTGGAAACAGCATAAACAGTTCAACATACTCTTATGAAAACCCTTTATGTGTCTCAAAGCACCCGATGAAAACTTTTCGCGGTTTCTCTTCATCCAGGAGCTCCCACTCTGGATGTCGCTGTGTAGCCTCGTCCTTCGTGGTATAGACGCCGGCTCTGAAGAGGCTAACGAGCTGGTGTTGTTGTCCTAGCGAGCAAGCTAAGCTAGAACAGCGCTGCTAACAACCTGTTGCTTAGTGAGGCTAGCCATTCGTTGAAACCAGCCGCCACAGGTTCGAGGATCTCTTCCTCGGTGGCTGCGGGAGGTTCTCCCCGTCCGGGGTTCGTCGTGGACACCTCCTGGGTGTCCTGGTACAACGGGAGCTCCAGGAAATCCTCCCCGTCCTCCGCCATGTCGTCATCGTGAAGAGCCATCGACTCCTCGCTGGCAGGGGGAGGGAGGGAGGGAGAAACGGTGAACATCGCGCAGTTAGGGCACGCATCTGGCTCAACCGGGTGGGTCCTGGCGCAGAACGCGTGATCGACCCCCAAGCAGTGGATGAAGACGCGGTGGGGGTCGTCTGCGGCGATGAGGGCGTCGCATTCCGCGAACCCGCAGCTCCTCGGTGGTTCCATTCTGGTCTGGAAAACAGCGGGCTAAACTTTTAGCTAGTAGCGCTTAGCCTAGCTGCTAGTATTAGCCTAGCCACTGAATGAATGAATGAGCTAGTAGCTGCTAACCGGCGTTTTCAGAACAGACCAATAATTAAGGAAAAACTTGAGGAGATAGGAAAGGAAAAATTAATATATAAGTCTCGGGAGTGAACTTATAAATAGCAAGATTTTTCCCGTGGGGAATATTCCTTATTCCCGCTAAGGGTTTTGTTGTAAAAATCTTTCTAAGTACTTTTTGTGTGTGAATTAGTCTGCGCATACGCATGCAGAGAGTAGAAAAGAGGGCCTATGTCACGGGGAGCTTTTGTACTCCCGGGTCTTCCGGACTCGTGACATACCCTAAGCCAATCAGTAATTGGCATCGGGAGCGTGTGTGTTGCTCTGTCCATCGCCTGGGGGCGCTGATATCCCATAGTGAGTAGTAAACGGAGAACCGTGGTAAAACTGCAGCTGCCAATGCAATCCCTATGAGAGAATATGAGAATTAGCCTACTTTTAAAATATTCCTACATTAACTGGAGACGATATTGATTTAAATAAAAACATGTTTCCAAATGTATGGAGTGTTTTTGTCAACATATCTTCTTGTTTTCTTAATAGTTGATTTGTTTCACATTTAATTTGCCACTTGAACGAGTTACCCATAATGCTAACACAGCAGAGGGTAAACGGCAGACAGGCATTTCAGTGACATCACTGTCTTTACGAGCGCCGAGCGCCGAACAGTGGCGTACCCACTGTAGAGGCAGGACAGGCGTCGCCTGCCCAACTAAGATCGCCTCCCCTAGAAACCCCAAACAAACCGAAAATGTCATTGCGTGCTTAATGTCCTCAAAGTCACGCATCCAACAAGCTTTGAACTGGGCAGATTGGACCTTCTGTTCCAGAGATAATGACCAAAACATATTGAAAACGGCCACTTTCGCCGGTTTTCTGGGTATTGAAAACCTCAAGGGATGCGTCCGTGACGTATATACCATGCGACCACTTAAACTCTAGATCTCCGATGCTAGCGGTTTTGACATACTGATGGAGTATATTATAGTATATTGTGGGTAGTATATCGAGATGACAGATATGGGACATTAAAAAGGACAAATTAAACAAATGGAACAGTTTATTAGAACACAAAAAAAATCGCTACAGCCTCAGTAGTTAACCAGTGAAATGACGGTATTTTACAATGCCTCTCATAGAGATTGCATTGAGAGCTGCAGTTCATCGTTCTAACGGACCTCGAGTAGCGGCGCTGTGTCAAAAGTTGGCGTGGATTTGTAGGCCTTCCGCTTCCGGCGGCCAGGTTTCTATGAAGTCAATGAAAGTAGCCACCCCGGGGTGGCGGCACTTTCAATGTTAAATTCCAATATGGCCGCCGTGTGAATATGGTCTATACTGTAGTGAACCTGCACTGAGTGACGTTGACAATGACGCGTGTCAATCACAGGTTGATGGCACGCACCTGATTGTGACTGATAGACGCCGATCAATCACGGCTGGACATGATTGTGTTGAGGGTGACGGGACACTATAAAAGGGTGAACTTAGAAGAGACAGGGTGTGTCTGGAGAGCGGAGCTCGTTCAAGTTTAAGGGCGAAGCCAGCTGAGCTTCTGTCTTGCACTCACTGCGGGGGGTGGTTGCTGCTCGCATGCCGGTTAGGGCTAGCGGCACTGCGGCAGTGAAGATAGCTAGGAGGGCTAGGGACAGGTTGGTGCGCTAGGCAGGGCGAGATATTAGTATAGCGGGGACTAAATAGGAGTGCTTCATCCCGCTCTCCAGTTGTGCGAGTGGTCTCCTAAAGTCAACGGAGGCGGCTCGCGGCGTTGGACGGGTAGACGCGACTCACATAAAACTGACTGTCAATCAAACCTGCCGACCCAGCGCCAAAGACCAGACCTCGGGGAAAGTTAAGTAGTAGTTTTAGAGTTTCCAGTAAATGTTATGTGAATGATTATGTCTAGGTGTCATGAATTCATGCTCCGTTTTAAATAGGACTATCGTTTCATTATCTGGGTCATTTGATGAATTGTATTATGTGATTGGCCTATGGTTACCTATCAGTCTTTTTATTAGTGTCTTCTGTTTTAGTATAGTTAAATAAATAAAGTATCCTCCTGTTAATGTCACATTGGAAGTTCTGCCTCTGTTATTAATGCGTACAGTAGAAATATTCTGTGGGCGGGCTCTTTACATTTCTCATACCTGAGACTAGCTCCATTAAGAACCTCTCACTCCGCTATACAGCTCCGAGATGAGGTTCTATGTGGTTGTCATCCAGAATCGGTGGAACGTCCGCCAAGGCTCCGCTGTTTACCCTTTTGTCAACATCGTATCCCAAAACTAATGGTAGATTCCAAACCGCACGGATGTTTAAGGTTTGCATAGCAACAGGTAATGCTAATGAATGTGCAGTGTCCACAAGAACTAATCAATCTAACTGATAGGCTATAGAATCAGGCTATGTCCTAAACAACTCACACTCACAAAAGCAGCTGTTTCTTTCTGCTGTTGTTTAATTCGTTTATTAAAAGTGTTTGCGATTGCTGGTGCTATTTTTGCCTTTTGGGTCATCTGAATACTTTTGAGTTGAGCCCTTGTTTCTTGTTAAAACTGACATAGCCAAGCCTTTGCCTACAGGGGGAGCCCTGCCTGCACATTACAAAGGACTCAGCAGATGTCAGGGCCAGATACTGTCCATGAGATGCTGGGCCTGAGACTGCCTCACGCCCAGAGTTAACAGTCACATAATGACATGAGCTAGGGCACTTTATAGCCTGACACATAATAATACATCAGTCCTTAATGTAGTCACCTGCCATGTGCCATCAACAACTATTTAGAGCAGGGGTGGGCACCCACGTCTTTAAGATTGACTGGTCAATCCCGAGTCAATAACTCTGGGGGAGCCCGAGATCGAACTGGGAATCTCACGGTTCCCATCTCTACCGGCCACTCTCTACCCCTGAGCAGTGGCTCTACTTGGCTCTATTTGCTAATAGTATGTTGGATTCATGCATATTTTGCAGGTCTTCATCAGGTCTCAGACCTGATGAAGACCCTGAGCGGTCGTAACGTTGTTTAACTTATAAACAACAACAGCTCTCCTGGTAGCTTAAGTGTGCGGACTTCCCTTCCTTTTCTCTAAAACCACACTTCATACCCACATCTCAGAAACGCTAAGGAAATGTGTTTGTTTCCTTCTGCAAAAGTATTTACTGACTGCTGACGTCTGACGACTTCACTTTGAGTTGACCACACCAGTTCCGTTTTCTTCATAAAACGGACAGAAACTGTTTCTGTTCACAAAGAGATACATGAGAGTAATTGCATAGGTATAAAAACGGGGCACTTTCTCCATTGAAGGCAATCAGCCAGTGCACTGCAGTCTTAAGTAGTGTTTGGAAACAGCCTGCTCTGCAGTCACAAAGCAACAGCATTAGAAGCTCTCTATGCCCCCGAACCTGCCCCTGATCTGTCTGACCCATTGCCCCTGATCTGTCTGAATGGGTTCCCTAACATTTTGACAGTATGCTCCTTGCTTTAAATATGTTGTAGTGTTGGGCCTGAGCTTCTTTTTCAAGAAAGAAGCTTGTGTGGGTGTTATGACCCTATAGGGTCATATTAGGCCTATGTATTTTTCTGTTGCCCTGTGTATATCTTTTCCCTCATTGGTGTGTGTGAATGAGTGACTGATTGATTACCAGCTGGCGTGAATGAGTGGTGTCTGAATGTGAGTGGTTGGCTACCAGGTGGACCCTACTGATGATTGGCTCCTGTGACCAGGCTCACACATAAAGCTGCCTGTCTCAGTCTCCCTGATGTCTTCCTCCATGCCAGTCTCCCAACCGCACCAGTCTAATGTTTTTAAGTGTTTTAGCCTGGCCAGTATTTTAGAAGTTTCAATGTTAACATGGTTAGTCTTGGTAAGGTAGGGGTGGGTGTCCTTTCTTTTGTGTTCTTTGTTTGATCAGATGTTTCTTTAGTTATGTGAGGTAAGATATTTGTGCTTTGTTTTGGTTTGGTAAAGGTAAGAATAGGGTTTTGTTTTGAGTAGGATTTTATGTTCAGGTGCCCACCCTGAGGTAACTTATCCATGTTTTTGTAACTTGTAAAATAAAACTGTACTTTGGAGTTTTAAACTGGTGTTGGCTGTCTATATTTGGGAACTGGGTAGGAGGGAGTCCATTTTTGTGTTACACCTGGTGACCCCTAGGCCGGGTCGTAACATAAATGGGGGCTCGTCTCAAAGTTCATTTACAGTTTGTAAATTATTAATTCGTTTTGTTTGGGTTACACTGTTTTCTTCTTTTTGTGTGTGTTCTGAGTGATTGTTAATACTTTGGGTTGGCAGGTTTATATCGTGCATGTGTTTTTTTTCAGTTGAGTTTGTGCAGACTCCCACCTTTAGAAATAGGCTTATTGCAAACTGTTGTTGCTGTTCTCTAATGTCTATATCTCCGGCAGGCGGAAGGAAAGACTCCAACGTATGGAGAAGGGTATCCTGGCTGGTGGTACTTAACTAACCTGCAGTGGTGAGTGCGTCTGTGGGTTTAGGTGAGGATGTAGAGGTGTCGGCTGATGCGTCCTCCCTAACCCACAGCGACCATGGGAAGGGACAGGACGCTCTCACGCCCCATGGTTGAGCACGGTAGTCATTGTCTGTAGCGCTCAGTTTATGCTGGGGGGGACTCAACAGAGTCTAGGCTGGCCTTCCATCTCTGAGAGGTGGAGCTCCAAACAAGGAGCTGATGTGTAAGCATTAGGGCTAAAGCCGACAGGGTGTACCTGCCCCTCGGCCTAACACCGCCATGCACTCTAACCATTCTAGATTAAGCATATTGCTTTAGTGCCACCTTGACAGTAAATGCAGTTCATTAATATTTGTATCTTAGTGCTTCATCTGTATTAACTTGTGGTTCCACTCTAAATTGGTGGGTTCCTCAAAGTCTGCGCAAGCTTGTTTTCAGTCCTGTAAAACCTGCCAACCATACTTTTGTGAGCCCTCCTAGTTTTAAGACGTTGTACTTTTGTAGTTATTCTGTGATTCTGTGTGTCATGCTGTAGTTCATCATTGATGTGGATATTCTGTGATTCTGTGTGTCATGCTGTAGTTCATCATTGATGTGGATATTCTGTGATTCTGTGTGTCATGCTGTAGTTCATCATTTCGTGAGTGAGGTCTCAGTGCAGACGTTAGGAAGAAGGGGATACGTGAGTGAGGTCTCAGTGCAGATGTTAGGAAGAAGGGGATACGTGAGTGAGGTCTCAGTGCAGACGTTAGGAAGAAGGGGATACGTGAGTGAGGTCTCAGTGCAGACGTTAGGAAGAAGGGGATACGTGAGTGAGGTCTCAGTGGAGACAATAGGAGAGAAGGCGTCTCAGTGGAGACATATGGGTGGGGTCTCAGTGGAGACATTAGGAGGGAAGGTAGTCTCAGTGGAGATAAGGGAAGAGGTCTAAGTGGAGACACTAGGAGAGAGGGTTTAGTGGGGACATAGGAGGAAGGAGTTGAACTAAGCATGTTTTGTTTTTCTTTGAGTTGCGTGGCGTGAAATCAAAATTTCTTAGAGGAGAAATGTTTGATCTTAAGGGGGGAGGTGTTATGACCCTATAGGGTCATATTAGGCCTATGTATTTTTCTGTTGCCCTGTGTATATCTTTTCCCTCATTGGTGTGTGTGAATGAGTGACTGATTGATTACCAGCTGGCGTGAATGAGTGGTGTCTGAATGTGAGTGGTTGGCTACCAGGTGGACCCTACTGATGATTGGCTCCTGTGACCAGGCTCACACATAAAGCTGCCTGTCTCAGTCTCCCTGATGTCTTCCTCCATGCCAGTCTCCCAACCGCACCAGTCTAATGTTTTTAAGTGTTTTAGCCTGGCCAGTATTTTAGAAGTTTCAATGTTAACATGGTTAGTCTTGGTAAGGTAGGGGTGGGTGTCCTTTCTTTTGTGTTCTTTGTTTGATCAGATGTTTCTTTAGTTATGTGAGGTAAGATATTTGTGCTTTGTTTTGGTTTGGTAAAGGTAAGAATAGGGTTTTGTTTTGAGTAGGATTTTATGTTCAGGTGCCCACCCTGAGGTAACTTATCCATGTTTTTGTAACTTGTAAAATAAAACTGTACTTTGGAGTTTTAAACTGGTGTTGGCTGTCTATATTTGGGAACTGGGTAGGAGGGAGTCCATTTTTGTGTTACACCTGGTGACCCCTAGGCCGGGTCGTAACATAAATGGGGGCTCGTCTCAAAGTTCATTTACAGTTTGTAAATTATTAATTCGTTTTGTTTGGGTTACACTGTTTTCTTCTTTTTGTGTGTGTTCTGAGTGATTGTTAATACTTTGGGTTGGCAGGTTTATATCGTGCATGTGTTTTTTTTCAGTTGAGTTTGTGCAGACTCCCACCTTTAGAAATAGGCTTATTGCAAACTGTTGTTGCTGTTCTCTAATGTCTATATCTCCGGCAGGCGGAAGGAAAGACTGTGTGTCACAACGTATGGAGAAGGGTATCCTGGCTGGTGGTACTTAACTAACCTGCAGTGGTGAGTGCGTCTGTGGGTTTAGGTGAGGATGTAGAGGTGTCGGCTGATGCGTCCTCCCTAACCCACAGCGACCATGGGAAGGGACAGGACGCTCTCACGCCCCATGGTTGAGCACGGTAGTCATTGTCTGTAGCGCTCAGTTTATGCTGGGGGGGACTCAACAGAGTCTAGGCTGGCCTTCCATCTCTGAGAGGTGGAGCTCCAAACAAGGAGCTGATGTGTAAGCATTAGGGCTAAAGCCGACAGGGTGTACCTGCCCCTCGGCCTAACACCGCCATGCACTCTAACCATTCTAGATTAAGCATATTGCTTTAGTGCCACCTTGACAGTAAATGCAGTTCATTAATATTTGTATCTTAGTGCTTCATCTGTATTAACTTGTGGTTCCACTCTAAATTGGTGGGTTCCTCAAAGTCTGCGCAAGCTTGTTTTCAGTCCTGTAAAACCTGCCAACCATACTTTTGTGAGCCCTCCTAGTTTTAAGACGTTGTACTTTTGTAGTTATTCTGTGATTCTGTGTGTCATGCTGTAGTTCATCATTGATGTGGATATTCTGTGATTCTGTGTGTCATGCTGTAGTTCATCATTGATGTGGATATTCTGTGATTCTGTGTGTCATGCTGTAGTTCATCATTTCGTGAGTGAGGTCTCAGTGCAGACGTTAGGAAGAAGGGGATACGTGAGTGAGGTCTCAGTGCAGATGTTAGGAAGAAGGGGATACGTGAGTGAGGTCTCAGTGCAGACGTTAGGAAGAAGGGGATACGTGAGTGAGGTCTCAGTGCAGACGTTAGGAAGAAGGGGATACGTGAGTGAGGTCTCAGTGGAGACAATAGGAGAGAAGGCGTCTCAGTGGAGACATATGGGTGGGGTCTCAGTGGAGACATTAGGAGGGAAGGTAGTCTCAGTGGAGATAAGGGAAGAGGTCTAAGTGGAGACACTAGGAGAGAGGGTTTAGTGGGGACATAGGAGGAAGGAGTTGAACTAAGCATGTTTTGTTTTTCTTTGAGTTGCGTGGCGTGAAATCAAAATTTCTTAGAGGAGAAATGTTTGATCTTAAGGGGGGAGGTGTTATGACCCTATAGGGTCATATTAGGCCTATGTATTTTTCTGTTGCCCTGTGTATATCTTTTCCCTCATTGGTGTGTGTGAATGAGTGACTGATTGATTACCAGCTGGCGTGAATGAGTGGTGTCTGAATGTGAGTGGTTGGCTACCAGGTGGACCCTACTGATGATTGGCTCCTGTGACCAGGCTCACACATAAAGCTGCCTGTCTCAGTCTCCCTGATGTCTTCCTCCATGCCAGTCTCCCAACCGCACCAGTCTAATGTTTTTAAGTGTTTTAGCCTGGCCAGTATTTTAGAAGTTTCAATGTTAACATGGTTAGTCTTGGTAAGGTAGGGGTGGGTGTCCTTTCTTTTGTGTTCTTTGTTTGATCAGATGTTTCTTTAGTTATGTGAGGTAAGATATTTGTGCTTTGTTTTGGTTTGGTAAAGGTAAGAATAGGGTTTTGTTTTGAGTAGGATTTTATGTTCAGGTGCCCACCCTGAGGTAACTTATCCATGTTTTTGTAACTTGTAAAATAAAACTGTACTTTGGAGTTTTAAACTGGTGTTGGCTGTCTATATTTGGGAACTGGGTAGGAGGGAGTCCATTTTTGTGTTACACCTGGTGACCCCTAGGCCGGGTCGTAACAGTGGGCTACAGATGTATATTCCCTTTGGATAATAATGAGTATAGAAGCTAGTTGATTAATGGCCCTATTAAAGTTTGAACTAGAGACAGATCACATGAGATCACGATATGGTTCATCTGTGCATGATATTGAGAACTGCAAACATGCAAAATGGAGCACCACTGGACACTAAGCATTTTGCACCCATCACAACACATGGCACCCTGAGCGCACCACATTTGGACAAAACGTGCTTCCAGTAAAGGGAAGTGAGCCATTTGCAATAAGGAACATATCTACGCATAGCACTTATCTACCCACAGCACGCTCACACAACTACCTAAATATTTAAACACTGGCACATGACACTTTGCATATTAGGACTGCACACAAACATATATGCATACATAAATGTATATGTGTGTACAGTATATAGATACTTATCCACACGTACTGTGCAGTGCGCACCGACACCTACACATAATATTTAGAACTAGATACCATGTACACTGCACATGTACATACTTAGCTATTTGTCTTTGCCTTCTACTTACTATTGTTGCTATACTTATTTATTTGTCTGGTGATGTTCTTGTGGTCAAGGAAGAATTACAGAGGTTTTTCATGTGGTTGAAGGTCAAACCCCAGCATGTACAGCTAAATCCTGGACTTTCTGTCAGAATGACTGCAGGAGGTGAGGATTGGATCTAAAACCTCTACCCCCCTGACCAACGGCACAGGAGCCCCCCAGAGATGAGTTCTGGGCCCCTTTCTCTACTCCCTGTACACGGAATACAAGAGGCAGTGTTTTAATTGCTCCCTTTTTTTGCATATTTTGATCTGTTTATATATACTGTACAATCTATCCATACAAAATGCTAAAGGGCAAAATACAGTTACATTTGTTTTTAAGTTAAAGTATAAACCTGCCAACATCTCATGTTTAGGGCTCATCATTTGACTAAACTTTACCTTTATCACAAGATACCCCTATGGACCTTTGGCTTCAAAATATCAATTTTGCTTTTGCCTATATGTAATATAAGGCCAAAAAGCATTGAAGGGCCCACAAATTATCAGTCTGCCAGGGCTATTACTATGTCAAATAGAACATGCAGTGTTAGACCTGAGAGGGGTTTGGGTTGTTTCATTGCATGTTAAAACACTGACCACAAAAGGGTGGTAAATACTGCTCTGTTGTCATAGAAAAGAACCACAACATGAAGACTTTCCACTCAGCTAGCCAATCACAATGTGTTTATCATTTTAGTGGAAGTCTGCCTGCATATGACATTTGACATCAGTGTCAAAGAGCTTTGTCACTGTCAACTTCATTCCACCATCAGACATGGCAAAGCTGCCTCTGCTTTTAGCTGCTTTAATAGGTAAACGGTAATCTTTATTATGATTTGATATTAATTATTATAATTCCCCTTAGGTTGCTTTGATAATTAAAGAATTAAGATTAACTGTAGTATACCTTTGAGTGGGTTGTGACTTTACTGTGGTGTTGAGGTGAGTGGGTTATGTAAATTATTGTTTTCATGTTCCAGGTGTCATTTTCATCAGTCAGGATGGGGTCTCTGGATTAGAAGTGGAGTTGACAGTCAGACCAGGAGACAACATCACTCTCTCCTGTGATCGCAGAAAATCACCTGGAGTTTCCATAGTGTGGTTCAGAAACTGCTCTCATAAAAACCAACCTACTCTTGAAATTAATGTACTAGATTCCACTTTCAATTTAAAGTATAACAAATCTACTGAATCCACTGATCTGCTGATAAAAGAAATATCTGATTCTAACCTGGGTCTCTACTACTGTGGAGCCAAAGATTGGTCAGTGGAGAAAGGTTGTATTACATCATCCTACAAATATGGCAACTTCACCACAAGGATTTTATTCAGTAAGTATTGTGATCAGTTTCCTGTTAATGTATTCATTTATATGTATGTACAATTGCATGGACACTCAGATGGCACAAGTGCATCCAGCTTGCTGAGCATCTGCTACACAGTGCTGCTGTTTTTAACACTGCTGTTGGTTTTCATCTGTTGTATTTGTTTTTATGCTGTTGGTGGGCATGTGCAATTGCTTATGTGCAGTGCACTACAGAGTTATGAGGAATAGTTTTATTAGCGTATACCGTATGTTGAATTCTTGTTTTTTTATTCTGCCATGACCAGGACCTGAGTAACTAATTTCATTCCTCATGTACTATGCACTATGTATGGAATGACATTAAACTCCCTGAACCTTGAAACACTCAGGAGAGGGAAGCCGGGCAGGAAGGGTGATCTTTGTCGCTGCGCTACAGCCTCCCTGTGGGGGCTTCTCACTGGCACGTGAGCCATTAGGGTTAGGTACAACAGCTGTGACAACAGAAATGTGTGGGCAGGATATGATTGGGAGAAAAAGTGGTATAATTGGCTAATCTAACACAATGAATTGTGACTTTTTCCATAATTACAAATAGATTTTTAAGTCTAGTTTTCCCAGAGTATGAATTCTGTAGCCTGTAGCATAGAATACTGGTAGATTAGATAAGGATTTGTACATACAATACATTGAAAACATTTCTATCAAAAAGAGACATTTCAAATTATATTCCCATAGTGCTTATATAAAACATTTGCATGAGCTAGAATTGACTCTTGTACACATGTACTAATATAGAATGTGCCATTTATACATCCAATATGAACAGATCATTCTTGGGACAGTGAGGACAGTAAGGACCCTGACGGCAGTGTGAGCTGTGACTGTGACTGTGGCTGTGGTATGAGCTGGCTCCTGCTGGTTCTCTCCAGAGTGATGCTTCTTTTCCTGCTGCCAAGTGCCTACTATATTGGAACCATCTGTGGTAGGTCAACATTACATTAATTCATTGTAACAGTAGGATGTAAGGTTTAATTTTTATTTTGTTTTGGCTTACCATTGAGAAATAAGAGTAGAATTATGATACACATGCACAATCTGCACACACACGCATGCATACACACGCACATGCACACGCGTTGCACGTATGCAAAAGTTGATAACTTCATTACTGGAACGAAGAAACGAAAGCACACCCCTGTTTTGGTCCAACTGCGGTTACCAGCCAGTGACGTATACAATTATTTTTTAAATTTATTGATTTAGTCTTAAAGCCCTGAATGGCCTAGCTCCATCTCCAGTCTGCTAACTGCCTGCCCCCAGATGACTTAGGTCATCCACCAAGTGCGCCAGCATGAGGCAAAAAGTCTGGGGACATTAGCTGGGGGGGCGGTGGCGACGGTGACGTCATGACGTTCACTGTCAGTTTTGGTGTAGCTCCGAAGAGTATACAAATGTATGTAACCAAATGGACTCCTCGGAATGTAATTAGCCTAACTACCGTAACTATATAAGCACTATAGCTCTGGATAAAGAACAGATTGTAAATGTTAAAGTGATTTTCAGACTTTCTATTTAAGGGAAATTGAAACTTACTCTATAGTGAAAGTTAGAAGAACAACTTGAAACATTGAATTTCAATAAACATCACTTAGTAATAAGGACTGACTGACCAGGGATCAGATTACTGCAGCCAATATATGTTCCCCGTCAGTTAAAGTGAGAGCCGAGAGCGCACGCACAAACTATACTTCTTTGAAATCAAAGTGCACCATGGCATGTGTGATCATGGATCCGATTCCTTATTAATCGAGGTGAAAACATGTCATTTTCAATGTCTCTTATTGTAGGCTGCTACAGCTGACATCTCGCCGACTGTGGTAGAACAGCATTTTAAGTTTGTCAGGATAGACTGACTGTCAGTCTATCATAGCAGCACTTGATTCCTGCAGCCCGAGCCCCCCTTCTTTCACACCCACAGCCAGTTTACAAAGAACAACTATTTGTTGTGTATTAGTTGTCTGACACATAGTTGATGAGTTGTGAGAGCAACAGCACGTAGCCAGTAACAGAACGGTTATTGCGGCGAGAGGCAAGCATGCAGCCAATACACAACAGCGCAGCGCAACACAATGGGAAACGGTGGGGTGCTAGACCAGTCGGGAAAAATAAATAAATAAATAGACCAGTCAATCGCAACAGTGTCCCCCCAATAGTGGGGGACACTATTGCGGGACATTCAGGCCATTCGGACCCCCCTCCAGCGCCTATGTCATCCACTCAACAGTTCCTTTCAGTTCCCACACACACCTCAAAACCAAAGGTGACCGGGCCTTCTCTGTTGCTGCCCCTCAACTTTGGAATAATCTCCCATACCACATTAAGCATTAAGCAAAAACCACCATTGACAATTTTGTTGAATTTTTCTCTTGCTTTTAGCACAGTCCGAGGTCGACCGATGGTCCATGTTTTTGCAAAGTACACTGATTATTGTTAATCTATTTTAATACATCCTTCTAATGTTTTAATCGGTTATTTTTCATATATCATTTATATATATTTTATATTGTTTATTATTTTATTTTAAATAATGTTGTCATATTTTGCGTTCTAATCTTGCTTTTGTGGACTATGGACTGTGTTCTATATGTTGTTGGTTTTGTCTCTCGATTGGGAAGCACTTTGGGTCAACTTCTATTGTTTTTAAATGTGCTATATAAATAAAGACTTGAGTTGATTAAATTAGTATTGTAATCAGAAGAAAAACTCACCTGGTTGCAAGATTTATATTTCAGTCAGTTTTAACTGCGCAACCATTTCTTTTTAACCAGGGTCCAACCGTATCAGGAGAGAACTTCAGAGGAGAGCCAACTGAACCAGGAACAAATTAATTGAATGTCAGTGAACAGACATTATTTGAGCATGGTTCAATTGTATGCCTACTTGGTGCTGTTAATTGATAGTGATGATAACTAGCAATTACAGAATACAATATTTTAGGAGTTGGGATAGGCTATTTTCTATTCTCCTAATTTTCTAATTGCTTGCAACAGCATTGCACATATTATACTGTACTATTGATGAGTAGATTTTGAACCTATAATGAGCCTCTCCTGACCTCTAGTGGAATGATTAAGCCGCATACCCAAAACGTCCAATTTGAATATTTTTTTATTTTGAACATAAATATTCTCTTCTGGGGGTCCCTGGCACAAAACCTTTTCAGATCAATCAATCAATTTGTAGGTCCTTGACTTGAAAAGGTTTGAGAACCACTGCCGTGACAACTTCTGACAAGGGACTTAAATTGGGTAAGAACATATCAGTTAAAAATGTCACATACCAAAAAAGCCTTCACCACAGACAGATTTATACTGTTTGTTCTAGAATGTACACTTTCTTGTGAATATACATGAATATAATTGTCCAATAAACTGATTTGGTAAGAAACAGCAGCATGAAGCAGAAATTGTAATAGCAAATGATTGCACAAATAAAGCTGGTTGATAACAATTTAACAATCTTATACCGTGTGTGCATGATACGTGTTTTCACAATTAATGTCAATGATATACAGTAGGCCTACAGTATATCTGAATGTCCCACACTGTCATGAGCCTGTACATTGTTCCTTCAGGAACAGCATTTTCTTAGTATTACCATCCTTATTACCATCCTTATTTATTATTATTATTATTATTATTATTATTATTATTATTAATGACAACACTTTTACAGCTTATTATAAAACAGAAACTGACTCAGCAGCACCTAAATAGACAGAAACAATGAGGTAGACTTCAGATCCCTTCGCATATTGACATTTGTCAATTTTGTGGTATATTTACTAGTTTTGGTGTAATTATTACAAAATTCAAGCAAATTATGTAAATGAAGAAAAGCTTTATAATGAAAAGAGACATATTTGTTTTACTTAAATTTAGACTGCGACTAGGCTGGTACATCTTTCTAAGTTGACTGGGCAGGCCATTTCCTGGTTTCTACCTAATTGAAACACTTCTATTGCAAAGTATGCTTATATGAAATGTAGCAGTGGCATCTGGCAAAGACTGGCATGATTGCACCATGGTAAAAGATGAATTTCTGGCCATCACAAACGTGGTCTTAGACTCTTACAGCGCATTAAGTTAACCAAAGCAACATTATTCCAGGTTTTGGCAAAAGTAGATCATTATGCATTGCTAATTACTCAATATTCATGACTAAACAGTGACCTTTACAGCTTAGTTGGCATAACTGTTTATTTCACATTACTCTGTCTTTTTCCCGTTTTTCCTCCTCTTCTCTTCTTCTCTTTCTTCCCTGTGCACCAGAGGCTTTTGGTCTCTTAAGTTGGACATAATCACAAAATCACATTAACGACGAGTCGACGACACTCTCCACTTGTTTTCCACAACAAATTATGCTGTATAAATAATATATATATAACGTGTCTACTACCTGCAGTGGACAGGGCATTTTTTTGCCCACCCTCCGCCCCTGACAGCAGCAGCTGGCCAGCTGCTTTGCTGAGTTCACATCAGGACCACACTCACTGCCTCAGCTTCAGGACACAACCACGCCCAACTGGTCGAAACACCGAAGAAATAAAGTTCACAGTCTTTGGTGTTTCGACCCCCATTTTTAACTCTATGGTTTCGACCGTTTTGGTGGGACGCGGTTAACTTGGACACGGGACGAGCAGTGCACGCTTCAGGACGCAACCACGCCCACCTGGTCGAAACACCAAACAAAGAGGGAGTCCCCACTGGGCTAAACAAAAAAAAAACTGTGCAGAGGGGTGTGTTGTGATGCCCGCCCCAAACTTAGATTTGTCAAAACTTTGAAGGGAGTTTGAGGGAGCTTTTTCAATTAATTCTATCAAAATATGTATATATGAGTAAGAAAAAATTAAATAAGATGCATGCTTGGTGGGTGTGTGTTACGGCCGCGGCCCGCGGACCTTTGACAGACAGACAGACAGACAGACAGACAGACAGAATACGTCGCAATGCGCGGCTTTCGCAAAGCAGCAGATATGAGCTAGTAGATCGGCTGAATGTTATGCATTGTATAGTGTGATGTCTGCGTGCGTGCGTGCGCTCTCTCTTTCCCTCTCTCTCCCCCCCTCTCGCTCTCTCTCTCTCTCTCTCTCTCTCTCTCTCTCTCTCCCCCCTCTCTCTCTCTCTCTCTCTCCCCCCCTCTCTCTCTCTCTCTCTCTCTCTCTCCCCCTCTCTCTCCCCCCCTCTCTCTCTCTCTCTCTGTGCTTAAGCGTCCAAAAACAATCGTCTTTTCAATAGGCCATTAAACGTTCAAATCGAATCAAACAAATTCCTTATTTCCGGAGGTTATTGAAGTTATATCAATCGATAAAATGTGATGCAACATATGGTTATTGGATTAAAATAATGGAAGCAATCAAATTGAAAGTTAACTTCGGGAATGCAGCCCTAATTCACGGGGACAAATGAAGGCATGCGTAAAGGGATTCAAGGGGCGACGATGGCTTCTTTCCGTCGTGCCTTACGTCGCGGTAAACGCGACGAGTCTCGACGAGCGCCCGTTCTCCGACGCACGGGTGAAACGCCGACAAAAACAGGCACCCGTCGCGACGAGTCAGGCACCCGTCGAAGCGACCCGTCGCGGTCGAAGCGAGCCGTTGATGGGCACCCGTCGCGACGAGTCAGGCACCCGTCGAAGCGACCCGTCGCTGTCGAAGCGACCCGTCGCGGTCGCAAGTGGAGTTCGCTGTCTCTCTACATTCTTGTGTCTCAAAGAATGTGATTATTGGCAGAATCACAGAAAGTTTAGAATATTTGGCTGTCCCGTTTTCATTTTTCACAATTGTTGTAATGACCTGCACTACAATACTTCACCATGTGCTGCGCTATGATGAAATAAACACATAAAATGTAACGATGTGTACGTTCCGTAATGTAATTCCAATGGTGAAAGCTGTGTTGTCTTAAATAATATAGAATGTAAAAATGTCAACTTCCTGTTGATTTAAAGTTCCAGATCTGTGGATCCAGTCCGGGTTTTCTTCCTAATTAAAATGGCGAAATCAACAGGAAGTTGACATTTTTATATATTAAAAAAAGAAAAGTAATAGTACCGGGTTTGGTGATGTTCTATTGTCAGAATCAACTTTGTTTGCGTTCATTTACAGGCTAAAAGCTCCTCCTGAGCCTCTTCACTGTACAATTTAATAGATAAATGAGTAGCATATTATCAATGATCAATTTCTAGCCAATGGAATTTCTTGCCCACATTTGGAGTTACATCATGGCAAGGTAACTACACAACCCAAACCTCTACAGCCCTTTAACCCCAAACTGCTCCCCGGGGCTCTGCAGTGCTCCTGTTAGGATAATGCAGTGCAGAGGACATATTTCATGTATGTGCCCAGAGGGACGCCGCCCCTCCCGTTTTTATGTGAGAATTTTGGGAACTCAGATTAGTTCATGAACATTTATTTTTCCTACACGGGTAACAAATATGGTATGAAAAATCAAATTCTGGAAGTTTGAGTCTGGAAAAAGTATGCAATTTTGAAATGGAAAATGTGGAGGAACCCTGACTTGTGTAACCAGGGTTTCAATCTTATTTTTGTTTTACATTTCAACTGATCCTGATCTTTGTTTTGTTAAGTTCAATGAATCAATAATATATAGTTCTATTCCAGCTGAAGTGTTGATACAGGGTTCAGTACTGTCACTTTAAGGCTGCACTGCAGTCGAGGGTTTATGACGCCATCATAGCTGCGCCTGGCTCTCGGTTCACGCACACGCAGCAGCAGTAGTGATTCAGAGCAGGTATTGTTTATTTACTCTTGTTTATTTAACATTTTTATTTCCTGTGACACAGCTTTACGCAACTATAAATGTAGGTTCGTGAATATGCATACGTGTCTTGTGTTCAAATATAAAGTGTTTCGTTTGTATAACGCTTAGATGCGTTCGGAAATATATCACTGAGCGCACTGGCCAGTACAAACTAATAGGCGTGTGTGTGTGTGTGTGTGTGTGTGTGTGTGTGTGTGTGTGTGTGTGTGTGTGTGTGTGTGTGTGTGTGTGTGTGTGTGTGTGTGTGTGTGTGTGTGTGTGTGTGTGTGTGTGTGTGTGTGTGTGTGTGTGTGTGTGTGTGTGTGTGTGTGTGTGTGTGTGTGTGTGTGTGTGTGGGGCAGAGTGGAATACAAGAAGACTCACTCCAAAACCAACTCTGTGCTCTGGCCACGTTCATGTGTTTAGACAGAACTAAAGATGTTTGCGTCTCCACTGCCACTCAAACGCGCACTTGCCCGGTAGGGCAGGCTGAAAGCTAACTCCACCTGCCCGCAAGTTTTATTTACCTGCCCCGGGCAGGCGTTAGTGTCAACCCCTGTGTGGTAATGTAGTTATTAATGTTTTGGGAGTGGGGTAACAACAGTAATGGTACTGTAACATTAGCCATGGTTCACATGACGCTTGTATACAAGCGTCATGGTGCCGAGTCCCCCTGGTCTAAAGTTGTGTTCGATTTTTTCACATTGCCATCTCTCACATAAACATAAACGTTCAGATTTCAAATATAAAGTGCTTACCACCGAGCCACGGATGTTACAAGGCGATGCGGACCGCGATGAGTACCCGTATCTCCCGTATTGTTCAATAAAAAGCATTTTAATCCCATCGCCGGCCATTTTCTCCAAATTGTCTCCGATACTTTCAACCATGCGACACTAATGGTTGGGAGGTGTATTGCACTCTGATACATTACAAAACAAAAAAAAAGAAAAAAAGAAAATGGCCGGCGATGGGATTAAAATGCTTTTTATTGAACAATACGGGAGATACGGGTACTCATCGCGGTCCGCATCGCCTTGTAACATCCGTGGCTCGGTGGTAAGCACTTTATATTTGAAATCTGAACGTTTATGTTTATGTGAGAGATGGCAATGTGAAAAAATCGAACACAACTTTAGACCAGGGGGACTCGGCACCATGACTGTCATGGTATGACAGTCATGTTTCAGGGCTACTGTAACATCTGCCCTGGAAATCCACGAAACATACCACATAAGGAGTATGCTCACAGACATAGAGAGCTGTGTCCTAAGCTACGGGTAGGCCAAATCGCTAAAATGAATAAACATGCGATTAATATAATTACGATTAATATGACGGTGACTTAATTGCGATTAATGAAGTTACATTTGACAGTCCATATATATATATATATATATACAGACACACACACACTCACTCTTGACTCTTTGTGACAAAGACAGAATGAAAAGTAACATCCCTGCAATATTGTCTTTGATTGGATCATAGATTATACGTTATAGTTTTTGATAGTTAGAGCAGTCCAATAGTGACCGGAGTAATGCCATTGTAGACATTTCTAGATGTACCAGCTGTTTCTGTAATTTAGAAAATGTTTGCCTTTAAACATGCAAACATTGTTTGACTGTTCAACAAAATGTATTTTGTTCTTACGTGTGTGTGTGTGTGTGTGTGCGTGTGCGACTGTGCGTGTAAAGCAGGTGTCTACTACAAGTGATGGTCACAGTATATTGCCTCATCACCACATGCATCCCTACGACTCAGCAGCCATGAGTCAGGACCTGCGCTGGAGGACTGCTGCCTTCATGCCTCCTATCTTCACCCTTGAGGAAAACAACAACCCCACTGATACTGAGGCCAGCAGTGAGTCACACACACACACACACACACACACACACACACACACACACACACACACACACACACACACACACACACACACACACGCTTTATCAGGCTCCATGAAGTTTAATCCAGCCTTTGTCAGGAGCAGAATGCATCCAAGGGAGGTTCTTACTCAAGTCAAGGGTGCCATCAAACGTGTGATATCATTTTGTTTGCGTGTGTGTGTTCCCAGCACAGGGCCGAAAACCAACCATTGAATGCCTACATCATTAACCACATGAACCCTAGCATCCCTATTCTGGCCATGTCATAATAGGCAAAAGTCTGGCAAAATAGGCGAAAAAAAGCTTATTATTCACATTTCTTGTTTGTTAAAGCTCTTACCTGTTCAAACAATGTGAACATACTTTAAGATGTTTAAGAACATGTAGCCAAATAACAGTTGTCTTTGGATCCTTTTTTCTTACATGTTCAACTTTGTATTTAAAATGTATTTAGTTATAGAGCTTCACAAGAATGTTGTTAACTCATCTTAAAGAATAATCTGAAAATGACAGTTGTTGTAAGGGCATAAAACCCTTTTTGTTATTCTCATTCTCATTTGATATTATTCAAATAAAAGGGACTTATTGAGAAACATGTGTTTTTCTTTAGTAAATCAAGACAATAGCCTAAATTAATAATCATATAGCCCTCAAAGCTGAAAAAGGGACGTTTAAAAATATATATCGTATCGAAAATCGAATCGAATCGTGACCTTAAAATCGAAAGTCGAATCGAATCGTGGATTAGGCGTATCGTGACACCCCTAGGCCTAATGCATAACAGATCCTTAAAATTAAAAAGTTTGAGAAACACTACAAGAAACTATGTATTGGAAACACTGATTTTTGATTTGTCGGTACAGTTACATAGTACATGTAAACACTAATTCATACGTATCACTTAACAAAATATAAAAAGACTATCAAAATCATTACAAAACAATTCAATAAGTAGGAAAATCAATCGTTTCCAAATGATACGATTGACATCTCGGCTTAACGATAGATGGACGGGGAGCAAATCACCTTCCCCCCAATAACTACTCCAAACGTGTCCATACTGTTCGAGCGTCACAAACTGCATGTACATTTCTGTGTAGAGTGCTGCCGCGGTGATTAGGCGACTGATTTTGCTTAACAAAATACTGGGCAAGTGGGCAGGCAGGGCAATTCACACCCTCAACACCTTCACTATAAAGTTCTGCCTCCTAGCATTTGAGAGAGATTTAACTGAAGAAGGTTTGAACTACGACTCAATTTTAGACATAAGTGCAAGCCCCGTCGTCTCATGCTGTAGACTACACGTTTGAACATTATTTTATTTGTTAACTTTGCTGTTTTGAACATGACTACTTTGCAAGACGTCATGTTCGCCTTATCTGTCCTTAATGCTGCTACTGTGCTTCTTTGAGAATATAAATCGCAGGCTACATCATGTATGCTATATTAAAATTGCCTAGAGGCTGGGCGGGCGGACGGTGGGCGGGCGGACAGTGGATGTCACAAATGTACCATTCGGACCTGTGAGGCGCACCGTTACTCCGATCCGCACAAAACTGTACAATAACACTGGTCAGGGTTCTGTCATCAGAATAGCCATACCAGGCACCAATGCTCCGCCCCCTCTGTGTTCCTATTGGCTGGGGTTTAAACAGCCTTAACTCCAGTTCCCAGCATGCTAAAGGCCTCAAACTTGGTAGGTGCTCTTAGATGGCCAATAGGGAAGGGCTCTAATTGCTTAAGACCTGCCCCCTCTGTGTTCTTATTGGCTGGGCTTTAAACGGCCCAGCTCCCAGCATGCTAAACGCCCCAAACTTGGTAGATGCTCTTGCATAGACGGCCATTAGGGACAGGCTGTAATTGCTTAAGCCCCGCCCCTCTGTGTTCCTATTGGCTGGGCTCTAGCATGCTAAAGGCCCCAAACTTGGTAGGTGCTCTAAAACAGCCAAAAGCGACTGGCTGTAATTGCTTAAGCCCCGCCTCTCTGTGTTCCTAATGGCTGGGCTTTAAACAGCCATAACTCCAGTTCCCAGCATGCTAAAAGCCCCAAACTTTTTAGGCGCTCTAAAACAGCCAATAGGGACGTGCTGTAATTGCTTAAGCCCCGCCCCCTCTGTGTTCCTTTTTGGATAGGCTTTAGACAGCCATAACTCCAGTTCCCAGCACGCTAAAGGCTCCAAACTTAGTGGGTGGTCCCACAGACTTCCAATTCTATGAATAAGGACCACTTCCGGTTTGTCATTCCTACTTCCGTTTTTTCGGATTGCCTTGAAACTTCACACACTCTCTGAGGGGTGTGGAGTTCAATGGTGTGACCCGGAAGTACAGGTATGACAGTGGACCTAGGTGCTGCAAGTGTTAAAGCAGTGTTTAACACTTCAATTGGCAATATTTCAGTGACCATTGTTATCAGCACAACATAGGACTAGGTTTGACGTAATAGCTCTTTCTCAATAGACATATCAGCTGGTTTTATCGCCCCTGGAATTAAGCCTACCCAAAATAAAATCTTGGCTATGCCACTGCTGCTGACGTTAGCTCCTCTCTCCTTCTTCTAGATCTCCAATTCCAGTCTATGTGTAAAGAGGAGGCTTCCCCTGATCAGCAGGAGAAGAGCCCCAGTCTGGTCCAGGTGAAACTAGAACCTCCACAGATTAAAGAGGAACAGCAGGAGAAGAGCCCCAGTCTGGTCCAGGTGAAACTAGAACCTCCACAGATTAAAGAGGAACAGCAGGAGAAGAGCCCCAGTCTGGTTCAGGTGAAACTAGAACCTCCACAGATTAAAGAGGAACAGCAGGAGAGGAGCCCCAGTGTGGTCCAGGTGAAACTAGAACCTCCACAGATTAAAGAGGAACCGGAGGAGTTACTTCTAAGACCAATGGAGGCTTCTGGGTCAATGTTGACATTTATAGCAGTGAAAAGTGAAGATAATGATAAAAACAGAGACACAAATTCTCAAGCAAGCACTTCAACTGAGCACGTGGAAATACAAGTTGATATAGAGGACTCTGGTGCATCACAGCCAACTAGTGATGACCAACTCCTCTCTTCACACTGTTCTGAGTCTGATACTGATAACAGTGATGACTGGGAGACCAGGGATGATGGGACCGTTGTAAACACACTGGAATCAAACAAGACACAACATGTAGAAGGACAAAGATTGTCTTTGAGCAACAGGCCCTCCCAGAAATCAAAATCATTAAAACAAAAGCCATCCATGAGGAGTCAAACAAGAAAGAAAAGCTTTTGTTGTACAGAGTGTGGCAAAGTCTGTGGTCACAAGGGTAATCTGCAAAAACACATGAGGATTCATACAGGTGAAAAGCCCTTTGTTTGCACAGCTTGTAGCAAAAGCTTTAAACGAGCTGACACTCTGAAAACACACATGAGGACGATTCATACAGGTGAAAGGCCCTTTGCTTGCACAGTTTGTAGTCAAAGCTTTAACCGAGCTGAAACTCTGTTAACACACATGAGGATTCATACAGGCGAAAATCCGTTTGCATGTACCGTTTGTAACAAAAGCTTCAACCATTCTCAAAGTCTGAAAAAACACATGAGGACAATTCATACAGGTGAAAAGCCCTTTGCTTGCACAGTTTGTAGTCAAAGCTTTAACCGAGTTGATTCTCTGAAAGAACATTTGAGGATTCATACAGGTGAAAAGCCCTTTGCTTGCACAGTTTGTAGCAAAATATTTTACACTAGTGGAAATATGAAAAGACACATGAGGAAGATTCATATGGGCGAAAAGGCCTTTGCTTGCACAGTTTGTAGTCAAAGCTTTAACCGAGCTGAAACGCTGAAAGCACACATGCAGATTCATACAGATGAAAAGCCCTTCGCTTGCACAGTTTGTAATAAAAGCTTTAACACTAGTGGACATTTGAAAACACACATGAGGAAGATCCATATGGGTGAAAAGGCTTGCCCCCCTCTTTCTGTACAGCAAAGTATAAACCAGGGTAAAGTGGGTAATCAGACTAGGCAATCTTGTCGATTATTAAAAAATCCATTAGGATCTATGGGTCACGTGAGTCCTTAGTTAATTAAGATGCTGTGTCGTAGGGGTGTAAGGATACAGTAACTGTATCGATGCATCAATTTTAATTTCATCGATTCAACTGTATCGATATGCAAACAGCAACATAACGTATCGTTTGACTTTGTATCGTATCTTATCGTTTTGCAATGCAAATAATTGATTGTATCGATATTAAAGGATCTACACCATGAATTTAAAAAAATTATAATATTTAATATCATATTGTTTATGTCCCTCAAACGTTTTTCAAAAGGTTTGAGCCTAAATCAAGCCTCAGATATACTCATTCCAACTAACTTCTCTCTGGCTTATAAAGCACTTTCACCTACAATACCACATTGTCCTGTTTGGCGCGGGGCGCTATTGAGACAGTTTGTATGCATGTTATCGCCTGGTTCTGTGTGGAAAAAGTTTTTTAAAAATAAGAAAAAGAAAATACAAAAAATACATTTTTTATTTATTTTTTTAACTGAAAAATGGGAGGGATTGTACCCTGACCTGACGTCACGTCAGGGTGCAAATCAGTTCGGCCTGTTTTGAGACCAATTTACAGAAAACCCCAGATTTGCTGTGAAAGCCTGAGTGTTCAAACTGGGGTATTTTTGGGGATAGAAGAGAGGTAGGGGAGACCAAAAACACACAAAAAAGAAGAAAAAGTTAAAATTCATGGTGTAGACCCTTTAAGTATCTGTGTTCATGTCAAAGTGTGAGTTTGTTCATATGTGTTCAAATATTACAATGTCCATGTATTTGCCAGATAATCACTGTGTTTACTTATATATATCCATAATAATAAATGTTCCCGTAAAAACCTGCACTATCCACATGTTTCACACAGATTATATATTTTTTGCTAAATAGTTACTGTATCGATTTCAAATCATTCAATCGTATCGCCATAAATGAACCAATATCGTCGATGTTTCGTATCATCAACCATGTATCGTGATGCGTATCGTATGGCTGTTAAAATGTATTGTTACGCCCCTACTGTGTCGTTATAATTGCTATTTGGGCCTTTTTAGGTTATTTAGGTTATAAATGTGTTATCTTTTTGCTGTGGAATCAGCTAGAACAAAGTTAATGCAGAAAGCACTGTATTTTACTTTTCAATGTTCTTTATTTGAGTTATCTATTGTTTTCTAAAACTGTGTTGGTTTAATTACTTAATGTTGTAATTTAATAAATCGGTGCTATTGACGTCTGTGTGTGGGTTTTGAAATATTGAACCAAGTATTAACTAGAAAAAGTGCTCCTCGGAACACAGGTCTCCGCCAGGTCAGGTACGTCATCGTGGCCTCCTGGTGGCGTTATAACAGGCCAATGTGAAAAGGGTGCCATTTCTTCTTAGGCCTTTGATGGCAATCGGACACTGCATTGATGATTTGAGGTATTTTGTTCCAAAATGTTGTGTTGTGTTTTGCTTAATTAGACCTGCTGGTGGCGCTATAATAGGGCAATGTGAATAGGGTGGCATTTCTTCCTCAATGTAGTGCGAATGTGCGTGCAAAGTTTCACCGCAATCGGACGCTGCATTCATGATTTGCTGCATTTTGTTGAAAAAGGGCCACTCCTGCAAGCTTTAGATGTCAATCTTAGGTAATCAGGATGGAATAGGAAAAATCTAACGGATCCGTCTTGATCACATGACTATAGAGATCATGTGTACCGATTTGTGTGAAATTTGGATACAATCTGAAGGAGTAATATCCAAAAATTTGTTTTACATAAGTCGGCCTCCTGGTGGCGCTTTAAAAGGCAGATGTGAAAAATGCAGGGCAACGGTTTTTTCTTGGCTTCTAGGGAGTGCACATACAAAGTTTTACTCAGATCGGTGCAGTTATAGGTAAAAACATGAATCGACCTGTTATAATGCCACCGTGAAGCTGATTTGAGTGGCATTTCTTCCTCGGCCTAGTGAGAATGTGCGTGCAACATTTCACGGAAATGTCATGCTGTGTTCGTGATTTGAGGCATTTTGTTCAAAACGGAGCACTCCTGCAAACTTTGGTGGGCGATTTGCGTGATGTTTGGACAAAATCTGTAGGAGTACTGTCAAAAAATGTGTTTTGCAAAAAGAAGCCTCCTGGTGGTTCTATAACAGGCCCATGTGAATTTGTGTGTATTGGCATTCTGAATTGGCATCCAGGGAGTGTGTGTACAGTTTCGCTGCGATCAAGGGAACGGCGCCTAAGATTAGCTGTCCACAGACAGAAGGACATACGGTGCAACAGGGCGCAAAACATACTCTCTCGCCAGGCCGAAAGACAATTGCCAATGATTCTAATGAAGGCTTTGTTACATATATAGTGTAGCTGCTGTAGCACAATGGTTCTCAAACTTTAATTTCAAGGACCCCCATAACTATGAGAGTGTACATTTGTTTCCATTTGTACCATTTGTACACAAAGTTACAGAGGAACCATAAGGGTCCCTGGACCACACTTTGAGACCCACTGGTGTTTCCAGTGAGCCAACATGCACAATATCAGCACCCTGACTCTGTTTGACCAGAATGGAACAGAGCCTTAATTAGCATCATTGGTAACACATGTGAAGGAAGTAAGGAAGAGGCCCAATTTCTTTCCAATATGGCGGCTGTGCAAAGAGCCTAGGGTCCATTTATAAAGTTATGTGGCCGTTCTCATTAAATGTTTACGTATTTCAGAATTTACAGTATCATATATGAGACATTTCCACATGTTCATTTATTTTTTGTTTCATCACTTCCAATTCCACTTGTTCATCATGTATCCTGTATGAGATGAAATTGAAGATGAATTTTCTGTTTCTGTTTACTAAAGAGCTGGAGAGACCAAGAGAGCCCAGTTACTGAACAAAAAAGAAAAAAATATCACTTACTTCCTTTAGTACCCAATGACTGCATTAGCCTACAGTAATTGTCCATTAGCTTAAGATGTGTGACGCTAAGATGCTCTTCCCACAACCACAATTAGCTTTCAGTGGAAAGACTGAAGCTGATGCACTTATGTAAGACAACACAGCACATATGCACACACATGCGTAAATAATTGAAATATTTCTCTACCATTACTTCAGTGTAATGCAAAGACCTGATCCAGACACATTCTTTGTACTGTGTTTGTGAACACTGTACCTGGTAATAAAAAATGATCTTGATTCTGGATTCATTTTTAGTATGAGATAAACCACCGCCATAGCAGTGTCCACATCATCTCCAGCACAAGAGGCACGAAGGAAGTGGGACACTATTCTCAGATGTGGCCGCAGTATTATTCGAATTTATCAGAATTGCATCTACATAAACTTAATGACATTTGCATTACAGCAACATCACAGTTTTAACCTTAAAGGTTCTATGTTCTGATAATCAATTACAGCTGTAGTATCTGTTCGGTAACACAGTCTACCCGTCCCTCCAACTCTTTAATAAACAGAAAGCACATTTTGAGTCACCAAGTTCATCCAACCAGAAGAGAGAAGAACCCATTTATCGGATTCAATTGCACAGTGTTGCAATTCCAATTTGGTCTGTTCATTTTTTGTTTTGTTTAATTACTTCCAATTTAGTTTTTACTAAAGAGCTGGAGAGACTGGGAGATCCCTGTTACTGACACTCCTTAGCAGTGGTTCTCAACCTGGACCCCCCAAAATCCAACATACAGTATAAGTGTAGGCTATAGGGTATCTGCACATTTCTAAAGATACTTTTTTTTTTTTATGCCAAATTGACATATTACCTAAGAAATAGGTAAACATTTTGAAAATAGCCAATCTACAAGCTCACATTTTGAAAATAGCCAATCTACAAGCTCACAATGCCGCATTGCGAGCTTGTAGATCGGCTATTTTCACAATTTTTATCTGTGGAACCGAGTCAAACAAAATGTAATGCCTCAATTCCTACAATTCTACAAGTGCTTATCAGGGGGGGGGGGGTCCCCAGTTCAAATATGATTATTCTGGGGTGTAGCTGCCTAAAAATGTTGAGAACCAGTGCTCTATAACAATGATTACTATTGGAATATAGAGCTATTCAACACTCATTTTAACAACAACAAATCACTTACACACCCTTTAAGTTCCAATAACTGCATTAGCCTGCAGTAATTTTCCATTAGCTTATAATGGATCAAACTTGATGTTAAGATGGGTGATGCTTTCCACAACCACAATGAGCTTTCAGTGGAAAGACTGGAGCCGATGCACTAATGTAAGACTTCACTCACACACACACACACACACACACACACACACACACACACACACACACACACACACACACACACACACACACACACACACACACACACACACCCACCCCAAAGCATTTCTGTGAGACGTAGAGACCAGACCTTTGGGAAGTAGAGCTGCAAAGATGTTCTGAAATAAATATAACAATTTGCTGCGTCTTAAAGTGCATTGGACCTACAGTATAACAGCATCAGGCAATCAAAAGGTAAGCACTTTTTTGTGTAGAATTTGTAGATGGGAAATATATTATTTGTAGTAAATCAATCCAAATTTAGATCTGCTTTACTCCAACGTTTATAAACATTATGCACATTATTAAACTAGAATTGTCTATTGTAGGCCTTCTTCTATCAAGAGGTGAGTTAGTCACCTATAGAAAATAAAAACATGTATTTTATTTTTCGTATTTTTGGTAGAAGGGACTTTAGTTTGCATTTGGATCACTCAGTGGTCCTTTAAGTATAGATGAATTGCTTTAACCGTAGCTACTTTATTATTATCTGATCTACTGATTAATGGAACATAGCTGTGACTTAGTATGTATTGCTTGTAATGTTGGTGGTCTGAAAAGAAGTATGGTCTACTACAGTTTCAGTTGGTCTGTGTGAAAGGCTATACTTTATGTTGAAAAAGGGCCAGGTGACATAAGACGTGTGTTTTCAAGGCAAGGCAAGGCTTTTTCTTCTTCTGTTGGAAATACATCATTTTTGTCACAACGCCTTTTCACCCAAGTATAAATTAGGCTTCAGAGTGTCAACAAAAAGTCATGTAATGAAATTAACTGAAATGCAATGATCTTTCTAAGCAACAGTCTCTAATGTAAAGTAGGCTGAATAACATACAGCAGTCAATGTAAAGTATGCAGAAATAAACACTTAACTAGCGCAGATCTCTGCCAGGACGGGTTGGCTAACCAGGGCCCACTAACTTTGGAGGTCAATCGTAGCCAATCGGAATGGACTATGAACTGACTGATACATCTTGATTACATGACTCCAGAGATATATGTTTACTAATTTGTGTGAGTTTTGGACAAATGTCCTATTCGGCCGCATAGATAGCGGCCTAAATGTCTCAACAAATTAATGGATAGTGAATTTAATATTTTCCAATTTCAGAAATGACATTAAGTCCCACAACCAGGACGTGTTTGAGGGAGGTCAACGTTTTTTTCTGACCGGTCCTACGCTTTGGAAGATTAGCCGTGGACAGACAGATGGACAGATAAGCACACGCACAGGCAAACCTACAAAAAAAAACATTATTATTCAGAAGAGGACAGCACCGAGGAGAAGTATTTAAACGCGTCAGAACTGCGAAGCGTTGCATCTTTAACAACTGTGTCGGGACAAGAAGAAACTCAATACAAGTGTTGAGTTTGGAACGATTTCCGATCTACGGCGCGATGAATAAACGGAAACTGCGGCTCATCCTCCTCTTAGTTACTGCCGGCATCTTCATGTACATACTCATCCTGAATCTGAATCCAAAGACCCCACATGTGGTCCAAACCATGTGCCCCTGCCGTACCTCTACCCAGAGCATCACCCCTCTGAATAACACCAAGCACCTGCTGGTTTCTGCCTACATGGACCTCAGGGTGAAAGGTTGGGATCTGCGCATCATTGGTATATTCAGGAGAGATTCCATCATGACCATGCACTGTGTTTTCTGCTGTAGCGGCAACCTTTCCATCCCCAGCACTCCCGCTAGCTTTGTAAACCACGTGGATGGTTTCGGTTTTCCTTTTGAGACTATGGACGTCATGTGTTGGATCCCCACAGGCTGCAAAGCGACCCATGTCACCCTGTCGACTCATTCGGACAGCATGGAAGCACAGCGGCAGATCTTTCTCCCGATAGGTAACTAGTGGTGGACAAAATACTCAACCCCAGTACTTGAGTCAAGTGAAAGTTACTCTGTAAAAATTTGTACTCGAGTACTTGCTTTTAAACAAATACTTAAGTGTTCAAAAGCACATGCTTTTAAAAATGCTTAAGTATTCAAAAGTCCAAATTACAAAGCACATTTTATTTTTTAATATCAATGCATTGCTGTATTGAAATTTAGACATTTTCCAGATTGGGGAAATAGCAGATCTACAATTTACGATCTGGGGTGGCAGTGGCTCAGGAGGTAGAGTGCCCGCTTGGGAAAAGGAAGGTTCCCAGTTCAATCCCGGGCTACCCCTGAGTTAGTGTCGAAGTGTCCTTGAGCAAGAAACTGAACCCCTAACTGCTCCTGATGAGCAGGTTGGTGCCGTGCATGGTTTCCTCGCTGTCGATGTGTGAATGTAATGCACATTGTAAATTGCTTTGGATAAAGGCGCTATATAATTGCACCATTTACAAGCTTGTAGATATGCTATTTTCACTATATTTGAAATAGGGCTTCAGTGGTTAAAGGGATATTTCACTTTCAAAAAAATGTTGGGTAATTTTATCGTCTACTCAGGCTTTTGTGAGCCCCCCAGACCATTTTTAAGTTGCTTGATTCAGTATTTAGATATTTGATATTAATTTATCAGACACGCCCCCTTCCTATACAAACTCATTATAACAAACACATTTTTAACATGTTATATTCATCAAAAACACCCGTCCTTGGTTCTGGTGACTCACCCTGCCCTCCTAATATGTGAGGAGGCCGTGTTTTTTTTCGCTAACTTTTTTTATTTATTTTATTGTATTTTTGTGTTGTATTTTTTTTTCTTCATTTTCCCCAAAAAATATTTAAAACGGTTTTTAAAAGTTATAGAAAAAACACGGCCCCCTCGCATATTAGGAGGGCATGGTGAGTCACCAGAACCAAGGACGGGTGTTTTTGATGAATCTAACATGTTAAAAATGGAGTTTGAAGTTATAATGGGTTTGTATAGGAAGTCTGATAAAATGAATATCAAATATCTAAATACCGAATCAAGCAACTTCAAAATGGTCTGGAGGGCTCACAAAAGCCTGAGTAGACGATAAAATGACCCAAAGTTTTTTTTAAAGTGAAATATCCCTTTAGTTCATAATGTACCTTTTCCCATCCTAGAAATGTGGAGTCAAAAGTACAATATTTGTCTTTGAAATGTAGCTAGTGGAGGGAAAGTATCCAAAAACACAAATACTCAAGTAAATACTCAACTCATAATTTACGTACTTAAGTACGGTAAATGTACTTTGTTACTGTCCACCACTGTAGGTAACCAGCAGAGCGGCGGGACAGAGGTGATAAAGCCCCAGTTTGACTTCACAGTGTGCATCCCCACCGTGTACGGAGACTACAACAACGTGCTTCAGTTCACACAGGCCCTAGAGATGTACCGACTGCTGGGCGTGGACAGGGTGGTGGTCTACAACACCAGCTGTGGTCCAGATCTCGACCGCTTACTGCACAGTTACAGCCAGGAGGGTTTCGTAGAGATAGTTCCCTGGCCCGTGGACAAGCACCTCAAACCATCAAAGGGATGGAAGTATCTCGAGCATGGAGCGGGGGACCTGCACTACTACGGCCAGCTGACCACACTCAACGACTGCGTCTACAGATACATGGACCGCTCGCGCTATGTCCTGTTGCATGACATAGATGAGATTATAGTACCCTACTGTCAAAACAGCCTAATCTCTCTGATGAGCCAGCTCCAACAGCAAAACCCAAAGGCGGGGGTGTTCCTCTTTCAGATGCACTTATTTCCAACTGACCATGTGGATCCCGGCGCAAAGTTCCACCTGCCCCAGTGGGAAGGCGTGCCGGGAATAAATATTCTGGAGCACATCTATAGAAAATATGAAACAGAGAAAAATCAATTGGAAGGGGTGCCCGTATTAAATATTCTGGAACAGATCTATAGACAATATGTGGTACCAAGGGAAGTGGGATACAAGATGATAGTTCAGCCAAGGATGGTGCAGCAGACATCAGTGCACAAAGTGCTGAAGAAATTCGGGAATACAGTCAAAGTCCCTCCAGATATGGGATTGGTTATGCACGTCCGGGGTTGCTTGATCACGCACACCATACCACCCAGTTACAAACAGAACTGCGTGTCCAAAGAGAACATGCGCGTTGACACCAGGCTGTGGGAGTTTCATGAAAAGCTGATCCCCAGTGTGGACAAGGCCCTGGCGAGAATAGGGATGCTGAGAGAACAAAAGCATTGAGATGATCGAGCCGCACACACTGACATGTAGGGCTGCGATTATCAGTTAGTTTCTTTTTTGCCTATAATGACATGCCAAAATAGGGATAGATTATATATTTTTTTTTTGTTAAATTATCGAGTGTATAATCGACTAAATCAATTGGTTTGATTAGCTGTTGCACCCCTTCTGACATGTACAGCAAATGATTAGCTTGTCTAAACTTAAACATAGGTGTAAGCAAGGCTTGAACGTATTACTGTCACATTCCTTCCACACCCTGTCTGTCAATGTGTTTGACGGTCATTGTCACATGACGTATGAGAGCATTTGTGGTTAATTCTGGTGAAGAAAATCATGTATCTGCACCAAACAGTGATTTGTAGCATTTGTGCTGCCCATTACGGATGGAAGTGAAAATGCTTTTGGCTTTGTGTTGTTTAGAGGCCCCTGCCGCCCCTCAATGTGTCATTACAATTTGGGACGTTTTTTTGCTAGCTTTTGTTCAATTATTTTATTGTACGACATACGGTTCAAGAGTTATAGGCCAAAACGTGAAGCAACCTGTTATAGCACCATGATGAAGCCGTTTTGAAAAATGTACAGCTAGAGGTTCTTCCTTGGTCTACTTGGAGTGTGCGTGTCAAGTGTCTGAGATTAGCTGTTCACAGACGGACAAACGGTTGCAGTCTCTGCAAATGTCATGTAGTTTCTTAGTTATCGCGGTCAGAGCGGGTTCAAAAAATTGAATGGACCTCCTGACCCTCATAACAATCAACTTGGCTTTTTCTTCGTAGTTGTGTTGGCTCTGTTTGTAGTTGCGTAGTCTACTGGTAGCTAGCCAATCATGGCACTGTGTGGTTTGTGCAATCTGTCTCTATATTGTTAAAACAGTTTGTGTAGGCCACGATTGCGTTATATCGCAGCAAAGGCTGTGTATACTGCAGTCTGCATGTTGCATGTTTAAGGGGCAGATACATGTAAGCGGAGCAAATCACCTTTGCTGCCAACTATTGGGTGGGCATTGTGTTTAATGTCTAATCCCCCTAGAAGCACAAACAATCTCCAATACCGCTCACCATGTTTTATAATATTGCGCAGCATCAATTACTATCAGCCGTTTTATGAAAAAAATTCCTTTGTATAATTGCCAACCCATGTTGTCCTCTTCTTCCAAGATAAGGTCCAGATGTTCCTCCTTGCAGACAAGGTCACAGTTTTGCCACTCATGTTCCCTCAGCTCCTCAGCTTGGCGTTAGGGTTGCGTTGAGGGTTGAGGGAACATAGGGCTGAGAGAACATAGACACGCTCCTGACTCAATTCAGCTCACACAGTCTTGACAGAAGTAGTTTTGACCCTTTTCACATTGCAGAGTGTCATATGCAACGATAGAACAGCCAATACCGAGCAATGTGCAAGCGCCATAAAATGCAAAACAATTATGCAGCCCTATAGGAAACAATGGACGGGACTCGGTCCCAGAGCGTCAAGTGGCGCTTGGAGACAGACACAAGGACAGATGAGGAGAGGAAGAGAGACAGATCGGAATGGAAGAAGGAGAGGAGAGCCTCCCTGGTGTCTGCTCTGACCATGGGCTGCCTGAAGGCCAACACAGCCACCATGGACTCCAACATCCAGGAGAAGCTGGATGGAAGCAGACCTCGCTGTGGGTTAAACGCTGCCTTTGTCTGGTAAGTGAACAGATTTCTAATCTATTACACATTGTGTTGATTGATTGACTTTGATGAAAAATCAATTGACTGATTAATTTTAACGAGCCAGTCAACCTTTCAATAAATCACATCAAATAACATTTTAAACGCCTTCTGTTTGGTTTAATGTGTTAGGGAGGTCAGTGGGTTGGAACCTCCCAAAGACCTGGGGGAGTTTGACATCAAGAGGCTGTTTGAGAGCGTGGCCAGCGGTGATGTCACAAAGCTGGCGGGGCTGGAGGCGTACCTGCGTCGGATGGCCAAGGGACTCTCTGACTCATCATGTAAGAACTCACACAAAAGCAAGCATCTTAACATACGGAAAAATGATTTCTGTATTCACTGGTTCTCAAACGTTTTAATTTCAAGGACTCCCATAACTCACGACACATGGAACCAAATCGACCCATAAGGGTCCATTTGGTTCCATTTGTACACTCTCAGGGTTACAGACCTTTAAGGGTCCATTTTCACCCTCTCAAGGAACCATGAGGGTCCCTGCATGAGTCCCACTTTGAGAACATAGCTTTGCAAAAACATGCTTTGTTTTTGGGGCGAGGTGTGAGATTTGAACACAACATAGTTATTTTCTCCTTCACATGTGACATGACTGTTAACTCAGCCAATATATGATCATCTTTAGATCAACGTGATGGGAAAACAGTCCTGATGAAAGCTCTGATGAACATGAGAGAGGAGAAGAGTGCCATGGTGGATTATATCCTAGATGTTTCAGAGAAGATCGGTGACATACAAGACTTAGTGAACGCTGCCTACACAGACCCCTACTACAAAGGTATCAAAGCACCATTCATAGTTTAAGGTGACCTGATTTCTTGGAGAAAATCTGTATTTCTTGGAGAAAATCTGTATAAAATCTGTATTTCTTGGAGAGAGTCTTATTTTCGTCACATTTGCTGCCCACTAAAGTGTCATCACATAAGTATAATTATTTTGTTTGTCACAGTGTTTTGAGAGTGTTTGTATTTTATTTTTCCTTTCTCTATTTGTATTCTGGTTTCATCCCAAAACAATAATAACTTTGGTCAATAGGTGGCAGTGCAGGACCATGGGTCAATCCTGTTTCACCATCTGGGACTCTAGACCAGAGGTGCACTGTGCACAAATTGTTTTCTCTCATACACACTTTATGAGGATACTCTGTGAAAGAGAGACTACGGTTTCACTGCCTCCGTTCTTTCTAACATTGTAACCTGACTTTCAGGTATCATATAATGTACATGGCTGCTGCCATCAAGTGCCATTACATAGCCTGGTAGCCTACCTATAACACGTATCAAGACTTCATTGATATCCTATCTGATCTTTTTGATTATTTTGTTTATTATTTTGCAAGGGAAAATAAATAAATAATTGAAATCAAGTCCTGGACATGTTTTCATAAATCCTAAATTATCTGCCGCTTACGAGACCCCAAATTATAACGGTTAATGTTTATTATTATCCATTATTTTTTAAATAGTCCCGTCCCAGGAATGTGTGCGCCCCAAATACGTGCAGACTTGGGACCGTGGCTGTGAATACAGATCCATTAGCGTGGCAAAAATGTTATGTAATGTTAATAAACTAAATTGGGTGGGGGTGGGGGGTGCTTCATCAGTCCCTACATGTGCCAAGGGTCACAATTCAGCCTCTGTTTACGTTGTTATGCAGAAGCTTGTAAACTAATACAATATTTTTATTTAATCAATATTCTGTCTCAAATTACTGATTTTGTTCAGACGCATGCTTGTAGCCTAATCATCCCGGTCCTGTGAAGAAGGACCTCCACTTAACAACCCATTCAGTGCCACAGCCAAAATTCATTGTAAAAAAAAAAGTGCTTAGGAGCCGAGATACAGCCTTTTTCAGTAAGAAGTTAAACAAGAAGTGAATGGAGCAGAACATTTTCAAATCATCATATCTTGGGTTCTGAACATTCTTTTCAATATATATTAATTTTTTGACGTTTTAGACGTCCTGTGGCAAAGGGCTTATTACATTGGACGTTTTAGACGTCCAGTGGCACTGAATGAGTTGGGTTTGTTTTCCAATGTACATCGTCCCTTACATCATATAAAGTTTCGTTATGCAACATCATCTGTTTAGGTCAAACAGCCCTCCATATTGCCATTGAGAGGAGGAGCATTGGTTATGTCAGGAAACTGGTGGAGAGTGGCACTGACATTCATGCCAAAGCCTGTGGGAAATTCTTCCAGCAGCCTGATGAGCCCAGCTTCTACTTTGGTGGGTCTCAATATGTCTGTATTACTGTCTGAGTGAGCTCATCTAACCCCCTGCATCCTTCCCTATAAACCCCAAACAGGGTCTGTATTGATTTGTTAAAGGGATAGTTCACCCAAAAAAAATCTTATTTTCTATTGATTACTCACCCCATGGAGACTTGAATTCATGGATATTTCTTTAGTTTTTGTCGCATTCCTAAGACAATAATTTGATGACGAGCATGGGTTCTAGTAGGAGACACAAAGGAGACTCTTTGTGTCTCCTACCGGAACCCCTGCGGTGAACTATCCCTTTAAGTTACAGCCTCCGCTTATAGCAGCATATGAGCAACAGTGTTTAGTGGGTAACTTATAAAACTACCAACTGAGCTCAGTAGTTTTTATATGACAACAACGTTGTGTATTATGGACCGTCCATTAACATTTTCAGTGTTTTCTTATCCTATTCAATTCTTCCTTGATTGAATTCAATTATATTCTGTCCTATTGGTCCTTCTAAAGGAGAACTGCCTCTGTCTCTGGCGGCCTGCACCAATCAGCCTGAGATGGTGGACTTCCTGTTGGACAATGAACACCAAACGGCAGACGTGACCCAGACGGATTCCCATGGCAACACAGTGCTCCACGCCCTGGTAGCAGTGGCTGACAACACCCCTGAAAACACAGAGTTCATCACTAGAATGTACGACCATATTCTCACAGTCACAGCCAAGCTGAAGCCTGAAGTGAAGCTTGAGGAAGCTCAGAACAACCAGGGAAGGACATCACTTAAAATGGTTGCCAAGACCGGCAAAATTGGGGTAGGAGACTTGAGTTACTCAAAGGGTTTCTTCAAGGAATTAGAGGGCATTGAAGTTTTTTCAGCATGATGCCAAGGAGTCTAGCCTTCTAGAACAGTGTTTGTCTGCATCTTTGTTCTGTATTTAGCTCTTTATCGCTGTACCCACAAAAGTAGATCACAGCGCAGCTTACGTTGCCATGTGCATACACAGCAAACCACACAGTTCAGCAGATGTTGCTACGGCAATCACAGCTCAGCAATATTATTACAAAAAGATCACCTATGTGTAGACATTGATCAAAATATATCACTGTGTAGACTAATGGAAAATGCAATTCTCCCACTACAGTAAACTTGAAGACATTTTCCAATTGACATTTTAAGATGTAGGCTATTACAGTATATTCAAGCCAGTTAGAAAGTGAACTTATAATTAAATTAGGTAACTATATGGATGAGTGGGTTATCTGTATCTGGCTACATACAGTACATACTGTATAGCATACAGCATTTGCCAAATATACTGTATGTAAATATCCATAATGGAGACGTCACTTTTTTCAAGTCAATCAGCCTAATTACTGTATAGGGCTTCCCTGAGACTACAGCCTTGTCACTCTGCTGTTCAGTTTAAAGAGAGTCTTGCTCAATTTTCACAAATCTGTATATAATATCATAAATATGAATTGTTGATATAGTTACAAAGATGTCACCACAGTTGTCTGTTTTTCCTCCACCAGCTGTTTGCACACATCCTACGGCGTGAGTTGTCAGATGAGGGCACGAGGCACCTGTCTCGTAAGTTCACAGAGTGGGTGTACGGACCCATCCACACCTCCCTGTATGACCTGGAGTCCCTGGACACCTACGATGACAAAATGTCCGCCCTGGAGATAATAGTTTATGGCAGCGACATCCCCGTGAGTATTGCTGAAACCAGCAGGTGTAGTGCCACAGCAAGTTCTTGATTCTTTTGTCAGACCCTTCGTGTCTGCTGTTTACATAAAAATCAGGTAAAGGATCAAGTAATGTCCTCGTGCTCTAAATGTAGCACATTTTCTGCAGAGAAAAATTAAAAGCAAAAACAGAAAAAGTCCACCAGTCTACCAGTTTCTTACATACTACCATACCCTATCCACTGTGACCTGAAATATTAACCCATTAAGACCAGGGAAAGCATCTGTGTCATTTTAAGATTTCTTTGGCTATTAAAAAATAGCAGATAGTAGATCTGCTAAAAAAAATTAAGTCTTGAACATTTGTGCGAATATTTGAATATATATATATTATTTTTTTTAAGGGAAAATTTTTAACTCAAATCTTTGCTTCTGGGGGGGTCCCTGGAACAAAATATTTTGAGATGGGGGTCCGTGGCCAAATACATATCATTTTGGGTGGTCCTTGACATGAAAAAGTTTGAGCACCACTGATATTATAGCAACATAAGTTTTTCAGAAAACTGTTAGGATTTAAAAGACTTTTGTAGAATCCCCAGAAGCAAAGATTTGAGTTACAAATGTTTGCTTTAAAAATGTATATTCAAAGATTTGCACACATTTTCACGATTTTTCAAAAATAGCAGATCTACAAGCTCATAGCGCGGCACTCAGTGCTGCCCTATGAGCTTGTATATTTGCTATTTTTGAATAGCCAAAGAAATCTAGAAATGACACAGATTCTTTCCCGGTATAAATTGGTTAATAATTTCACTACTAAGGAAAGTGAAAAAAATATATAAATTCTAGCTGTTAAATAAACCACAGACAGATATGCATGCATGTGTAAGTTCCTTCAGTTCGTTGAGGTTCTGTTATTGTGGTTTATCAGAACCGTCCTCAGATGTTAGAGGTGGAACCGCTCAGTGGCCTGCTGGAGGACAAGTGGAACCGTTTCGCTGGGCGGGTCTTCCTGTTCCACATCCTGGTTTACCTCATCTACCTAGCTGTGTTCACGATTGTGGCCTTCAACAAGATGGATGACAAAGTGGGTACACAGAGTTGAATACAGTATACTACATAAATACATAGGACATTATTTATGCATAACGTATCTTGTATTAAATAAAGTTAGCTGACCAATCAGTGAAAGCTTGTCACTAATGAAGGGCTCCTAATGCAAGTGTAGCTGGATTTGTTTGATCAAATGATTACTGATTTATCCATGTTTAGCTTTTCACTTTCTCTCCAGTCAATCCTACTGTTCTCTGATCTACAAATGATCCAAGAGTTGTATTAGAATTAAATTAAATTATTGTGGTTGTATCTCAAAGTATTGCTCTAGTCTAGCTTGATCCAGATTTCTGTTGACACTGATTTCACGTTATCTGGTCCCCAGCCTCCGTTCCCTATTGAGCACTCATCAGATGGATACCTGTACATTTCAGGTCAACTTCTGATAACACTGGCTTCCTTCTACTTTGTCATCAGAGGGGTACAGTATGGACATTTGCATTTAGACTTCCCTGATTTGGGCTATTTGCTGCTGATCTACAAACAAAGTGTCGCAGCCGTTGCCTCTCATGTTTGCTTGCTTCTGTGCTTTTATACATTTTGAAGAAGTTGGAGACGATCTTTAACTTCAATCTGGCTATAACATACATACAGTATACGATTCGAAATCAGAGGATTTCCTGACTTTTGTCCTACCCGGTAAAAATGGAAAAAAATAGTGGCCAATCCATGCAGTCTATTTTATGTCATCTGACCACATGGTACAAATTGAAAAAATAGCTATTAATGGAGAAAAAACATACATTCTACCGACACCACAGTGACTAAAAAAAGATTACTTGTCTTGTTCAAGGACTTCTGAAGCAATCACGTGACTGCAAGGGGAATTTAACCTGCAACATTCAAAGTGATGTGCTTACTGTACAGTATATGTACTGAAATGAACACACCTAGTCTAGCGCTTGTACATCGTGTGATCTCCGTTGCATGCCATATCCTCTATCTACCCTCTATTTCCTGGATTCTTGTACTGTGCCGATGAGGCTAGATATAATACAAATATTGAAGTCTTTTTAAAGGTCTGATATTTCTCTTGTGGTCCCCAGATACTTGACTTGGTGAGGAAGCGACCCAAGCTGCGCACGTTGCTGATTGATGGCTACTATGACGTGCTGTTGTACGTTCTCTTCCTTTCTAATCAGTTATTTTCCTTTTCTATTCTGTTCTATTTTACTCCCTTTCATCCTATTCTATTCTTTATTTGATTCTATTCCACTGGTTCTCAAAGTAGCGTCCAGGGACCCCCAGGGGTCCTTGAGGGGGTTCCAGGTCATCCCCAGCTAAAAGATTGATAGTTAGGAACCAAATAGGACCCTTCTGTAACTCTGAGAGTGTACAAATGGAACCAAATGGACCCTTACGGGTCCATTTGGTTCCATTTGTACACTCTCAGAGTTATGGGGGCCAGTGGCCTTAAAGGGATAGTTCACCCCCAAAATTACTTTTTTCCTATCGATTAGTCACCCCATGGAGACTTTAATTCATGGATATTTTTTGGTTTTTGTCGCATTCCTAAGCCAATAATTTGATGACCGTCAGCGGTTCCGGTAGGAAACACAAAGAGTCACCTTTGTGTCTCCTTATTGGCTTAGGAATGCGCCGAAAACAAAAAAAACCCCATGAATTCAAGTCTCCATGGGGTGACTAACAATAGAAAAAATGTATTTTTTTGGGGCAAACTATATCCCTTTAATGCATCCCTTTTTTTTAATATTAAAATGTTTATTGTGTGTAGCTGTGTGCAGGGTGTGTTCTTCCTGGTGTGTGCTGCCCTGTATCTGGCTGGCGAGGTGGAGTACCTGGGTTTGCTGGTTCTCAGCCTGCTGCTCGGCTGGGTCAACCTGCTGTACTTCTTCAGGGGGCACAAGCACATGGGGGTGTACAGTGTCCTGATCCAGAAGGTATAGAGGAACATTACGGCCCCCCCCCCTTTTATACTTAAAAAACGTATAAGCACCAAAAGTAAAAGTAGTCATTATGCAGAATGTCCCATTTCAAGTTTTCAAATGTATAAATATCTTTTGAAAATAGCAAACCTACAAGTACAAGTAAATGTACTTAGTTACTTTCCACCACTGGAGTTAACCTCTTTTTATTTTTTTATTTTTCTCTTGACGCACGTCAGTGACACTTGTGTCAGTGTCACTTTCAGTCTGTCACGGCTTTGTCAAAACACACTCTACATAACATACTCTACAGAACATGTTCATAGAACAGACTAACAGTATTGTTATAGAACAGAGTATAAACATAGATATACTGTAGATAACTGAAACTACAAGGCGCTGGAAGAACATTGTGATAAGAGGGTTCTCCTAGTCTACTACTACAGCACTTTTAGCTTTTAGCTATTTGTGTGTGTGTGTGTGTGTGTGTGTGTGTGTGTGTGTGTGTGTGTGTGTGTGTGTGTGTGTGTGTGTGTGTGTGTGTGTGTGTGTGTGTGTGTGTGTGTGTGTGTTCACCAGTCTGTCTCTTCCCTCTCAGGTTCTGGTAGAAGAAATCTTGCCCTTTCTCTTTGTCTACATGGTCTTCCTCTTCGGCTTCTCAGCAGGTGCCTCTGCTCTCCTTTCACTAATAAAACCAACCTAACACACCACATCAGGTGCTCTCCTTTCACTAATAAAGTTAACCTAACACACCAAATCAGGTGCTCTCTATTCACTAATAAAGTTAACCTAACACACCAAATCAGGTGCTCTCCTTTCACTTATCAAATTAACCGAACACACCAAATCAGGTGCTCTTCTTTCACAAATAAAATTAACCTAACACACCAAATCAGGAGCTCTTCTTTCACAAATAAAATTAACCTAACACACCAAATCAGGTGCTCTCTTTTCACTAATCCAAATTAATCTAACACAAAGTGCAACCCCCATGACTTTCACTTCATGCTTGATCAGCTATTAAACAGTTAGTTCAGAGATTTATATTTGGGTTTAATACCACACATCCCAAGATACTGGTCAAATACATACTGTAAACCCCTTCTTTAATCAACATTGCTACAACACGTTACCAAGCTTCCAGTGGGCATTTCTCAGTAACTGATTCTGATTTAAACTATTTGTTCAGTACCCTGGGAAGTACAATATCGAACTCTACACAATATCATTCTCAACTAACCCTTTAAATATACTCTTCTGTCATGAAAGGGAGTGTTAATGAGGAATCTGTGGTGGGTGATCAAAACATAGATACACAATTATGCAAAGACATCAATTTCAGATTTCAAAGTATGACAGATTTGAAGGTACTTGAATACAGTGGAGCCAACGTACACGTCTTAATGCGACATACAGGCTGACTCAACTGAGGTCATGTCTGACCTTGACTTAAGTAGGTCTACCCACAAACACACGCCCTCAGACCCAAACAGCAGCAGCTAGGGAAGATATTGATCTACCACAATGGGTGCTTATCAACAATCCAACTCATGTTAACACCCTTCTGTTATTTGACAACACCACATGGCAGCAGGAAACGTCAGGTGTTTACGTATCATATTACAAGTGAGACTCACAAAGCATTCCTCAGTTGTTGTAGTGGGGGGAAAGATATCCATAAAGCAGAATACATAATATAATATCATATATATAATAGAGTGCTCTTAAATGAATAAAATAACATATTTCAAATCACCTTGACAGGAGTTAATAATGTACTGTATAATATATTGTGATATGATATTTTAACAGACCAAGATATACGGTAGTTTCAAATATATTTTTTGGCCAATTTATTGCATATATTCTGACACATACCGTCTTCTCTTTCTTCACTATACTATGTGCTCCACAGCGATTGTGGCCCTGCTCATGGACCCAGTGTCAACCAGTGTAAGTGTAACCAGTCCAAATATGAGCAGGTCGAGGACCTTCTTCACAAAGGTGGACGCCTCAGAGGCCAAAGGTTGCCAGCGGGCCTCCTTCCAGAGCATCCCCTTCACCATGCTGGAGCTCTTCAAGTTCGCCATCGGCATAGGAGAAGTGGAGTTTGCAGAGAGGTATGTGAATTTCACCCACTGTTTATCCGTTTTATTTTGTCAATCATTTGGCTGTTCAACACTCACCATTTTCATCACGTGAATCCTAGCATCTTTAATCTGGGCATGCTATAATAGGCAGACATTCGGCCAAAATGTGCAAATATTCTGCCAAATCTGTAAACAATTGGCAAAAATAGGCAAACATTTGGGAAAATTAGGCAAACATTCTGCGAAAATGGCCAAATATTTGGCAAAAATGGCTACAAGCTCACAACAATGTGCATTAACTAAGTAAAGTACTATAGGATTGAACTGGTAAAAAATAGCCACACCATGCCACACACCTTTTGCCTGTGTTTTCTTTATAGTATGAGGGTTTTCTTTTTTTATATTGTTTTTTTTTGTGTGAAATGACATTTCCTTCAGCCATGGATGAATGACAATAAACTTGAACTTGAACTTAAAATGATGTAAGAAAGTTTGAAGTCGAAGTTGACACATAATTATTTTTTTTTCGTCCGTCCGTCCGTCCGTCCGTCCGTCTGTCCGTCTGTCCGTCGGTCCGTCCGTCCAGCCATCTGTCTGTCCATCCCAACCTCTTGAACGCTATATCTCAGCAATACCTTTAGGACATTTAAATTTGCACAAACGTCCACTTGGACTCAAGGATGAACTTGACTGATTAGAAGCAGTATTTCCATTTCTCCTATAGAGCACATGAATGTAACATTGTAACTGTGACGTATTTGTGTACATTGTGCTGTCCTTGTAGCCATGGTAAAAGTTCCTATGACAACGTGATATTCTACATCCTCCTCATCGTCTACATCATCCTCACCTTCATCCTGTTGCTCAACATGCTCATTGCTCTGATGAGCAAGACGGTGGAGAAAACCACAGAGGAGAGCACCAGCATCTGGAGATTACAGGTGCTGTGTGTGTGTGTGTGTGTGTGTGTGTGTGTGTGTGTGTGTGTGTGTGTGTGTGTGTGTGTGTGTGTGTGTGTGTGTGTGTGTGTGTGTGTGTGTGTGTGTGTGTGTGTGTGTGTGTGTGTGTGTGTGTGTGAGTGTGTGTGTGTGTGTGTGTGGAGTAAACTTTAGAACGACCAGAAGGACTCTGCACTCCTGCTCATATGGGGTCAAAAAGGTCTGTGATGTTGAAACGGGCTAGATCATGCCGGGCCTTAAAAGTAATAAAAAAAACAATTCTATAAATAGCTTCTGCTCTTTTGGTTTTAGCTAGTTGTGAGCTTACGGTTCCGTAAAAGAGCTAGGGAAAAAAGGATGGGACCAAGTACAGAGCCCGGGGGTCCCAGTCAATGAAGCATATATGGTCTAAGTGGTTAACAGGCTTTACTGTGTTTCACTGAGTGAAAGCATTTAAATGCACATAGGAAAAAGACACAGCACTAAGCAGTAAGCACTTTGAATTATTCAGTGGGGGACAGGATGCCATCAAGCCCCCATTATCTTAACCACGTGAACCCTAGCTTCCCTAATCTATATTTAGACATGACAGGGGCCTATAGAGCCCACAGGGACTCTGGTCAATATGTATAAAGGGTTTAAGTGGTTAAAGGGAAACTTTGGCTGTTGTATGGAGATCAATATAGTATGGCAAAGAATACAGTATGTCTTCTGTGTATTTCTCCCTGAAATGATGACGTTGGGAAAAGATCAAACATGCAGAATGCACACCACCTAGAAGAGTGTTGCATGTAGCCTACAGTATGTATGTGCCCCAAGTTTCTGTGTCTATTAAAATTCTTGTGCACACTGCCAGTAGACCAAGAAAGTAAATTCCCGAATATTTTTTGGTAGCTATAATACTGTAGTTTGAAGAAAATAAATTCTGAACCGACATATTGGTTGAAGAAATGCAAGGATTTTATAGACAAACCTTATTTCACCATGCTGCAGGTTAGAATTACAGTGTGATCAGAACTGGACTCGGGTAAGCTGGCTGCCACTGTGATACCATTCTGGAATGACGCATGTCACCCCTATGGTTTTGTCTTTGATCGTCCCAGAGAGCCATCGCCACCCTGGACCTGGAGCGTGGTCTACCAGCCTGTCTGAAGAGCCGCCTTCGCTGTGGAGTCGACGTCAAGCTGGGAAGCAAGGAAGGAAACGAAGACAATCGACGTTGTTTCAGGTTAGATTACAAGCAACTAAGGTACACAACACTACTACACAATAAACAAACAATACCATTAATAATAGACATTATTAATACTATGACTATGACGTGTATGTATTTATGTTAATTAAAAGAAACGAATATTTTTTAAGTATTATATCTTCAGCAGAAGCTAGTAAGCTAATACTATTATTTCTAAATTAATATTTCATGTCAAGTTAATCATTTTGTTTGTAAGTGTGATGCGATGCGAGAGTGCGGACTAGCCGACACCAACTCGGGACTCCTGGATCGAGGATGGATTTGTTTGTAAGTAGGGATAATGTACGACACTGTATTATGAACCCCTGTACATTATCCCTTCCAACGACATGGAGTCAGCAATATTGTCATTGCCATGGTATAACCCATTAAGACCTGAGGCGATTCTTTAAAAAAAATCAAAATCCTAACAGTAAAAAAAAAAAAATCAAGATTTTTCAAAAATAGCAGATCTACAAGCTCATAGCGCGGCACTCGGTACCGCGCTATGAGCTTGTATATCTGCTATTTTTGAATAGCCAAAGAAATCTAGTGACACAGATGCGTTCCAGGTCTTAATGGTGTAAATTATCCCTTCCTACAAGTTTATGTCAGTCTCATGAATTTAATCTGTACTTAAATGTTGATTTTCTAACTTGCTGTGTAGTTGTTTTTGCTGCACTGTTGTTTTGTCTAGTTGTTTGAGTGTTGAATGTTTGATGGACCACAATGGAGACAAGTCTCTGGCTTTTTGTGTCACCCATTTGGTATGTTTTTAACTCGTTCACTGCCTGCATCTTAAAAATAAAGTATATACAATCAATCAATCAAAACTCCCCCACCGCTCCTAATAGTAAAATAAACTAAAAAGGGGACTCAATTGATTAATTAATAATTTCATTTCTGGTGTTCATCTCTGCTGCAGAGTGGAGGAGGTGGATTGGAAAGTGTGGAACAGTAATGTGGGGATTTCCAGAGAGGAACCAGTCGCTTGGAATGCCAGCCAAGGTGAACAAGACACCCCATTATGTTAACATGATTGTAATGAATAATGAAATACAAGATCCTTTTTTTTTTTTTTTGGATAGCTGTATATATACATATATATTATTATACATTATGAATTTCCACACAGTAGGCATAATGTGTGGTCGCTGCTGCTATTTGTACGTTGATGCAGCCCGCTGCCCCGTCTAAAGACATGTAATCAGACTGTATCCATGTCACTCTCCACAGTGTTATCTAAACCAGTGGTTCCCAAACTGATGATAAGCTTCATGTGAAACATTGTTTTCTCACTCAACAGTAAACAAGCCAACATACAGTATAAGTGTATACCGGGTATCTGCACATTTATAAAGTTCCCTTCCCATAAAACATGAGTCACTGGGACAAACCCTTGACATACACTGTACAACATATTGCAATGTAATGATTGGTCAAAAACTAACAACAATCTTCTCTGAATGTCTGACTGAAAATGTACCAAAACCTGTCACTATTGTCAGCCAGATACTATACAGCATACCTTGATAATGACTACTAAAATGAAATCAATCAATCAGATATACGACTGCCGTTACTGTATTCATATTAGTTATAATGTAGGCTGTTGCACTCATCGCCTGCCATTTTCCCAACAGATAAAAGAAGACATGGCTTCTTCAAGGATCGCAGCTATACACTGCGAAAAGCCAAACCCAAACAGCTGAGGAAACAGCAGCGCATAGAGATAGTGTGATGGAAAACACACACACACACACACACACACACACACACACACACACACACACACACACACACACACACACACACACACAGACAACTGCAGAGCCACTCCGAAAAAATGCTTTCATTTGTTTACGCTTCTGCTCCGTAAAAGTAAATATGACATAACATCTGGTGTTGTGCAAGGGAGCTGTCTTTGCTGTTCTCATATAAGCTTACACTTGGTGATGTCATTAGAGAACACCATTTTAACTTCCATACTACTAGACGCTGCTTCTACTTTGGTGGGTACTTTGGGAGTAACATTGAGCTACTGTATGGGAATCACACAGGTGAATTCTTTTTTTTTTTTTTTTTTTTTTAATGTATCCCACGATTTTTGTAACCCATTTTTCACCCAGTGCCAATTGCCTAAGCTGTAATCCTGGGCGCTGCTCTCCCTCTGCCAGCCTGGGGAGAGCCCCAAACTGCTTCCTTCAATGCATGAGGAGTGATCAGGCCACTTCTTATCACCTGACAGGCTGGAGTTTCCCCGGTAGAGCGTATAGTGCGTGGAAGGAACACGCTATTTCCAACCAGTTCTTTTCCCCTCTATCAGGCGCCCCGGCTGACCAGGGGGAGACAGTATAGATTACTGCATGTTTTTTGTGAGGGTACCTACCCTAGGGTACACGGGGAGAACATGCAAACTCCACACAGAAAGGCCCTTTCTCCAACCCCACCTACTGTAGGGTATGGGGACTGATGACACGGAGGAGAGAAAACGCCCCCAGCGCCCACAGCGTCCCCAGCGAGAATCAAACCCAGGACCTTCTAGCTGTGAGGCGACAACGCTACCGACTTGGCCGTGCCGCTATCATTCATGATTCATGATTAGATGTAAGGGCTTGCTGATGTAATGATGCATTATGTTTTTGTTTGACAGGAAGTAATTAAGATTGGAATTTTAGGGACTTTTTGGGGGGTGCATCTATTTTTTATGACATCTTCATTATGACCAAGGATATGCACTAAAAGTGTGAACTTCATAGAGGGACTCAGTAGCTGAGTAGGTAGAGACAGTCTAGATTATGTTCCACTATCTCTGGTTTTAGGAAAGTAAATACACTGCATGCAGCATTTTTCGGGAAGCTGTTACAATATGTCGTTTGTCAGCTGGAGGTTGTTTGAGGAAGCGGTCTGTTATAACTGAAACTATCATGAGGCCCCGAATGATGCCATCTTCATCCTATTATATATATATTTTTTGTATCCTATTCAATTCCACCTTGATTGCATTCAGTTCTATTCCGACCTTTCCAATTGGTCCTTCTAAAGGAGAACTGCCTTTGTCTCTGGCGGCCTGCACCAATCAGCCTGAGATGGTGAACTTCCTGTTGGACAATGTACATCAAACAGCAGACGTGACCCAGGCGTATTCCCATGGCAACACAGTGCTCCGCTTCCTGGTAGCAGTGGCTGGCAACACCCTGCTGTTTGCACAGGGCAGTTCACACTGCCCTGTGCAAACAGCAAACCACAAAAAAAAGAAGAAAGAACTATCATATCATGCATATTATGTATATATAAATTGTTGTGCAAATCAAATAAATCAAATCACGCAGCTCAGTGGATGCTGCTAATATGCTCAGAAATATTGTCACGCAGCTGTCGCTGCTCCAATCGCAGATGTGTAGACATTGATCAATATCAGGCGACCCAAGAGTCAAATGTAGTATGCGTTTACCTTGCATAGTCGCTCTGGATAAGAGTGTCTGCTAAATGCTTAAATTGAAATTGTAAGTTAGACAGAGGCCATCAAACCATTTGTTCAGTTTTTCAATTTCCTCCACCAGCTGCTTGCACACATTCTACAGCGTGAGTTTGCAGATGAGGATATATGAAGCACCTGTCTCGTAAGTTTCTTACTGCTTTTACTAAAACCAGTAGTAGTGCTGTGACTAGAACTGGCATTTTCATGCTGTTTACATTAAGTTGAAATGTGTCTGTTCCAGTGGCGCAGCCGCAGAGGAAAATTTGAACTGAGGGGGACAGATTTTGAGTCGACTCGCATTTACTCCATTAATTCATGTGCATTTGTTAACATTCGACCAAGATGGCTTGGCCTCAACAGAAATACTTTCCTCTAAAACGGGGCGGATTTCAAATTAAGAGCAACTTGTATTTTGTGATATGATTAGTCAACAAACAGGTTTTATTACATTTTTTGACATATTGATATGTGATTCTGGTCATCGTCGGAATTTAGAAAAAAAAACTTCGCTTCTCTATATGCTTCACTATAGAGAAAACAAACTAGTAAGACTTTATATTAAGGTCGGGTCTATAATGCGTTATAAGCACATTTAGAATGCACTTATAATGTATTGTTATAATCATGCATAACTTATAACAAGGTTTATGAAGTATTATAACTTATAATGTAATGTATAAGTGCTGGTCATAATGCATTCTAAACTCAGTGGAACAGAACATTATAACTACCAACACTTTACTTAAAGGTCGGGTCTATAATGCATTATAATCACATGTATAATACATTATAATGCTTCTTAACACTTGTTATAAATGTTTATAATTATGCATAACAAACTTAAAACAAAGACACTTTATAACTAAGTAAGTTTAGGTAGTTATAATGTGCTGTTCCACTGAGCTTATAATGCATGACCAGCACTTCTAATACGTTATAAACATTATTATAAATTGTCGTACATGATTATAAACATTACAACGATTGTTATAATGCTTTGTAATGTATAATGCACTATAACTGCGATTATAATGCATCATAGACCCGACCTCTAAGTAAAGTGTTACCCTTCTAAAAATTATGTATTTTTGGTAGAAGGGACTTTAGTGTCTCCACCAGGCCGAAAGGCATGGCCAAGACTATGTTCTGCACCTTGTCCGTCCGTCCGTCCGTCCGTCCGTCCGTCCGTCCGTCCGTCCGTCCGTCCATCCGTGTGTGTGTGTGCGTGTGTGGTTCCGTCTGTGGACAGCTAATCTCCGGCACTGTTGGCATGATGGCAGCGAAACTGTGCACACACACTCCCTGGATGCCAGAGCAGAACCTCTGCCCAAAGTTTTTCACATGGGCCTGTTATAGCATCACCAGGAGGCTGATTTTTGCACACTTGCCACTTGACATTTTTCAAATCAGCCTCATGGTGGCGCTATAACAGGCCGATTCGCATTTTTACCTATAACTGCACTGATCTGCGTAAAACTTTGTAAGCGCAATCCCTAGAGGCCAAGGAAAAACCTTTGCCCAGCATTTTTCACATCTGTCTTTTATAGCGCCACCAGGAAGCCGACTTATGTAAAACACATTTTTTATTATATATATCTATATATCGATATCGATATTAATCCTTCATATTTTATCAAAATTTTACGCACATCCGTACACATGATCTCTATGGTCATGTAATCAAGATGTATCTGTTTGATTTGTCATATTCCATCCTGATTGGCTAAGATTGACATCTAAAGGGAGTGCAGGAGTGGCCCGTTCTGAACAAAATGCCGCAAATCATGAACGCATTATCCGATTGCGGTGAAACTTTGCAGGCACATTCGCACTATGTTGAGGAACAAATGCTACCCTTTCAACATTACCCTATTATAGCGCCACCAGGAAGCCGATTTTTGCTAAACTATTAATCTTTATATTACTCCTACAAATTGTGTCCAAACATCACGCAAATCGGTACACATTATCTCTATAGTCAAGTGATCAAGACGGATCCAGATTTTTCATATTCCATCCTGGCGACATAAGACTAAAGCCTGGTAAACCGTCCTGTGAATTCTGCGACAGAGATGGTTTACCAGGCTATCAAAAGACATGTGTTTTCAACTGAACAAGGCTTTTTCTTCTTCTGTTGGAAATACATTTTTGTCACAACACCTTTTCACCCAAGTTATAAATTGGCTTAAGAGTGTCAACTAAAAGTCATGTAATGAAATTAACTGAAATGCAATGATGTTCTTCTCTAATGTAAAGATGGCTGAATAACATTACAGCAGTCAATGTGAATGCAGGAATAAACATTTAACTAGTCAAGTGTGCTCCTTAGACCGCAGATCTTTGCTAGGACGGGTTGGCTACCCAGGGCCCGCAAACTTTGGAAGTCAATCGTAGTCCGTGGAATGGATTATGAAAAATCTGTCTGATACATCTTGATCACAGGACTCCAGAGATATTTTTTACCAATTTGTGTGAGTTTTGGACAAACGTGTCCTATTGGGCCGCATAGCGGTCTAAATGTTTATAAAAGTTCTCAACAGATTCCTGGACAGTGAATTTTATATTTTCCAATTTCAGAAATCCCACAACGTGTTTGAGGGAGGTCAACGTTATTTCTGACCGGTCCTACGGTTTGGAAGATTAGCCGTGGACAGACCGATAGACAGAGAAGCACAATCACACGCACAGGCAAACCTAAAAATAAAAAAATCGGAAGAGGACGGCACTGAGGAGAACTATTTAAACGCATCAGAACTGCAAAGAACTGTGCCGGGACAAGAAGAAACGTCACGTCATACAACATCTTGAGTCTTGATTTCCTGTCTACGGGCGCGATGAATAAACAAAAACTGCTGTTCATCCTCCTCTTTACTGCCGGCATCTTCATGTACATCCTGTACACAGTCAGAAATGTAAAAAATCTAAAGTCTGTTCAAAACGATGCTAAAGGAACGACTGTACAACCGTCCCTGTTGTACAGCCCCTGCCGTACCTCTACCCAGAGCATCACCCCTCTGAATAACACCAAGCACCTGCTGGTTTCTGCCTACATGGACCGCAGGGTGAAAGGTTGGGATCTGCGCATCATTGGTATATTCAGGAGAGATTCCATCATGACCATGCACTGTGTTTTCTGCTGTAGCGGCAACCTTTCCATCGCCAGCACTCCGGCTAGCTTTGTAAACCACGCAGAGATGGATTTTGGTTTTCCTTTTGAGACTATGGACGTCATGTGTTGGATCCCCACAGGCTGCAAAGCGACCCATGTCACCCTGTCGACTCATTCAGATAGCATGGAAGCACAGCGGCAGATCTTTCTCCCGATAGGTAACTAGTGGTGGAAAAGTACTCAACCCCAATACTTGAGTCAAAGCATAGATACTCCCGGTCAAATATTACTCAACTATAAGTTAACGTTGCTCTGTCAAATTTGTACTTGTGTGTATTATACCTAAGTTGTGTGTAATATACCTAAGTAATCAAAAGCACATGCTTTTAAAAATGCTTCAGTATTCAAAAGTAAAAATTACAAAGTAATAATTGTTTTTTTTATCAGTGCTGTATTGAAATGTTGATATCTTCCAAAAAATTCAAATATTTAAAAAAAGATCTACAATCTACGATCTGTGGTGGCAGTGGCTCAGGAGGTAGAGCGGCCGCTTGGGAAACGGAAGGTTCCCATGCAGTTCGATCCCAGGCTCTCCTAAGTGTCCTTGAGCAAGACACTGAACCCCCAGTTGCTCCTGGTGAGCAGGTTGGTGCCTTGAATGGTTTCCTCCGCTGTCGGTGTGTGAATGTAATTCACATTGTAAAGCCCTTTGGATAAAGGCACTTTATAAATGCACCATTTACAAGCTCACAACGTGTTGAATTGTGATGCGTTGAGCTTGTAGATATGCTATTTTCACTATATTTGAAATAGGGCTTAAGTGGTGCATTCATAATGTACATTTCCCCATCTTAGAAATATAGTTTCAAAAGTCAAAAGTACAATTTTTGTCTTTGAAATTTAGTGGAGTGAAAGTCACAAGCGTCGATCAAAAACACAAATAGGCTACTCAAGTAAATACTCAGATAATTTATGTATGATAAATGTACTTTGTTACTGTCCACCACTGTAGGTAACCAGGAGAGCGGCGGGACAGAGCCGATAAAGCCCCAGTTTGACTTCACAGTGTGCATCCCCACCGTGTACGGAGACTACAACAACGTGCTTCAGTTCACACAGGCCCTAGAGATGTACCGACTGCTGGGCGTGGACAGAGTGGTGGTCTACAACACCAGCTGTGGTCCAGATCTTGACCGCTTACTGCACAGTTACAGCCAGGAGGGTTTCGTAGAGATAGTTCCCTGGCCCGTGGACAAGCACCTCAAACCATCAAAGGGATGGAAGTATCTCGAGCATGGAGCGGGGGACCTGCACTACTACGGCCAGCTGACCACACTCAACGACTGTGTCTACAGATACATGGACCGCTCGCGCTATGTCCTGTTGCATGACATAGATGAGATTATAGTACCGTACCATCAAAACAGCCTAATCTCTCTGATGAGCCAGCTCCAACAGCAAAACCCAAAGGCGGGGGTGTTCCTCTTTCGGATGCACTTATTTCCAACTGACCATGTGGATCCCGGCGCAAAGTTCCACCTGCCCCAGTGGGAAGGGGTGCCGGGAATAAATATTCTGGAGCACATCTATAGAAAATATGGAATGGAGAAATACCAATGGGAAGTGGGATACAAGATGATAGTTCAGCCAAGGATGGTGCAGCAGACATCAGTGCACAAAGTGCTGAAGAACTTCGGGAATACATTCCAGGTCCCTTCAGATATGGGATTGGTTATGCACGTCCGGGGTTGCTTGATCACACACACCATACCACCCAGTTACAACCAGATCTGCGTGTCCAAAGAGAACATGCGCGTTGACACCAGGCTGTGGGAGTTTCATGAAAAGCTGATCCCCAGTGTGGACAAGGCCCTGGCGAGAATAGGGATGCTGAGAGAACAAAAGCATTGAGACGATGGAGCATGGATGCAACCGCACACACTGACACAGACAGACTGCAATTATCAGTTAGTTTCTTAGCGATTATTCTATTGATTATGTTTTCGATTGATTGGATAATTGAGAAGCGTGTTTAGTTTTTCTTTTTTTATAATACTTTGTCGTAATCGTCGCACAACAGTGTTGTGCAAAAATTTTGTAAATAGCAGAGCTTGTAGATCGGCAATTGTTAGCTATTCCTGAAATATTTTGCAACTTTTAAGCCTCTAATGACATGCCAAAATTGGGATAGATTATTAATCAATTATTATCGAGTATAATCGATGAAATCGATTAGGTCAATTAGCTGTTGCACCCCTTCTGACATGTACAGCAAAGGATTAGCTTGTCTGCACTTAAAAGTAGGTGTAAGCAAGTCTTGAACTTATTACTGTCACATTCCTTCCACACCCTGTCTGTCAATGTGTCAGTGTGTTTGACTGTCATTGTCACAACAAGACGTATGAGAGCATTTGTGGTTAATTTGGTGGGGAAAATCATGTTTCTGCACCAAACAGTGATTTGTAGCATTTGTGGTGTGGAAGAGAAATAGCTTTTGGCTCTGTGTTGTTTAGATGCCCCTCAATGTGTCATTAACATTTGGGACACATCAGATCAGTTCATACGTTTTGGCATTTTTTGCTAGTTTTTATTTCATTTTTTATTGTTTGACATATGGTTCAAGAGTCGATTTGAAAAGCCGATTTGAAAAATGTTGGGCAGAGGACGGTTCTTCCTTGGTCTACTGGAAGTGTGCGTGCAAAATGTCACGTGCCTGAGATTAGCTGATAGACACTAGGCAGGCTCTGTTGAATTCTTTAAACAACACTTAAAGACACGTCTCTTTACATAATTTCTCACAATTTGTAAGGCATTTTATTTAATTACATTATATTTTTCTTGGTTGCTTCTGTTAATGCAAAGCACTTTGTTTTTCAATGTTGCATGGCCTTGAATTGTAGGCTACCCCCCCCCCCCCCCTCGCACACGCACACACATATTTATCTGAACTCAATCAGCCACACATCGCAGCCAGAGCCCCTAGGTCGGCTGGCCAGTCGCTCCTGGTTGTGCCCAGAACTAAATACAAGACCAGAGGTGACCGAGCCTTTGCGGTTGCCAGCCCCAGAATTTGGAACACCCTGCCCCTTCACATTCACTCTGCTCAGTCCTTGGAAGTTTTTTAATCTTTACTAAAGAATTTCCCCCCCTCCCTAGCCTTTCATGCTGCTTGACCGTGTATACCCTCACCCTTACTGTATACTCTTGATATGCTGTGTATGCTGTTTTATATTCCCGTTGTCATGTTTTATTTGTTTGCTTCTTTCAATTTATTTTCGTTTTAATTATTTCTCCTGTTCTTGTTTGTTTGCTTTTCAATTTATTCTTGTGCAGCACTTCGGTTTGACCTTGGTCATTGTAAATGTGCTATATATATATATATATACGTAAATAAATGCCTGCAAGGAACACCTGCCTCTCTGCAATCCCCATCTCTGCAGATCTCTGTGCAAACATACACTGAAGTGAACAGAGGCAATGTTGAGTTTTCTACGTCAACTGTATAGTATGAGCATGTAGGCTATGTATGGCGTTATAGGGTCATATTACCAGCTGTTACTTATAAGATGGTGAATAAATGCAAAACTTGCACGTTTTAATGAGCAGTGGTGGAAGAAGTACAATTGTTTTTTACCCAAATAAAAGTATCAATACCACAATATAGAAATACTCCGTTACAAGTAAAAGTATTGTATTCAAAATTTAATTGAGTAAAAGTATGAAAGCATTGGCACCAAGATATTATTAAAAGCTTTTGAAAATAGCAGATCTACAAGCTCACAACATGTCACATTGCGACGCGTTGTGAGCTTGTAGATTGTCTATTTACAAATAGCCAAAGTATAGGGCTAAAGTGATTAATGTATGTTTTGTAATAATAATCCAAACCTACAAAGTAACTAAAGTTTTCAAATAATTGTAGTGGAGTAAAAAGTACAATATTCGCCTCTGAGATGTAGTGGAGTTAAAGGAAAAGTACTGCAAATTGTTAATACTCCAGTAAAGTAAAAACACCTCAAAAGTGTACTTATGTGCAATACTTGATTACATGTACTTAGTTACTTTACACCACTGTTCACTACTAATTCACATCTTTTCTGCATTGCAAATTTGGGGCTTTATTGGCTAAGACTACAAACGTGGTGTAAGTTAAATAATCCTATACTAGGCCTCACCTGCATTGCCACCTGTTTGTTTTTAATAATATGGCACCATCTTGTGGTTAAATACAAATACATCAACCCAGTCAAACATATATCCAGCAAATTGGATCAAAACTAAATAAGTTCAACTTAGCTGAAGTCTAGCACTTCATTCAGTCCATTTGGCAATAGCGTGTTTAGTTACCGTTTAACTTAGACCAATGGAACTAACATAGTATAATTTGTAGGGCTGTGAATCGTCTGCTATCTCACGATTCGATTCCGATTCTTTCCATTTTTTTAAAATTCAAAACGATTAAAAAAAAATCGATTCTCATTCAAAGATTATTCCCAATCAGTTTAATCAAAATTATTTCAGTCATATTGTTTTCATCTGGACTTTAACAACCAAGAGTAGCTTAGTTATTTCCATCAGCTCAAACAAAAAAGGATATAATACCAGAGAGGGTTCTGTAAAGATTCTTGGCTTTGATGGAATCTTAGAAAAGCCCTTGAATATGACTGAAGACATGATAATGTTTACTGTGATAAACTTACATTTCATATCACAAACACCATAGAGTAAAAAAAAACTGTAACTTTAACCAGCAAAAAAAAAGGGAAAGAAAAAGAAAAAAGAAAAAAATCTAAATCGATTCTTACATAAATCGTTTTTTTTCCAACACCCCTAATAATTTAGGTTCCTATTTATCTGTATCACAATGAAAACTAATTTAAGATTTCAAAGAAAAATACATACATAAATATACATATTTATATTAGTATTTTCATTGAAATCTGAGTGTTTTGCCAATCATTTGGGCGCCTACTTTCAATCCTCAGAGTCCACCAGTGGTCCCCAGCCCACAGGTTGGCCCACATCACTGCAGAACATGGATATAAGGCAATCAAATTAATCTATTAATGACCAACATTTAGATGCAAGGTGTCAAATAGGATGATGGAGGCACTCATTCTCTTATAGGTTCTCCTACCCTAATTACTGCAGAACCCATTTAGACCTGAGGCCGATTTCAAAAACGCCTTCTAAATCCTAAACAAAAAAAAACAAAACAAAAATTGCTATATACTGTACATACTAACGGCTTGAAAGGTATAGTTACGTAATGGCGTTCCAGGTCTAAATGGGCTAAAACACAACCCAGGAGGGGTCACTGGACTGCATGTAGCCAGGGATATTAAAATCAAGGTGCGGTAGGTGTTTTCTTTTGTTTAAAAAAAAAAAGTGTTAAATAGCTCCATATAATTGCTATAGTGTTTATTCAGTAGTGCTCCCTTTCTCTCCAGCTCATTAGTAAACAGAAAATGCATTACCAATTTGATCCAATCAGTTTACAGAACAGGATAGTACAATTGGAAGTCATGACAGAAAGAAATGAGCAGGCTGAAATCGGCAACCCACCTGAAAATCTATTTTCTGTTTATTAAAGAGATGGAGAGGCAGGGAGACATGTAACCTTTTCACAAAAAAACTTTTAGTTTTACCTAAATAATATCACTTGCACTACCATTAAAAAAACATTTATGACATTGATAGATAAGTCTTTATTGATCCCCATGGGGAATTTAGATGTCATAGCAGCAAGTAGGGCACGAAACAAGAATACAACAAAGATACAAATAAAAACTAGTGTCTGACAAAATGCCAGACACCAAGTGTTAACCAACAAAACCTGGTCGTAGCCCCGGCCTGAGTGGATGAGAGTGTACAGTGTCAGCCAGCCTACAAAGTAGGTATACGGATCATATATTGTGTACAGTCAATCAACAGTGAATACAATGAGCAATACACACTATTGACAGTGACAGTGAGGCAACTGTCATGATACTTAAGGAGTAGTTCACCCCAAAAAATACTTATTTTCTATCAATTGCACACCCCATGAAGCCTTGAATTCATGGATTTACAAAGTAGATTCTTTATGTCTCCTACCGGAAATACACCCGTCATCAAATTATTGGCCTAAGAATGCGACAAAAACAAAAAAAGAATCCATGAATTCAAGGCTTCATGGGGTGTGTAATTGATAGAAAATACGATTTTTTTGGGTGAGGGAAGGCAGTGCTCATTAATCCAAGAAAATGTTTTCCTCTAACGAGAGCACACACATACCTACTGAAGATGATGGTTGCACAGGGAGGTTCAACATCCCACATTCTACTAGAATCTATTAGCCAGTAGTTAGTTAGTTATTTTTTTATTTCAGTCATGATTTTTTTTTTTTTTTTCAACAAAACAGTTGAACATACAGTACAGCCAGTACTTAATCATTAATCATCATACTCATCATACTCATCACCATATGCTCCTTCAATGTCATTATAACCACCTTCAATTATTACATCATATGCTCTATCATCTGCATAACCACATCCATCATCGTTTGAATCATTTGAACAATATTCATCGTCATCGTATGCTTCATCGTCATCATCTTCATCGACCATGACATAATCATTCCTCAGTCTGAGAGAGACACACCTGGGACCGTAGCGACCAGGCATCTGCCCCGCAGTTTTCCACGTGGCCATCTCTGCACAGTAGCGCTGGATGTCCTGGGTATGCCTAGTGCTACATGAAGAGAGACCGATAGCCATGAGAGAAATGTCTGGTGTGGACAAGAACCCATCTTTTCACAGGCAGAGATGGAGAACAGCAGTGTCTTACCTGCCGCTGGCCACCATCCCTCCTAGAACGTAGAGCTTTCCATCCATCACAGCCACACTAGGCTCGCGGAGTGGCTTTTGCATGGGGGCACACATGGTCCACTGGTCGGTCTTGGGGTTGTAGCACTCCATCGTGTTCATCATTGATCTACTACAACTGTCGCTGTCGGTCCAGGTTACATGCCAACCACCTATAGATACACAAGAATTAACAGGATAGTGACTGTTACTGGGCTCTATTATGTATGTGCCCAAACTACAGTGAAGTTGAAGTGAGTCTATTATGGAACTAAGATCAGTAGTGGATAATAACTAAATACATTTACTCAAGTCCTGTACTTCATTTACTTAAGTGTTTTTATTTTATTTTATTAAAGAAGGTTTTACTTATACTTCCCTACATCTCAGAGGCAAATATTTAACTTTTTACTCCACTACAATTGTTTGAGTTTACTAGTTACTTTGCAGGTTTACTCTGCAGATTCAAATAAATACAAAACATACATTAACTGATAAATGCTGCTGTATTATAGGTCAAGCTATTCAGCAGCACAAAGTAAAAAAAAAGAACTTCACAGCCCTACCTTTACCAGTGATTAACAAATTAATGCATTACTAATTACAATCCTTTAGTACAACTGTGAAATAGACCGTTATGCTTAATGAGTATTTTTCTGTTTGGTACAGCAAGCATATTGTTATGCCAATACTCTTGTACCTTTTACCTGAAGTAAAAGTTTACTTTTACAGAGTATTTCTTCATTCTGGTATTGCTACTTTTACTCAGGTAAAAAACTGAGTACTTCATCCACCACTGATAATTGGGTATGATGATATGACAGGTATGATACCTAAAACATAGATCTTTCCATTCAGAACACAAGCAGATGATTGATCACGCAGAATCTGCATAGGAGCGACTTCTGTCCATACAGTTGTTTCAGGGTTGTACTTGGCCACCTGGACCAGGTTTGACTTCCGATGATCTGGATCACTGCCACCTAGGGCCCAGGAGGACAGACACGAACAGACATTTTCAGTTAACCATTATGCTTTACATACATTACATACAAAACACAACCTCATGAAACCCAGCAGATTGAACCTGCTGGTGAATAAACCTGTTCCATACCAATAAAATAGAGCCATCCATCTAGAGCGACCACAATAGGGGCTTTGTTATTGTGACTCGGTGCCAAGCGCTGCCATGTCTCCATGAGCTGCCAGGTGTTGGTGTTGGTGTTGGTGTTGGTGTCGTAGCGCTCCATTGGGTCTGTACTCATTCCCTTCGCTCGGCCACCTACTGCAAACACATATCCATCCAGCATCGCCAGGTCTATGTGGAGTTGTGCAGGGACAAAAATAAAATGAAACCGATTATAACTGATGACCTTAATCATATGCGCTATGCAGCCCCTCCTTGGTTAAATTTGAACTTTTTCTTGTTTTTTGTGTGTTTTTGGTCTCCCCTACCTCTCTTCTATCCCCAAAAATACCCCAGTTTGAACACTCAGGCTTTCACAGCATATCTGGGGTTTTCTGTAAATTGGTCTCAAAACAGGCCAAACTGATTTGCACCTGAAAGTGACGTCACTAGCGGTACAATCCCTCCCGTATTTTCAGTTCCAACTAAAACAATCTTTATTTAAAAAAAATATATATATTCTTATTTTATTTATTTTACTTTTTCTACACAGAACCAGGAGATAACATGCATACAAACTGGCTCAATAGCGCCCGTGCTAAACAGGACAATGTGGTATTGCAGGTGAAAGTGCTTTATAAGCCAGAGAGAAGTTAGTTGGAATGAGTATATCTGAGAATTGATTTAGGCTCAAACCTTTTGAAAAACGTTTGAGGGACATAAACAATATATTAAATATTAAATATTTTTTTTAAATTCATGGTGTAGATCCTTTAACCAAGGCAACGACACTTAGCATATCTATAATTATATATTTTTAAATTATTATTACTATTATTATTATTATTATTATTTGGTGGCTACATTTTTGCCTGTGATATAGCCAATTAGGGACGCCAGAGATAATGCAATAGTTTGATAGTCTTACTTAAGCTCATGTGTGGCAAATTCATGCGAGCCAACTGCAGCCATGAGTTATGGTGAACATCATAGCGCCAAATCTCCTGATAGCGTGAACCACTATATCCTCCGGCCACATACAGAGTAGAGCCTGGTGGGAGAAGGGCAGAATAAAAACGAGCAATGCCTTGACTGTTAAAAGAAATAACAATTTTAATATGCATACACAACTTGAGTTGAAATGTCTTCATATAGTTTCTATATTCTTCATCTTCTATGTTATTGTGATGGTTCACTTATCAAGCCAAGAAATTCACAGAATTTCACCAAAATAGTTACAGTGTGTTGTGACTTAAGCTGTGGGCTATACAGTAGTATACCAGCATCACCATTGGCTGCAGTAGGTAACATTTTTGTAGTAACATTTAGAACACCCTGCCTGTGAGCTATCGGTAGATAAAATTGTCAAATATCACCGTTTCCGATCTCAGTATCCCTCAAACAATCACATTGTTCTATATGAAGGGAAGTGTCAATCATATGTGCACACTATCTGTGGTGGTTTGGGATTCTGTCCGACTCCAACACTACAATTTATTATGTTTACCATGGCTATAAAGCCAGCTTCCACCAAATTTCAGGAGCCCATAAAAACTAAGCCAAGCGTGGACATCCAGAGTACTGAACGGCACTATTGATAAATGTAGCAATGCTCCCAAGTTGCCTTAGATAGCTTTAAAAAGTGGTTCTAGTTCTAATGGCTTTATAAATGAAACATAACAAGCTCCCTAGGACTTCGCTCTCCTTGTGTCCCTTCTTGTCACATGCTATAGTTATACTATGCAGATACTGTATGCTGTCTATACTTGCTCTTATTTGTTTTTGCTACGGTATGTTGTCTTCCCAAAATATAATTTGTTTTAATGTTATTTATATAGCATGTTGTTTAGACAGCTGTTAGCCTAGTTTCTTTGAAGGACTAGGCTACATCGTTATCTTTGCACTCTACATATTTACATATTTAAAGCCCCTATTTACTCTCCAAAAAGAGTAGGATCCATTACAGGCAATAAGTTGATTCACTCTGAAGATGTTCCTCACCTGACGCAACCACAAAATGCCGGTCTAATTCAAAGGGCAGACGTCCTAGAGTCTTCCATTGCTTGGTCAGGGGATCGAAGCTCTTCAATTTGCCAGCATAGTCATCCCCATAATCTTTTTTCTTTTTTCTCACCGTCACTATCACTTCAACAAGTGGGGAAGAAGGAGCAGGTGAGACAGAGCAAATGTATTTATTTGGAAAGGGCATGCTTTTATTTAAATGCGATGCATTGTGAGCTTGCAGATCTGCTATTTTCACTATTAGTCGTACAAAAAGTATAAAAGGCTTAAGTGGTTAATACAGAGAAATAGAACATCAAGGCAGCACCAGGCATGTACATGAGCCCTGGTAGTTACAGTGGTCACTACATTACTGAAATGTTATGACAGCCCAAATTAACAGTCACTGAATGAATCCAGTAGAAGATCGGTATGCTATTGGTATTGGTAGTCTATAAAAGTGCAAAACTTTACAAATGTAACGTAAAAAAGCTTGAATTGTATTGTAAAAATAATGAAATCATGACGCAATAACGATTCTGAAGCCTGAAAATTAAACCAATTTGTTTACACATCGGAGGAATTTGTCTCGGTAACTAGAAAAACCTTGATGTATTTTTGCACCATCATCAGTGTCAACAACATGCATGCATGTGTAAGGCAGGGTACCTGTGGTCCTGCGTGGGCGTGCTGTGTTACAGTAGGGCCGCTCCTTGGCCTCAGAGATGAACCTCTGGCAGCCCTGGTATTCTTTCACCACATCCAGAGACTTAATCACAGTGTCGAGGTAGGAGGGACTGATGAGAGGCAGACGGATTTGCTCTAGTACCTTAAAGAAAACATAGCACACTAATAATTTAAAAATCCAACTGGATATTAGGTGAACAACCAAATGATAATAATGATAAATATCATCATGCATATTACCAGCAAGTACCATATTTGTATGCCAAGCATATATTGGAGACATACAGTATCAATAGGTAGAGACCTCCGATCGTCTTGCAAGGTGAGACTAAGAAATGACTGACCTTTTCAAAGCTCTGCCTGCGGGTAGGACACTTGTCTAACCACAACATGGCAGCCTCAAACACCATGTCCTCCTTGGGCACATTGAGGTCACTGGCAAGAATCTCTGTCAGTCTTTCCACAGAGAGAGAGAGAAACTCTTGCTATTGATAGAAAACAAAATACAGTAAATTAGCTGATAGATGTAGACCCTGTTCCCATACGTCATACTGAAGTAACCTTTTCTCCTCTCCTCTGACTGTAGCTTATTAATATTGATCAAATCACTGAGCAATGACTGATTGAATGTTTCTACCCGGGTATGGGTCAATTACTGTTGGCAGTTTGAGTAATAAAACAGAGTTATAGGAGAAAACGCAGATAACAAACAACTTAGGAAATGTATGATCCCTCAATGACTGACCTGCTGGTAGATGACACTGAAGTGTTCCAGAATGTAATCCATGCTGTGTTTCTTCAACGTTTCACACGAGTGGTCCTCAGAAAAGCAGTAAATCCCTACACAGTTATTCACATCCATGTGAATCTTCATGTATCTACAGCAGGCCTTTTTAACAGTTGTGACGTCCCACAAGTTTGATGCTGCTAGCAGGGCCTGGACCAAATGAACAAAATATCTTTATTTATCAGCGATGCAGAAGAAACATACATTATAATGAATAAGGTTTATGGTGATAATACATTACCTGCACATTTCCAGTGGAGATGGACACCTCTGAAGTATAGGCATAGTTTACCAACAAACCAATCATCTGAGGTTCTACTCCACTGATGGTCACCCTTTCCTGTGTGGACTCCCTCATGCCAGATGTAAACATTGCCTGTGCAGGTTGAAAACAAGAATGGTTCCCTTGAAGTTCCCTTGAAGTGTACAGGCCTTTCTTATGTACATTGTTAATTGATAAAGCATTGTGATCGGTTCATGTGAAAGCCAAGGCTGAATTTAAATATCATTCCCTCCACAACAGCAGGTCAATAAATGTGTGTATTTACCTCAAAGTAAGAGCTAAATGAGGCCAGTACATATCGATGGCAGGGAAACTCCTGTCCCTCACAGCATAGAATCACATCACAAAGGGCACTGTTGAGCCGCAGCCTGTTTAGGCCTTCTAACACCTTCTGGGGATGGTCGGGGTCCTCAAACATCTCAGTCTCCTGTGAGGATAGAGGTATGGTGCTGTCCTCCTGAAGTGCAACGACAACATCCAGAGGGAGATTTACAATCAGACAAATAAACTATTCATCTGTAAATAATGTTGAAATGTTAATGTGGCTTTAAAACTGTCCTTGAGTATCATGTGAAATGTCATATTTCCCCTAGTATATTAGTCTCTCAATGACAGTAGAATGAGTCAACACATAAGTTTCCATGAAAAAGAGATCCGAGCACTCAAAGAATATAACGGAGGAGAGGGCATAAAATCAAGGTACTTTAATCATATTATATCAAGGATTTAAAAGCCAACAGGTTACGATAAGGGCAAGTACATACTGTACATAGGTTTCCTAGTTGGCATGTTGACCTGACTGGGTAATTTAGAGTGATGCCCCATTGGCTACACAAAGGGGCCGGGTGACCACTTATGCGTCACTGCAGGCGAAGATGCTTCATAAACACCTTGGAAAGCAGACAGACTTTCAGTATGTATTCTGCCCTCCTGTGCTTGATACGTCAACGGTCAACAACACCCGCCCTGGACAAAACAATGCAGTCTACCAACAGCTGGTTGAATATCTCTCTCTCGCGCACGCACACACACACACACACACACACACACACACACACACACACAAACACACAGAGGAAGTGTCCACACTCTCATGGTCAGTGTCCAGTCTCATCCTCTTGGCAGCCTGTGGTGATTGACTCTGGCAGGCAGCAGGCAAGATGTTGTCAGCCATGGCTGAGGTGAGGTGAGGTGGAGTGGGTCACGTCTGCAGAGAGAACACACAACATTACTGTTACATCTGGTTAGAACAGTGGTTCTCAACCTGTGGGTCGGACCCACTGGGGGCCCCCCGAAGAATTTTGGGGGCGTCCCCAGATGAAGTGACAATTTAAGGACTTTTAAGACTTTTAAATGAAATTAAAAAAGACCATTACTGCATCAAAAGTAGTCAACAAACATTACAATAAAAACTGGTCAAACATTGGCCAAATTGTCAAATAATATAAGAAAGAGGCAAAAATTGTGAAAATAGACGATCTACAAGCTCACAACGAGGCATTGTGAGCTAAGCTTGTAGATCGGCTATTTTCACAATGTTTATCCCGTGCAACAGAGTCAAACGAAATAGAATGCTCCAACATTGCAAGTGCTTATCAGGGTGGGGGGTTCCCAGTTCAAATATGATTGTTTTTGGGGGGGGGGGGGGGGGGGGGGGTCACGGCCTGAAAAGGTTGAGAACCACTGGGTTAGACAGTAAAATCCTCAGTGTTCATTTAACTCTGAGATGGTACAAATGGAATCTTGATGAAATGAACATGATTCACCTTTGTTCATCATTTTATGTCACCTGTTGATAACAGTGATTTAATTCAATCCAGGCTGAGCATAGTGAAACAAGGTTGTATTGTACCAACGGAGCCTCTATAGCACGTACAGTAGTTTCTACCTTTATGCTTCTCCATATTTGTATAGTTAGTAGTAATAGTCAAATGCACCAACCTCGTCGAGACAAATACGTCATGTGCAAACACACACATAAAAGCTGAATTCTGATTCTGAACTATTTACCCAGTATTTGATAGTACTGTAGTAATATTATCTAACCAGCATCAGTAACCTTTCCTGGTTATCAAATAATGAATGAAAGGGGAAATGTATTCAAGCAGACGTTGGGTCTTGGATCTAATATCAAACTTTAAGTCTACATTTGTTTTTGTCCCACCGTTCCTTCAATCCACATTACCTACTCCCTCCAAGCAAAACGCAAGTATAACTCATTTGTTCTTCCTTTACTGCTGGAACATTTATGTGGCTTCTCTTACACCTATCCTTGATACAAGACTGTCATATATTATATGACAGTCTTGGATGATCTTCAAAATAGTGTTTGCACTTTCTTCCTTTTTGGTCCATACATCTACATAAACATTCGGATTTCAAATATAAAGTGGTTACCTCATGGCCACGGATGTTACAATTATGTACGGTTCCTCAGAAGTACGGGTATATTCCGTATTGTTCAATAAAAAGCATTTTAATCCGATCAATGGCCATTTTCTCATAGAGTTATAATGTATCAGAGTGCAATACACCTCCCAACCGATAGGGTCGCGTAGTTGAAAGCATTATGGACAAAATGGCCACCAATCTATTAAAATACTTTTTTTTTAACAATACGGAATATACGGGTACTTCTGAGGGGCCGTACATAATTGTAACATCCGTCGCCATGAGGGAAAGCACTTTATGTTTGAAATCTGAACGTTTATGTAGATGTACGGACCAAAAAGGGAGAAAATGCAAACACTATTTCGACAATCATCCAAGACACAGTCCGTCTTGTGATCCAATCTTACACCATTCTTATATCAGCAAAGTAATCCAACGTCCAACTATAAACAAGCGCTCACAACACACATATAAATGACAGAAATATAACGTTAACGTGTATATAATCAGGGTGTAAATGTAATGAACAACAAAAGTAAACACACCTCGTCAAATAAACATACCTCGTTGTGTCTGCGTTAACATCTAAAGGGAATGAGTCCACCTAGTGTCCACAACAGACAGCCGCACACAAACAGCAATGGAATTAGTCCATCAATAATTGTTAATTAAACAATGAAATATTAACTAAGTAAACAATGAAATGTTCACTTTTAGTTTTAAACACAGAACTTCCGCACGCTCCTGCGCTACGAAGAGGTGTAACCACTAACTGTGTCCTCCTCCTCCTCAATACCAGTGTTGCCAGAGTTTGTGAGAGAAATAAGCAACTGGTCTATGACAACAAGCCCAAAAGAAGCGAGCCCATCGCCCTTTAAACAAATTATGTTTAACATAATATGTTTAAAGGGTGAAGGACTCGCTTTTTTCAAATAGCCAACGTATATTATACGTTGGCTATTTGAAAATAGCCGATCTACAAGCTCACAATGTGACACGTTGAGAGCTTGTAGATCTGTTATTTTTGACAAGAAAATTTGAAACAATTTGGAATATCTTTGAAACATTTCAACAACACAAATCTTGTACGGGGATCCCTGGCATAAAACATTTTCAGATGGGGATCCGCAGTCCGCAGACAAATACATATTAATTTGGGGGTTCTTGACATGAACATGTTTGAGAACCACTTATACCGTTTTAAACAACATTAGGAAACAAGCCCAAAATAAGCAACTACACTTTAGAAACAAGGTCTCCCCCCCGGCCCCCCCCCCCCCCCCAAAAAAAACGCAACCTGTAACTAACAATATTTACAAGCAACTTTACAGAAAAATAAGCCCAAGGTCGCTTATATTAAGCCGACATGGCAACGCTGCTCCTGACACACAGCCGGAAGAGGGGCGCCTACAAATTCACGCCCACTTTTGACACAGCGCCGCTACTCGAGGTCCTTTAGAATGATGAACTGCAGCTCTCAATGCAATCTCTAGGCATTGTAAAATACCATAATTTCACTGGTTAACTACTGAGGCTGCAGCGTTTTTTTTTGTTTCTTTCCAGAACCTGGCAACTTGGTGTTGCCAGGTTGAGAAACAAGCAACCAGTGTTAAATCGTTCGCCATTAACGGTAGCCTCTCAGGAACTTTCAGCGCATGTTTGACTATCATGAGACTCTACAATGACTAGTAGTAGAGAAAAAAATAACTTTGCATCGGTTATAATAGACGAATTTCCCTAAGCCACGCGCTCCCATTATGACAACGGAGAGGGTTTAAAAAATGACGACAGGGGAATCTCTGGAAAAAAAGAACGCCACTTTTTACGTCGGTAGGTGAGTAACTAGACATCAAAGATAACACTTAAAATGTCCGGAATTCTCCTTTAACATTATGGGTAACCCATAAAAGTGGCAAATTAAATGTGAAACACATCAACTATTAAGAAAACAAGAAGAAAGACACTCCATACATTTGGAAACATATTTTTAATTAAAACAATATCGTCTCCAGTTAATGTAGTATAATTTCAAAAGTAGGCTAACTCTCATATCCTCTCATAGGGAATGCATTGGCAGCTGCAGTACATCGTTCTAACGGACCTCAACTGGAGGTACTGTCTCAAAAGTGGGCGTGAAATGTGTAGTTCCCGTGTTGGTCAATTCACCCGTTTCCAAGGCTGTGTGTTTTCCACTTCCTGTCGATTTGATCCAATGAAATCTAATGAAACTGGTCAGATGACCAATGATATCCAATGAAATCGACAGGAAGTGGAAAACACACAGCCTAGGAAACAGGTGAATACTATAAGCAGTTTTGGGCACAAACTAAATAAATACTCTTCCCACCACGGTGCTAAAAATTAAAAATAAATCCAAGAAATGAATCATATACGAAATGAATAGAACAAAACAAAACACAAGTGGTCACAACAAATAATTATTAAGCGTATTTACATGGGGGGGGGGGGGGGGGGTACCTAGTTAGTGGTTACACTGCCTCCATTTGAAGAGGAGAATTGGACGCATTCCCTTTAGATTTGGATGCAGATCAACGAGGTATGTTTACTCTGTTTACAACAGTTTGTTGTACAGTACCAGTGGCCCTGTACTTCCACGTTTGGGGCCTTTAGCATGCTGGGAACTGGAGTTATGGCTGTTTATAGCCCAGCCAATAGGAACACAGAGGAGGTAGGGCTTAAGCAATTATAGCCTGTCCCTATTGGCCGTACAACACTACCTCCCAAGTTTGGGCCCTTCAGCATGCTGGGAACTGGAGTTATGGCTGTTTAAACCCGAGCCAATAGGAGCAATGGTGCGCCCAGGGGCCCGTGGATGCCACGTGACTCCCTCTTTCCTTGGTGTTTCGCCTTGATTGCGCTTAAACCCTCACATTTAACTTCACTAAAACTATGCCTAACCCTAACCTCATAAACACTATGCCTAACCCTAACCTTAAAGTTGTACAGTGCAGGTTTAAAAAAAAAACGATTTTTAGCAGCCTCTGCTGGTCATTACCGTCACTGCAGGCCGTTCATTTATTCCTCTGTTACCCAGAATTCCATTCGTTTTCACCGGAAGACGGAAGCGTTTCAAAAAGCGTTCTTTTAATTGTTTTATACTATCTGTGGATCGTTTCTCTTAGCCACTGATCAGTGTTGGTGCCAAGTTTGGTGCGGATCGGAACAACGGTGCGCCTCCCAGGTCTCCATGTTACGTTTGTGACGTCTGTACACCGACCCACCCGTCTAAGCAATTTTAATATAGGATAGGATAGTATTTTCATTGAAATTTCATTGAATACTTTCATTTGGGGGCCTACTTGCAATCCTCAGTCCACCGGTGGTCCCCAGCCCAAAGGTTGGCCTACATCATCACTGCAGCACATGGATATAAGGCATACATGGGCAACTGGCGGCCCGGGGGCCACATGCCGCCCCCGACTTCACTTAATGCGACCCACAGGTTAATATCGGAATACTGATATATTATTGATTTCAGTTGTTACAATTCCAAACATGCAAACATGACCTGCTTTAATTACTTCAGTCTATATTAGTAGCTTAATGACTAGTATAAGAATTCTATTGTCTTTTTTTTATGTCCAATGTATTTGTATTTAAGTTCATAAAGTTAACATAAGTATAACTAACTGGATTTGAAATTAAATAAAAAAACAAAATAAAAATCAGGATTCCAATTAAAGAATAGCAAAAATAGCCGATCTACAAGCTCAAGACGCGTTTTGAGCTTGTAGATCGGCTATTTTTGCTACCTTTGTGTGACATAAAATGGCGAAGATTTACGAAAGGTTAAAATACATAGGTGTCTGCCCAACAGTATGCATATTGGCCCTCGGAGTGTGTGTGGAAATACAGTGGCCCTCTCCATCATCAAAGTTGCCCACCCCCGATATAAGAAAATCTAATTGTTCTATTCATGAACAACATTTAGATGCAAGGTGTGTGATGGAGACAGTCTTTCTCTTAAAGGCCTAAAATAATATTAAAGGTTTAAGGGTTTTCTTTTGTTAAAGAAAGTGTTAAAACACTCCATATACAGTAATAGTGTTCAGTAGTGCTCCCTTTCTCTCCAGCTCATTAGTAAAGTGAAGTCATGACAGAAAGAAATGAGCAGCCAAACCTGAAGCTGAGACTCTCTCCTGATTGGCTGAAATTGGCAACCACCCTGAAAAAAGTATTTTCTGTTTATTAAAGAGAGATCGAGAGGCAGGGACTGGAGACATGCATCTTTTTCACAAAAACACTTTTTGTTTTACCTAAATAATACCACTTACACTTTTTTAAGGAAATCCATAAAAAAAACATTCATGACATTAATAGATAAGTCTTTATTGATCCCCATTGGGAATTTACAGTAGGTGTAATAGCATGAAACAACAAAGATACAAAATATAACTAGTGTCTAGTGTCAAGTGTGAAGCAACAAAACCTGGTCGTGTCAGTACAAAGTAGGTATACGGATCATATATTGTGTACAGTCAATCAGCAGTGAATACAATGAGCAATACACACTATTGACAGTGGAAATTAAATTGCAGTTAAACAGGCACCTGTCATGATACATTAGTGTACATCTAGTAGTCCATGAGGGAAGGCAGGGCTCATTCATTTCTCTCTATCGATAGCACACATACTGGAGATGATGGATGCACAACATCCCATATTCTACTAGAATCTATTAGGCCAGTAGATAGATGATTAATCTTCATAATCTTCATTTAAATAATCATCATATTCTTCAAAGTTTGCATATAAATCATACACCACTTCCGCCAATTCTTCGTTTTGATCATAAACATATTCATCATCATCTTCGTTTGAATCAGAACCATATTCATCATCTTCAACGTGTACAGCAGAACCATCTTCATCGTTCATGGGCACATAATCATTCCTCAGTCTGAGAGAGACACACTTGGGACCGTAGCGACCAGGCATCTGCCCCACAGTTTCCCACGTGGCCGTCTCTTCACAGTAGCACTGGATGTCCTGGGTATAACTATAGCTACATGAAGAGAGACCGATAACCATGAGAGAAATGTCTGGTGCGGACAAGAACCCATCTTTTCACAGGCAGACATGGAGAACAGCAGTGTCTTACCTGCCGCTGGCCACCATCCCTCCTAGAATGTAGAGCTTTCCATTCATCACAGCCACACTGCCATACGATACGATACGGATTCGATCTTGCATGGGGGCACACATGGTCCACTGATTGGTCTTGGGGTTGTAACACTCCATTGTGTTCATCATTGATCTATTAGTCCCACTGTTGGTCCAGGTTAAATCCGAATCACCTATGGATAAACAAGAATTAACAGGATAGTGACTGTTACTGGGCTCTGTTATGTATGTGGCCAAACTACAGTGAAGTTTAAGAGAGTCTATTATGGAACTAAGATCAGTAGTGGAAAGTAACTAAATACATTTACTCAAGTCCTGTACTTTAAGTGTTTTCATAAAAAAAAACTTTTTTTTTACTTATACTCCACTACATCTCAGAGGCAAATATTTTACTTTTTACTCCACTACAATTGTTTGAGTTTACTATTTACTTTGTAGATTTACTTTGCAGATTCAGATTAATACAAAACACAGTTAACTGTTAAATGATGCTGTATTATAAGTTAAGCTATTCAGCAGCACATAATGTAAAAAAATGAACAAAACAGACTATCTTTACCAGCTACAACATTGAAGTGATGAACACATTAACACATCGACCGCCAGAGGTTAATCTCATAATGTACTCACCAGTGCCAAGGTGTTTTTGTTGTTTTTTTGTTTTTTTCATGTCGCCATAGATCTTGTTAAAATCCTTAAGATTGAGCTCTACACGGTCTTGGGAGCGGATTACGTTAAACAGTGAAACGCGAGGAGAAAAAACTACAGGAAGAGAATTGAGTTTCAGTTTCGTCTGTAGAATGGGAGCGGGCGTGATCGTCAAAACCGGATCCCAAATAATTCTATTTCCGGTCATCAAACCGGAAACGGAAGTGGATCAAAAAAATTCCGAAAGTGCACCCGGACCGCGCATGCGCGAAAATGCTCGGCGCTTAACAGTTGGATTTAACGGACCGTAGGACTACGTTCTTGGCGGTTAATGTGTTAATGCATTATTAATTACAATCCAATAGTACAACTGTGACATTTTTCTGTTTGGTACAGCAAGCATATTGTACTGAGTACTTCTTCCAACACTGATAAGTGGGGTTAAGAACAGGCATGATACCTAAAACATAGATCTTTCCATTCAGAACACAAGCAGCTGATTGATCACGCGGAATCTGCATACAGTTGTTTCAGGGTTGTACTTGGCCACCTGGACCAGGTTCGACTTCCTATGATCTGGATCACCGCCACCTAGGCCCCAGGAGCACACACACAAACAGACATTTTCAGTTAACCATTAAGCTTTACATACATTACATACAAAACACAACCTCATGAAATCCCACAGACTGAACCTGCAGGTGAATAAACCTGTTCCATACCAATACAATAGAGCCATCCATCTAGAGCGACCACAATAGGGGCTTTGTTATCGTAACTCGGTGCCAAGAGCTGCCAGGTCTCCATGAGCTGCCAGGTGTTGGTGTTGGGGTTGTAGCGCTCCATTGGGTCTGTACTCTTTCCCATCTGTCGGCCACCTACTGCAAACACATATCCATCCAGCATCGCCAGGTCTATGTGGAGTTGTGCAGGGACAAAAATAAAATAAAACCGATTATAACTGATGACCTTGACCATGTGCGCTATGCAGCCCCTCCTTGGTTGACCAAGTCAACGGCACTTAGCATATATATAATTATATATATTTTTATCATTATAATTATTATTTGGTGGCTAAATTTTTGCCTGTGAAATAGCCAAATAGGGACACCAGGGATAATGTGGTTAAATTTAATGTAATAATTTGATAGTCTTACTTAAGCTCGCGTGTTTCGAATTCATGGGAGCCAACTTCAGCCATGAGTTATGGTGAACATCATAGCGCCACATCTCCCTCATGCCTAAACCACCAAATCTTCCGACCACATACAGAGTAGAGCCTGGTGGGAGAAGGGCAGAAAAAAAAACGAGCTATGCCTTGACTGTTAAAAGAAATAACAATTTTAATATGCATACACAACTAGAAATGTCTTCATATAGTTTGGTTTGGTTCACGAATTTCACCAAAATAGTTAGTGTGTTGTGACATAAGCTGTGGGCTATACGGCAGTATACCAACATCACCATTGGCTGCAGCAGATAAAAAATAATTGTAACATTTAGACAACACCCTGCCTGTGAGCTATCAGTAATTAAAATGGTCAAATATCACCGTTCCCGATCCCAGAATCCCTCGAACAATCACATTGTTCTATATGAAGGGAAGTGTCAATCATATGTGCCCACTATCTGTGGTGGTTTGGGATTCTGTGCAACACTACGTCTTACTATGTTTACTATGAAGCCAGCTTCCACCAACAGGATACCATAAAAACGAAGCCAAGCGTGGTAGCATGTGTACATACAGAGTACTGAATGACCGTACTATTGATACATGTAGCAATGCTTTCAAGTTGCTTTAGATAGCTTTAAAAAGTGGATCTAGTTCTAATGGCTTTATAAATGAAACATAACAAGCTCCTTAGGACTTCGCTCTCCTTGTGTCCCTTCTTGTCACCTTTTTGATACATCATACATGTATCATACATGCTATAGTTATACTATGCAGATACTGTGTTGATTGACATTTTTATTAGTAGGCAAAAATAATGTAAAACATCACAATTACATTAATAATACTTTTGTCTAAAAGGTCCATCCAAAAAAGTCCTTGCGGACTTGTTTCCGTTGGGGGCCTTGGTATTCATTTCATAGACATATATAGTAGCAACCAAACAGTTCAAATATCAACATAAAAATAAAGAGAAGAATAACACTATATGTACAAAAAAAGGGGGGGGGGGTCGACTGTCTACCGGGAAACTGGTACTATGTGATATAGTACTGGTACTATGTATGCCGTCTATACTTGCTCTTATTTATTTTGGCTTCAGAATAATTATTTGTTTATGTTATTTAGATAGCATGTTGTTTAAACAGCTGTTAGCCTAGTTTCTTTGAAGGACTAGGCTGCATCTCTTTGCACTCTACATATGTAACTATTTATCCTGTATTTACTCTGCAAAACAAAGTAGGATCCATTACAGGCAATAAGTTGATTGACTCTGATGGTGCTTCTCACCTGACGCAACCACAACATGCTGGTCTACTTCAAAGGGCAGACGTCCCAGAGTCTTCCATTGATTGGTCAGGGGATCAAAGCTCTCCACTTTGTGAATACGCCCATTCTGAGTAGTTCTTCCCACCGTCACTATCACTTCAACAAGTGGGGTAGAAGGAGCAGGTGAGACAAGAGCAAATGTATGTATTGGAAAGGGACCATCTCAAAGGCATGCTTTTAACCACAAAGATAAAAGAAACAATTCGTAATTTGCTAAATAATATCTACAAGCTCACAACATGTCACCATGCGATGCATTGTGAGCTTGCAGAGCTGCCATTTTCACTATTACTTTTATACTTCGTACAACAAAGTATAAAAGTACACACACTGTAGGATATTTGCTTCGATTATGCTGTCAGGGACCTTTTTTGGCACTCGCCGACAAAGTCTGAACAGTGTTGCCAGATTTTGCCAGAGAAATAAGCAACCAGGTCTATGAAAACAAGCCCAACAAAAGCAACCCGCAACAACCAATATTTACAAGCAACTCTACAGAAAAACAAGCCCAAACAAGCCCAAAGTCGCTTATAATTAACATGGCAACACTGTTTCTGAGTTTTTTAAGCTGGTTGACTTGTTGTTTGTTACAGAGAGAGAGGGAGAGATAGAGACATACAGAGAAATTGAGAATTATTGTTATTAATGTCAATCAATAATGTCCTGTCTCGGTTTCGCGCATATATCACGGGAGCCTTGCATGTTTTCGTGAGACGTCGGTTAAAATTCATTGGAATAAAAACAAATAAATGTATCGGGTCTGGATAGCATCCTAGTTAACTACTGTATCTATCTTACAGTGTGTGATCCCTGGTCGGCGATCAATCATAGTGTGAAAACCACAACGATATATGACAGCCGATTTCAAGAAATAGACTCCTGTAATGTGAAATGCTTAATGATCAGATGACTACTGACCACTGTAAAAGTCCTACAGTGTGTACCTGCCCTTAAGTGGTTAATACAGAGAAATAGAACATCAAGGCAGCACCAGGCATGTACATGAGCCCTGGTAGTACTAGTTACAGTAGAGTCTGTACATTACTGAAAATGTTATGATAGCCCAAATTAACAGTCACTGTTGGAGCCAAAATGCCTTTATATTTATTTTGTTTGTTATATGTAAATGAATGATGTGGCCTTGGTGATAATGACACTGATATCATCTTAACTCACAGTGGGTGGCCCTAATATCTACCTCATGTTGCAGAGGTGTGGCATTATTAATCACCATGACAACCACCACAGGAGAGGTGTGGCATTGTCAGTAGCCATGGCAACCACCACAGGGGTTGGTTACCCATTTTTACCTGGTTGGTGGGTGATTGTGTCCAGGTGGCAATGGCGAAAAGCCACACAGTTTTTGACCGTGTTTCATGTTGCCATATAGGTCGGCATTCAGTGCTTTTTGTTTGAGTGTATTGTGTATATGATTTATGGTCTGGACTCCAGACTCCTGGACCTGTCTGCAGCGTTCGACACGGTGAACCATCAGATCCTCTTCTCCACCCTCGAGGGGATGGGTGTCTCAGGCTCTGCACTCTCCCTGTTTGCATCCTACCTGACGGGTCGCTCCTACCAGGTGATGCTGAGAGGGTCTGTGTCAGAACCACACAGGCTCACAACTGGGGTTCCCCAAGGCTCGGTTCTGGGTCCTCTTCTTTTCTCTCTCTACACTACATCTCTTGGTGCTGTCATCCACTCTCATGGCTTTTCCTACCACTGCTATGCCGATGACACCCAGCTGATCCTCTCATTCCCCCCCTCTGATACCCAAGTGGAGGCACGCATTGCTGCTTGTCTGGCTGACATCTCGGAGTGGATGTCGACAAACCACCTGAAGCTCAACCTGGACAAAACCGAGCTGATGTTCCTCCCGGGGAAGGGCTGTCCGCACCGAGACATGGCTATCACCATTGATAATGCTGTGGTGACCTCAACTCGGACTGCGAAGAATCTGGGTGTGACCCTGGACGATCAACTGACGTTCTCGGCAAACATCGCATCAGTGACAAGGTCCTGCAGATTCCTCCTCTACAACATCAGGAGGATTCGCCCCTTCCTCACGGAGAAGGCAGCCCAGGTACTCATTCAGGCTCTTGTCATCTCCCGCCTGGACTACTGCAACTCCCTCCTTGCTGGTGCTCCGGCATCTGCCATCAGACCTCTGGAGCTTGTTCAGAAAGCTGCGGCTCGTCTGGTGTTCAACCGCCCCAAGTTCTCCCACACAACCATCCTTCTCCGTTCTCTACACTGGCTCCCCGTAGCGGCTCGCATCCAGTTCAAAACCCTGGTGCTAGCCTATAGGGCAGTGAAAGGAACAGCTCCTTCTTACCTCCGGGCTATGGTCGATGCCTACACCCCTGCCCGACCACTTCGGTCTGCCACCTCGGGGCGACTGATTGCCTCGTCACTCAAGGGTCCTTCTGGCCGATCCACACGGTCACGACTCTTTTCTGTTCTGGCCCCACAGTGGTGGAATGAACTTCCCACTGATGTTAGGACAGCAGAGTCACTGCCCATATTTCGCCGCAGGCTGAAAACTCACCTCTTCAGGAAACACTACCCTTCCTCTCTGCCTGACCTACTTGTTGTTAACTAGTTGTACGAACGCTTGTTTTCTATTGTTGTATTGTTTATTGGATCTTGTTTAGTCGATACTTATTTGTTTTAGCTCATGCTCATTTGATTTAGCTATTTTGTCTCATCTGTTTAAGGAAATAGGTAGCTGATATATTGCACTTTTACCTTAGCGCTAGGTATACTCTTGGTTGCTTGTTTTTGCAGAAAATGCACTAAAGACTTCTGGTGATAGTAGTTTTCGTTCCCTACCTATGTTGAATACACTTATTGTAAGTCGCTTTGGATAAAAGCGTCTGCTAAATGACTGTAATGTAATGTAATGGTCAATAAATGGATTGACATATCAGAAAGTATACAACAGCTCTGGACATTGAATTGCATGCACGCGTCTAACTAAACTCAACCCAGTTGCCCCTCGCAGTAGGCTTAAAGGTAACTTCTTTTGAAGTGGACAATTGAAACCTTTGTTATTTATTGGAAGACGAGGATCATCGCGCTCAAGATTCAACAGCTGATCAGTGAGACAGCGTTTGATTTCTGAGATCACTGAAAGACACTATTTATTGACAATTGTTTGGTTCACCGTTTCGCTTGGAATTGCGCGGAACGAAGACAATTAGGACCAGGACACGCCGGTGCTTGAGCACGGCGTTCAGAGAATCGCGCGGCCGGGCGGCCTCGCAGCGTGTGGACCAGGAGCAGGAGGACCCACGGTGTTGCTCGCGGCGTTTGGACAAGGAGCAGCCCTGCACGTTTGGAGTTGATCGTTCGTGTGGACGACATCACAACAAGGAGCGGCCCTGCACGTTTGGAGTTGATCGTTCGTGTGGACGACAGCACGACAAGGAGCTGCCCTGCACGCAAGGAGTTGATCGAGCAGCGCACGGACGAGCGGCCTGCACCGAAAGGAGTTGATCGCGGCGACCCGCACCGTTCGTTTGGACGGACAAGGAGCTGCCCTGCACGCAAGGAGTTGATTGAATAGCGCTCGGACAATGAGCGCTGTTTGAAGTCTTTTCAAAGTCTTTTTGAAGTAAAGAACAAAGACAAACGGACCCGGCAGTGCACGGACAACGAAAGGGTATGTAGCGCGCTACCAGGGTACCTTATATGGCCATATAAAAACAATTGTGTGCACACAGTCATTTGAGAAACATATGAAAAAGGGACAAATCCAATGCATTGATGGTTTATGATTGCAACCCGTACGTGGGTGTGTGTGTCTCTATTAAGGTTTTGGTTTTAACTGTGATTAACTGTGGGTTTGTTGTTGAGTGATTTAACCGAAGGTACTGTTTTTATGTTTGAACCGTTGGTATTATGGCTGATCTGAATCAAGCAGAGAACGGTATGGTTGAACAGCCCGCCACGGCTGAAACGCATTCTAATGAAACTGCATTGGTTGAACAGACTGAGGAGCAGTCACAGCCCGCAGTGGCTGAGAAACAGTCCGAGGTGGACACGGGTCAAATCACGCACAATGTTGAAGCACAGGTTGTCACAAAACGCAAAAGCATATTAACACCAAAAGCCCTAATGGATAAAATTGACACATTGCAAAAAGAGAGAAAATCGAAATTAAACAAGGCATCCAACTTGAAACAATCCATTTTGGAGTTAATGCAAAGTGGATGCAAACAGGAGGTGCAATGTGCATTTATGAAATATATTCGCATATGCAAGGAAGCAGCAAAGGCTCAGGATGCACTGTTGCCATTAATACCTCATGAGGAAAAGGAAAAACATGACATATGGTTCAAGGCCAAATTGATTAATGTCAATGAATTTATTGATCAAGTTCAAGTTTATTATGTCCCAAACTGGGCAATTTATGTTACAGCAGATTTATGTTACATGCATTCACTTCAGCAGATGAAGTGAATGCATGGACAAAAAATACCAAACCTGTGGAAAGTGTTGCTGAGGAGGAGGAGGAGGATGTGGAAAATCGCATTAATCAAAATGACAGCATTTCTAAAGTGGAAAGTAAAACATCTGCTCGTAAAAGTCACACAAGGTCTGGGACCAGCAGGTCCAGCAGATCTTCTGCCTCATCAGCTCGCATACAGGCAGAGGCAGAGAGAGCTGCACTTGTGATTCGTGCTGCAGCGTTAAAGGAGAAGCACGCTCTGGAGGAGCAGGAACAAATGCTGAAAAAGAAAAAGGAAACTATGGAGCTTGAGACAGAACTGACAGCTACCAATGCAAAAATAGCAGTATTACAGTCCCCCAGTCACCAAGCTCTTTCACTCACACAGTCAGATGGAATGGAGTCATACTTTAGGAAAGGAACAAGGTTAAAGGAACCCTCAGTCACTCTTAATCCTCATGCCAAAGAATTTAAATCATCCTCACAGCAGCAACCACCACAACCACAGCAACAACAACCACTACCACAGCAACTGCCTATGAAACCACCACAACCGCAGCAACCATCTACTCGACAGTCAAATGTGCAACAACCATCACTATGGCAACCACCCTATATGCAACAGCAACAAACACCCATTCCATCACCCTGGCAAGTACAACCACCAGCACCCATTCAACAACCCCCATGGCAGCAAAGACAACAATCTATGCTGTTACAGCCACCACCCAGTCAAACACAACCAACATCTTTACAACGACGACAACACGTATCCTGGAATGCAGCAAAGGACCACAGTCATAATACAACTCACGTGGACCCTCCTGTGCAGCAAACAAGACAAACTGACACCACTCCTCAAAGCATTGATGAAACATCAGCGGTACGCAACCTACTGCAGAGGCAGAATGAAATAACGCCAATACTTGTACAGCTACAGACCTCTCACTTACTGCCACCAAGAGAGATTTCATGTTTTCATGGGGATCCTCTGCAGTACAGAACCTTTGTGAGAGCCTTTGTACATTGTGTGGAGAAGAATGCAAGCAACAGAGGAGATTGTTTGTACTTCCTGGAAAAGTACACCAGTGGTCAGCCACAAGCCCTGGTGCGTAGTTGCCAACACATGGCTCCAGACAGAGGCTATGAAATGGCAAAGTATCTTCTAGAACAACACTTTGGAGATGAGTACAAGATAACTGCAGCATATATGGAGAAGGTGCTCAGTTGGCCGCAACTGAAGTCTGAGGATGTCAAATCTCTTCAAGCCTATGCACTTTTCCTTCGAGAGTGTTGCAATGCTATGGAGAACGTACAGAACATGGGAGAACTGAATATGTCTGCAAACATGAAGACATTGATTTTGAAGCTTCCATACAAGCTAAGAGAAAGATGGAGAGGCTCTGCGTTGGAGATTATGGACTGACACAACCGCAGGCCACAGTTTATTGACATCGTCACATTCATTGAGCGAAGTCAAAATCCTCTCCGATCCAGTCTTTGGAGACATTCAAGATGCACCACTGACTACAGGAAATAGAACTATGAACAGAATGAAATCACATACCACACCCAGATTCAAAGGAGACAGTTTTGCAACCACTGTTACCATGGAAACCCCTACACTGGAAGACTAAACTACACAGCAAAGTAATACATCCACTCACAAAACCAACATTTGTGTATGCTGCTCACAACCTCACACACTGGACCAATGTCCTCAGTTGGAGGAAGAGACACACAAGGACAAGATTTATTTTATTAGGACAAAAGGAATCTGTTTTGGCTGCCTGCGCATTGGGCATATGAGCAGGACTTTAACCAGGAGGACAGAGCAAGCTACTCGGACTCAAACCAGCCAAGGAACGCATCTGTGAGTAATGCACGAGTGTCTTTGCATACATGTGGTCAAACAGGGGCCGGTAACAGTGAGGGGAATCTGTCCATCTTGCCGGTACAGGTGAAGTCCAGCAAGGGAGACAAAATAATTCAAAAGTATGCATTTTTAGATCCAGGAAGCACTGACACATTTTGCTCAGAAAACCTGATGAGAAGGCTGAACCTGAAAGGAAGGAAAGCCCAAATCAGCTCGCTAACCATGGGCCCAAATACATCTGTGTCCAGCTATATGCTGACAGACTTGGAGATTTCAAGCCTCTCTGGGAAACGGTTTTATGACCTGCCCAAGGTCTACATCCAGAAGAGGATGCCCGTAACCACAAACAACATCATCAAAGAAGAGGAGCTGGCTAAGTGGCCATACCTATTGCAGTTCCTCGTATTCAGGCTCATGTAGAGTTGTTGATAGGTACCAACGCCTCTAAATTGCTTGAGCCATGGGAAGTTGTCAACAGTCATGGCAATGGGCCATATGCCATTAAGACCCTATTGGGGTGGGTCATTAATGGTTCCCTTTCAGGCCACAGTGAGCAGCGGAGTGAGAGTGGCTACCCTGCTGCTGTCAATAGGACCTCCATAACAAAGTAGGAGGAGTTGCCAATTAAATGGAAAAGAAAGTTTGAGAGGAATGATACATTCCACAGAAAATACAAACAGGAAATACAGCGCATTAAATCTGCATTGGGAAACCAGAATTTTACACCAGACGATCTGTGGAGAGCTGAAACTGCCATCTATCGCTTCACACAACGGCAAAGGTTCTCTGATGAACCTGCTTTGCTGTTACCAGGTGAAGTGAAGAAGGACAGTCCCATCTCCAGATTGAGGAGTAATGACTGGATCACTGGTGTAAATGCAGCAACCCAAAAGATCCTGTCCAACTGTGTCTTCAGCAGGCACCATAGAGGGTCTTTCTCAAAAAGAGATGAAGAAAAATCAAATACATCTTGGACCTTTTGTGGAAGCACTGGCTGATGAGAGCACTTGCCTTTTGCTACAGGAGCGGCAGAGGTGAAGTAAGGAGAGACAAAGTCTTGTCCCTGGGGACATCATACTTTGCAAAGAAAGGACTAGTGCATTCTGCACTGAAGACTAAAAAACAATGTTGCTTGTTTCACAAAGCTGCCATTTGAAACCTCTAACTTAGAGGAATTTTTACTCTTGCATTGTATTTATATGAATTTATGGCTCCATTATGTTTTATTTTGAATTGTTCCTGGCCTCCTGCCATCCTCAATTAGGGGCCGGTGTGTTGGAGCCAAAATGCCTTTATATTTATTTTGTTTGTTATATGTAAATGAATGATGTGGCTTTGGTGATAATGACACTCATATCATCTTAACTCACAGTGGGTGGCCCTAATATCTATTATCTACCTCATGTTGCAGAGGTGTGGCATTATTAATCACCATGACAACCACCACAGGAGAGGTGTGGCATTGTCAGTAGCCATGGCAACCACCACAGGGGTTGGTTACCCATTTTTACCTGGTTGGTGGGTGATTGTGTCCAGGTGGCAATGGGGAAAAGCCACACAGTTTTTGACCGTGTTTCATGTTGCCACATAGGTCGGCATTCAGTGCTTTTTGTTTGAGTGTATTGTGTATATGATTTATGGTCAATAAATGGATTGACATATCAGAAAGTATACAACAGCTCTGGACATTGAATTTCATGCACGCGTCTAACTAAACTCAACCCAGTTGCCCCTCGCAGTAGGCTTTAAGGTAGCCCCTTTCGGGACCCTGTTTATCTTTTTTGAATTTGGGATGGCGGTATCCAGGGTCCCTTGACGCTCAAACCACTCTCTCTCGTACTCGCGGCTACCACTGTCTGGTCTCGGGCTAATAGCTCGTCGCTTAGAAGTTGCAGAGATTTCTCAAAGGTACCCAGAAAAGCAATAATAGCGCGCCCGAAAGCTGCATTAATCCGCACAAGCTGCGCGTCCTACGTTACTGCCTCTGATTGGCGAGCTCCTACATGCTTGCATGACAATCACAACGCGGGGAAGCGGGACATGGGAAGTGGAGCAGAGTGTGAGAGAAGAGCTTAAGTTTTACTAAATTATTAAAAATGTTAAACGGCATCGCCGATCCGTGCAGATTAATGCAGCTTTCGGGCGCGCTACTATTGCTTTTCTGGGTACCTCTGGGTACAGAGAAATCTCTGCAACTTCTAAGCGACGAGCTATTAGCCTGAGACCAGACAGTGGTAGCCGCGAGTACGAGAGAGAGTGGTTTGAGCGTCAATGGACCCTGGATACCGCCTTCCCAAATACAAAAAAGGTAAACAGGGTCCAGAAAGGGGCTAGCTTAAAGGTAAAGGCTCTAGTCTACAGTCACTGAGGAGAAAATTTGTATGCATAATAATAATAATAAATAATAAACAATAAATAATGAAATCATGATGCAATAACGATTCTGAAGGCTGAAAAGTAAACCAATGTGTTTACACATCGGAGGAATTTGTCTTGGTAAGAACTAGAAAAACCTTGATATATTTCTTTGCACCATCATCAGTGTCAACAACATGCATACTGTACATGTGTTCAGCAGGGTACCTGTGGTCCTGCGTGGGCGTGCTGTGTTACAGTAGGGCCGCTCCTTGGCCTCAGAGATGAACCTCTGGCAGCCCTGGTATTCTTTCACCACATCCAGAGACTCAATCACAGTGTCGAGGTAGGAGGGACTGATGAGAGGAAGACGGATTTGCTCTAGTACCTTAAAGAAAACATAGAACACTAATTATTTACTAGTCCAACTGGATATTAGGTGAACAACACTATATGATAACAATAAGGATAAGGATAATTCATTTTAACAGGTTGTTCATGAAAGTCCTTGCGGTCTTGTTTCCAATGAGAACCTGTGAGCAATTAGGGGTTAAGATTCTTGCTCAGGGAGAAATTTCATTTCATCGACACATATGCTGGCCTGGCCTGGAATCGAACCTGGGGCAACCAGGGCCTCTGGCTCCCTAACCACTCAGCTATGGCCGCCCCATTGTCATCATCATGCATATTACCAACAAGTACCATATTTGTATGCCATTGCCAGCAAGCATGTATTGGAGACGTATCAATAGGTAGAGACCTCCGATCGTCTGGCAAGGTGAGACTAAGAAATGACTGACCTTTTCAAAGCTCTGCCTGCGGGTAGGACACTTGTCTAACCACAACATGGCAGCCTCAAACACCATGTCCTCCTTGGGCACACTGAGGTGGTCACTGGCAAGAATCTCTGTCAGTCTTGCCACAGAGAGGGAGAGAAACTCTTGCTATTGGTAGAAAAAAACAATACAGTAGATCAGCCGATAGATTTCTTATGTACATTGTTCCCATACATCAAACTGAAGTAACCCTTTCTCCTCTGAGGGAGATTTAAAATCAGACGAATAAACAACTATTTGAGAGTAATGTTGCTGATCTGGAAATGTGGCTTTAAAACTGTCCTTGTGTACCTTGTGAAATGTCATATTTTCCGATGTATATTAGTCCCTCAGTGAGAGTTGAATGAGTCAACACATAGTTTTCGTATTGCTATTTTGGTTTTCTAGTTTGTTGACCTGACTGGGTAATCTAGAGTGAGTTTTCATCCATCCCCTTCTTAATCTTCCCCTTCCCTTTCCAATCAGCACCAATCTGCCCCAAACCCGTCAATATGTGTTGTTTTTATTGTTTTAACCTGATTTATTTTGCCCCCCTCTTCTCCTCTCTCTCAACAGGTATTGCCTTTTGCCAGGCCGCAGTTGTAAGTAAGAATTTGTACTAAACTCTTTTTGCCTCTTTTTACACAAAACAAACTCTAGCTATTGATACAAAAAAACAATACAGTAGATAAGCTGATGTGCTCACAGGTGATAGATGGTATGTTTCGTTAAATGTGACTGTAGCTTAATGACTGACCTGCTGGTAGATGACACTGAAGTGTTCCAGAATGTAATCCATGCTGTGTTTCTTCAACATTTCACACGAGTGGTCCTCAGAAAAGCAGTAAATCCCTACGCAGTTATTCACATCTATGTGACGCTCCATGAAGTCACAGCAGGACTTTTTAACAGCCGTGACGTCCCACAAGTTTGATGCTGCTAATAGGGCCTAGACCAAATGAACAAAATATCTTTATTTATCACCGATGTTATGTAGAAGAAACATGCATTATAATGAATAAGGTTTATGATGATAATACATTACCTGCACATTTGCAGTGGAGATGGACACCTCTGAAGTATAGGCATAGTTCACCAACAAACCAATCATCTGAGGTTCCACTCCACGGATGGACACCCTTTCTTGTGTAGACTCCCTCATGCCAGATGTAAACATTGCCTGTGCAGGTTGACAAAAATAAAGGTTTGCTTGAAGTGTTCAGGCCTTTCTTATTTACATTGTTAATTGATTAACTAATTGGATATAGCATTGTGATCGGTTCACGTGAGAGCCAAGGCTGAATTGAAATATCATTCCCTCAACAACAGCAGGTCAGTAAATGCGTGTATTTACCTCAAAATAAGAGCTAAAGGAGGCCAGCACGTAACGATGGCAGGGAAACTCCTGTCCCTCACAGCACAGAATCAGATCACACAAGGTACTGTTGAGCCGCAGCCTGTTTAGGCCCTTTAACACCTTGTTGGGATGGTCGGCGTCCACAAACATCTCAGTCTCCTGTGAGGATAGAGGTACACTGGTGCTGTTCTCCTGAAGTGCAATGACAACATCCAGACTGGAGATTTATAATCGGACAAATAAACAACTATTCATCTGTAAATAATGTTCAACTGTTAATGTGGCTTTAAAACCATGTGAATGTCATATTTTCTCATGCATGTTAGTTCCTCAGTGAGAGTTGAATGAGTCAACTTGCTATTTTGGTTTTCCAGTTAGCCTGTTGACCTGGCTGGGTAATCTAGTGCGAGTTTTCTCATCTATTCCCCTCTCCAGCTTCCCCTTACCCTCCCAATCAGCACCAATCAGCCCTAAGCTCTGTCAATATCTGTCGTTTTGTTGTTTTAACCTGATTTAGCCCTCTTTCCCTCAAGAGGTATTGCCTTTTGCCAGGTCACGGTTGTAAGTAATAATCCTAAAAAAAAAATCCTGGTAAAGCCCCCCCCCCTTTCTAATCTGTATCTTCCTAAAATGTAGCCAAAGCAATGCAGTCCACCAACAGCTGTTTGAATATCTCTCTCACACACACACATGCACGCGCACACACACACACACATGCACGCGCACACACACACAGCAAGTGTCCACACCCACCCTCTTGGCAGCCTGTGGCGATTGCCTTTGGCAGGCAGCAGGCAGGGTGTTCTCAGCCATGGCTGAGGTGAGGTGTGGTGGAGTGGGTCACGTCTGCAGAGAGAACACACAACATTACTGTTACATCCAACAGAGTCTATCTGCAGACTGCAGACTAGGGGGTGTATCTCATTGTGAGACTAGGGGGTGTATCTCATTGTGGGCGTTTCAGAAAGGGGGCGTATCACATTGCCCCACTAAGGTTATGGTTAGGGTTAGGTTTAGGTTAGGTCCTATATTCCCCGCTCTCCTAGGAGTACGGTCCCGAGGAATACGAAACGCCCCCCTATAATGCGAAACGCCCCAATAGGATACGCCCCAATAGGATACGCCCCTAGTCTGCAGACAGACCCCTCTCGTTACATCTGGTTAGACCAGTGGTTCTCAACCTGTGGGTCGGACCCCCAGGGGGGGTCACCCCCAAAAATCATTTTGGGGGTGTCCCCAGATGACAGCAAAGTGACAATTTAAGGACTTTTAAATGAAATTAAAAAAGACCATTACTGCATCAAAAGTAGTAAACAAACATTACTCTGGTCAAACATTAGCCAAATTGTCAAATAATATAAGAAAGAGGCAATAATTGTGAAAATAGACGATCTACAAGCTCACACTTGGGCTCAGTGGTACTGAGCCCAAGCCCAAGTAGCGCTGGTCTCCAGCAGCTTCTCAACATTTGTGTATGGTATTGAAAATGATGTCATGTATAATGCCAGTAAGAGTGTTGTTTTAATCTGTAGAACTAAAGAGCACAAGGGTCAAATATTTCCTGATTTTAAACTTTATTTTAATGTTCTCAATGTCTGTAGTAAGGTCAAGTATTTCGGCCATTTTATTACAGAACACATGACAGACGATGATGATATTCACAGACAGTGCCGCAGGATGTATGCGCAGGCGAACATCCTCGCACCTAAGTTCAGCATGTGCTCTGAAGCAGTTAAGATCACTCCTGGGTTAGACAGTAAAATTTTACTCTGAGGGTACAAATGGAATCTCCATATTTGTATAGTTGTAAACAATTTGAAAATGCTTCTATTCTATAATTGATTTCAGTCTAATGCACCAACCTCGTCGAGACCAATACCTCATATGTGCTAACACGCACATATAAGCAGAATTCTGATTCTGAAATATTTACTCAGTGTTTATTAGTACTGTAGTAATATTATCTAACCAGCATCAGTAACCTTCCTGGAGATCAAATAATGAATGAAAGGGGAATGTATATATTATATGACAGTCTAGGATGATCTCCAAAAATAGTGTTTGCGCTTTCTTCCTTTTTGGCCTGTACATCTACATTAACGTTCAAATTTCAAATATAAAGTGCTTACCTCATGGCCACGGATGTTACAATTATGTACGGTTCCTCAGAAGTACCCGTATATTCCGTATTGTTCAATAAAAAGCATTTTAATCCGATCGATGGCCATTTTCTCATAGAGTTATAATGTATCAGAGTGCAATACACCTACCGACCGATAGGGTCGCGTAGTTGATAACACACGGAGAACATGGCCACCGATCGGATTAAAATGATTTTTATTGAACAATACGGAGCATACGGGTACTTCTGAGGGGCCGTACATAATTATAACATCCGTGGCCATGGGGTAAGCACTTTATATTTGAAATCTGAACGTTTATGAAGATGTACGGACCAAAAATGGAGAAAGTGCAAACACTTATTTTGAAAATCATCCAAGACACAGTCATGACAGATGACCGTCTTGTGATCCTCATCCAAGGCTATCTTACACCATTCTTATATCAGCAATCCAACGTTCAACTATAAACAACAAGCTCTAACAACACGCATATAAATGACATAAACATAACGTCATCGTGTATATTATCGTACAACTAACGCAAATGTAATGAACAAAAGTAAACACACCTCGTCAAATAAACATACCTCGCTGTGTCCGCATACAAATCTAAAGTGAATGAGTCCACCTAGTGGCCACAACAGACAGCCGCACATAAACAGCAATGAAATTAGTCCGTCAATAAATGGTAATTAAATAAACAATGAAATATGAACTAAATAAACAATGAAATGTTCACTTTTATACGTTTTAAACACACAGAACTTCCGTCCTGCACAAAGAGGTGTAACCACTAACTGTGTCCTCCTCCTCCTTCTGACTACCAGTGTTGCCAGAGTTTGTGAGAGAAATAAGCAACCAGGTCTATGACAACAAGCCCAAAAGAAGAGAGCCCTTCGCCCTTTAAACATATATGTTGGCTATTTCAAAATAGCCGATCTACAAGCTCACAATGCAATGCGTTGTGAGCTTGCTATTTAAAAAAAAAATCTTGAAGAAAGTTAAAAAAAAAAAATGGAATACTTTTTAACCATTTTAACAACACAAATATTGTACAGGGGTCCCTGGCATAACATATTTTCAGATGGGGGTCCGCGGAAAATATACATATTAATTTGGGGGCTCTTGACATGAAAATGTTGGAGAACTACTGGTTTAAACAACATTAGGAAACAAGCCCCAAAAAACCCGCAACTAACAATATTTACAAGCAACTTTACAGAAAAATAAGCCCAAAGTCGCTTATAATAAAACGACATGGCAACACTGCCCCTGACAGCATAATACTAGCCCTGGTGCTTGTTTCTATCCAAAGCCTGGCAACACTGCACACAGGAGTAGTACTTCCTTCCTTTGAAGAGTCGCGGGAGGAAAGTTAGTTTCTTCTCAGTTTAAAAACGTCTATAAGTGAATATTTCATTGTTTATTTAGTTCCATTGCTGTTTGTGTGCGGCTGTCTGTTGTGTCCACTAGGTTGTTGGACTTATTCAACGAGGTATGTTTGTTTACAGTATGTATACAACAGTTTGTTGTACAGTATACATGTTTACGTTATGTTTTTATCATTTGTATGCGTATTATATACGATTATTTTCTTAGTGATTATTCTATTGATTACTTAGTTTCTAACTAATTGAATAATGAAGAATCACAGTATAGTAGTTATATATATGTATATGTATATGTATATATATATATATATATATATATATATATATATATATATATATATATATATATATATATATATACCTTACAGTTGCAAAAATAGTGAAAATACCAGATGCAATAGCAGATCTACAAGCTCACAACGCATCACATCACGATGCATTGTGAGCTTGTAGAACAGCTATTTTCACAACTTTTTTTTACAAAAGGTTTTATAAGCGTTTTTGAAACTTTCCCCTGTAATGCATGACATACCCACATTTGGGATTTATTGTTAATCGACTATTTTATTAAATTATAAATTATCGACAATTATTTATTATTGATTCAATCTGTTAGTTTGATTAACTGTTGCACTTGCACTCCTAATATCGACATTCCTTACACAGCACTGTAACATTAATGCTGATCTGCATTGCTGGGGTACTTTATCATGGCTCTCTGCTGCTCCTCTGTGGTCACCTTGTGCATTACAATTACAATGTAGGCATTTAGCAGACTATTATTCAGAGCAACTTCTAAGAGCATAAAGTAAATGGCATGATCCCTAGTCGACAAACCATATGATACAATTGTCACATAAGTAGAAACTAGGATACTAGGTAAACATCAAACCTAAAGGTCTTTCTAAACAACATACTATAAAATACCATTCTTAGCATTTGTGGTCAAGCAAAAACAAATCTGACTAACGATAACGTGAGCAAGTAATATATCTGCATAGTATAACTAGCATTTATTCCTCAACTTGTGTGTCTCTAGGATGTGTTGTGTTTTGACATGTTGTTTAATGCCACAATACACATAAATGTGAGTTTACATAGGAGACATTATGATGCTTGTAGTCATTTGCACTCACTGAGAACGCGTTCCATGTTAATTTGTCAAAGTAACTGGGAGAGTACTGTACTGGGGAAGCTCCCAGTTACAAATTTCTGTTAACTGAGTAGTAGCCAGGACATTACCGAAAAATAATTGATATGCTCAACAAATCTCCCCTGACTAAACAAAGGTTACTGACAACATAATAAGCTAACAAGTCAAGAAGCTGTTTCTTTGCATTTTAAACATGGTGGAAGTTACTTCACACCTTTATCACATTTGACCACAAAACAACGTAATTTCCCCAATGCCCAGCCTGGATTGAATTAAATCACTAATCAATAAGGCCCAAGAGTTCAAAAGGTTGAATTTTGGGTAGTTCAAAACCGTGGAACAGGATTGGGATCACTTTGATATACGATCTGTGATCATAGAATTATCTCAGCAAACATTGTCAATAGGAAATATAAGTTTGATTATTCAAATCATATATTTTATACACCAAAATCAAAATCTGATCCACTCAGATTAAACGTTTTGAACTCTTGGGCCCAGGCGAGTGAATCATGTTTATTCCATGAAGATTCCATTTGTACCCTCTCAGAGTTAAAATAACACTGAGGATATTACCGTATACCCAGATGTAACAGTAATGATGTGTGTGTTCTCTCTGCAGACGTGACCCACTCCACCACACCTCACCTCAACCATGGCAGACAACATCCTGCCTGCTGCCTGCCAGAGTCAATCACCACAGGCTGCCAAGAGAATGAAACTGGACATTTCTTCTGACACGTTATTTAACCAAGCAGAACAAGTAAAGAACAAATTCTTATTTACAACTGTGGCCTAACAAAAGGCAAGACATCTTGAGGAAGACTGGAAAGTGAGCTAAAATAAATCTACTATCAGGTTAAAACAATAAAAACAACACATATTGACAGGGTTTGGGGAAGATTGGTGCTGATTGGGAGGGTCAGGGGAAGATTGAGAGGTTTATGGATGAGAAAACTCACTCTAGATTACCCAGCCAGGTCAACATGCTAACTGAAAAACCAAGATAGAAATGGGAAACCTTTGTTGACTCATTAAACTGTCATTGAGGGACTAATATACGTACAAGGGAAAATATGACATTTCACATTGTACACAAGGACAGTTTAAAAGCCACATTAACAGTTCAACATTGATGAATACCGGTAGTTGTTTATTTGTCTGATTTATAAACAATGTCGTTGCACTTCAGGAGGACAGCACCAGACCTCTATCCTCACAGGAGACTGAGATGTTTGTGGACCCCAAACATCCCGAGAAGGTGTTGGAAGGCCTAAACAGGCTGCGGCACAACAGTGTCTTGTGTGATGTGATTCTATGCTGTGATGATGAACAGGAGTTCCCCTGCCATCGTTATGTACTGGCGTCCTTTAGCTCATACTTTGAGGTAAATACACATTTATTTATAGACCTGCTGCTGTTATGGGAATGATATTTCAATTCTGCGTTGGTTTTATCATTAACTTAACTTCATGCTATATCTAATTCATTGTTGACACAATGTAAATAAGAAAGGCCTAAACCCTGAACACTTCAAGTGAACCATTCACGTTTTCAACCTGCACAGGCAATGTTTACATCTGGCATGAGGGAGTCTACACAGGAAAGGGTGACCATCAGTGGAGTGGAACCTCAGATGATTGGTTTGTTGGTGAACTATGCCTATACTTCAGAGGTGTCCATCTCCACTGCAAATGTGCAGGTAATGTATTATCATCATAAACCTTATTCATTGTATTCCAGTTTTTCTTCTACACAACATTGGTGATATATAAAAATATTTTTGGTCTAGGCCCTGCTAGCAGCATCAAACTTGTGGGACGTCAGGGCTGTTCAAAAGGCCTGCTGTGACTTCATGGAGCGTCACATGGATGTGAATAACTGTGTAGGCATTTACTGCTTTGCTGTGGACCACTCGTGTGAAATGTTGACAAAAAACAGCATGGATTACATTCTGGAACATTTCAGTGTCATCTACCAGCAGGTCAGTCATTGAGGGATCATTCATTTCACAAGTTTGTATGTTTGCTTTTTCTTCAATATCTTTGTTTTATTACTATTTCTCAGCCTGTCACTAGTAACTGACCCAGACAGACCTGCATAGAAACATTCACGAGTCATTGCTCAATTATTGGATATAATTTATATTAATAAGCTACAGTCACATGTCCATTTCACTAAACACATCACCTATCACCTGTGAGCACTTCAGAGGAGAAAATGTTGCTTCAGTATGATGTATGGAAACAGGGTCTGCATCCATCAGCTAATTTACTGTATTTTGTTTTCTACCAATAGCAAGAGTTTCTCTCCCTCCCTGTGGAAAGACTGACAGAGATTCTTGCCAGTGACCTCGATGTGCCCAAGGAGGACATGGTGTTTGAGGCTGCCATGTTGTGGTTAGACAAGTGTCCTACCCGCAGGCAGAGCTTTGAAAAGGTCAGTCATTTCTTAAGGCCAGCCGCCCAGCCCAGACCAATGCAACGCGACGAAAGCGTTGCAGAGACCTTTGCAGCGGTCTGAATTACCCCATTGCAGGCCTCATTGCGTCGCAAGTGATTCTGCATGTTCAATCGCAAGCAAAACTTCATAGAAACTATCAAACATTTAACAACTTTCAGTCTCTGCCTATCGATACGTCTCCAGACTAGATGTTTTATGTTTCTCACTGTATATATTTAGCTGCTTGTACTTGTATAAGTCAGTAACAAAACGAACCTTATTGATTCCAGTACATAATTGCCAAAGTACTACTTGCTGATAATATGCATGATTATTGTTATATAGTGTTCACACATTACTCAGGTGAATTAGTAAATAATTTGTGTTCTATGTGTTTTTAAAGGTACTAGAGCAAATCCGTCTGCCTCTCATCAGTCCCTCCTACCTCCACACTGTGATTGAGTCTCTGGATGTGGTGAAAGAATACCAGGGCTGCCAGAGGTTCATCTCTGAGGCCAAGGAGCGGCCCTACTGTAACACAGCATGCCCACGCAGGACCACAGGTACCATGCCTCACACATGCATGTGTAGCGGGTACGTTTGTGTGCGTTCTGTGGTGTATGACAGAATTCACCCGAGTCTTTGAAACTGTTTGCAGCAGCCGTTTACTCTTTCTGGTGACAGTAGGAAAGGGACACAGTTAGGACCTGCGCAGCTTCACACTCATCAGAAAGACTAAACACCATAAAGAAAATAGCGTGCGTGCTGTGATACCCACATCACCGTACAAGTAACGTTACATGGCATGACATTTACACACAATGGGCCTCATTCACTAAGCTCGGGTCCGCACATATTTTGTACTTATGAGCATATACGCAACTGTCCACGTTCAGAGTCTAATTAATCAATCTTTTTTGTTTAAGTTTGGCAGACCTGCACTCAAACGCACGTCTGCTCAGGAGCAAACTTAAATGCCTCAACACTTTCGTATACATGTTATTAGAATTCCTTTATTCTTCATGCAAAATCAATTACAATAGTGCCAAACCTCAAATAAAATGTTTGTGTCCATTTGTCAACATATATAAAAGACAAGAAAAAAGATGTCTATCTATAAAGAAAACATCACATGGATGCACCTGGGACGTATCAACAGTGTTATATTCTGGGGTCATAGGGTGTTTCGGGTCTTGCAACAACATACACCCTCGCCCAGGTGACCCAGCCAGGGTTGATCAAGCCCCGACTTACGTCTCAGTCCGCTTCTCCGGAACTACTCTGCCGGGACTTGAGGAGGCTCTGGCACGTGGAGGGACTAGGCTCTGTGGGTTGTCTCCTGGCCGGGCTCCTCCTTCGTCTCACCAGGTCCAGGACCTGAGCGCTGCACCAGATCCGCTGCACCACCCCGATCCAAACATTTCCTTCTGGCGTGATGGTTCCTTGGGCCGTGGTGGTACTGCAGGCTCCACTTGCGTCTTGCTTGAATGGCCTCACCGTGGGCTTGTTGGGCTTCTTCCTCACGGAAGACACAGGCTGGGGCGCTAAGCCATACTGCTCCCGGGATGCCATCTACATTCTGGCTGTCACCCGTCTCTCCGGTGGTCACCAAACTATTTCTGGTTGTCACGTAGTCTAATTCCTATGAGCCACTATAAATAGAATCACTAACTATAAAGAAAACAACACATGGATGCACCTGGGACGTCTATTGCTTGCATGTAGGCTATATTATAGACATAAAATGCATTTAGAGCTGAATTATTAAGTTCCTCAACGTGTTTGCCAGTGTCGGCCCTAGTTTCGTGTAATGATGAAAATAGACTATCATGCCTTAATGTCGCAGGAGGCAACAGATGCGCCTCCAATGTCCTGGTATTGATTTATAATATATTGATCCCATGAACGCCACAAAATAGCCTAATAAGTTTTACCATCTGATGAGAATAATGGAGGAAATCTAGCTGTGTCCTCCAGAGTCAGACCAGATCCATTCCCTATTTCAACGTAGGACAGTGATATGTTCAGTAAGAAACGCTTCTATAGTGTCCTTTCCACGTTGTATTAACGTAGTATTTGGTCGTGGGGTTAAACTTTGTAAACTTCTTTCTTATTCTCATTACACATATGAGAGCATTAGTTTATTAACATTCAGCTGATCCATCGTACAATCGAGGGACTCGCTTCCAGACAACAGATGCACAATTTGTCAAGGCAGTGCGATGCGTGAGATCTGTTCTTTTTGACGACGAAGTTGAACTTCTTTAGCACGGTGAAGTTGGTTTCACGTTGGGCAAAGTCGGTTTGAAGTTGGATATTTCCTGCTGCCTTTTATTTTATTAAATGGGGCGTGGAACAATGCAAATGATCTACTCGTGAACACGCTTCTCAAATACGAACTACGAAACGCTGAGAATAATCATGCCATACACCTGCGATACACACAAATGAATTGCACGTCAGATTGTGCTTAGAGAGTATACACACCACTTTACACACAACATTTACACACAATTTACAAACGGCTTAGTGAATGAGGCCCATTGAATATAACTTTTGTCACGCTAAATAACACAGATTAACAGGTGCTTAAAATTCTCAAAAGAGTGTTTTCAAACAGTAGACTGAGATGAAGGAAGGGGGTTTGCTACCCAAGTCTACAGGGGTACAAGGGGGGGGGGGGGGGGGCGGTCTCAAGGTTGAGAATACCGTAATACAGGTATTGCAAGTGGAATCACATTATCTCTGTTACGTATGCATGTTGACACTGATGATGGTGCAAATAATACATACATACAGGTTTTTCTAGTTCATGCCGAGACAAATTCCAGGCAATCAAAATATCACTTTGGTTTGCCACCTGCTATTCAGGCTTCATAATGGTTATCGCATCATAATTTCTGTATTTTGATTTTACACTTCGAGCTTTAATTTACATTTTTGCATTTTGATGTCAAAATGCATTTGTTATCTCCTGGATTCATTCAGTGACTGCTATCATAACATTTCACTAATAGAGACTCTTCTACCAGGGCTCATGTATCATGTATGAGCCTGATGCTGCGTTTAGGTTCTATATATATATATATATATATATATATATATATATATATATATATATATATATATATATATATATATATACACACACATAATTGTAAAGTGCAAAGCACTATATACTTTGTTGTTATATACTTTGTTGAATGACTATTAGGGGGGAAAAAGCAGATCTACAAGCTTGCAATGCATCGCATCGTGACCCGTTGAGAGCTTTTAGATGTGCTACTTTTTCTATGTTTGAAATGTTTTAAAATCTTGGTGCTTAAAAGGTGACAAGCTCAAACTCAACATCTATTCAAAGGCCAGCATGCCTGTGTGAGATGGTCCATTTTCATTCAATAAATCTGCTCTGTCTTACCTGCTCCTTCTCCCCCACTTGTTGAAGTGATAGCGATGGTGGGAGCAAAGACTCGGGATGGGCGTGCTCACACAGTGGAGAGCTTTGATCCCCTGACCAATCAATGGAAGACTCTGGGAAATCTGCCCTTGAAAGTGCAGCAGCCTGCTGTGGTTGTGTCAGGTGAGGAACACCATCAGAGTGACTCTTCCAAAAACTGGATATTTTTCTAATATTTAGCACATTCGGCATAAACAAACAGGAGGAGGCGGAACAAGGCGGAAGGAGCCTGCTGGCTGGTCAGTCAGGGACCAATCCGAAGGCTGACAAAAGGCCAATTCTTGAAGGGTATACAGTAATTTAAGCATTTAGCAGACACTCTTATCCAGAGCTCATTTCAAGTGAGAACTGAGTAAAAGTCATGGCCCCTTGTCAACTAAAAACAGGGTTATGAGTCACATAATTGTAAAGTGCAAAGAGAACAATGTAGTTTTTCAAAGAAACTAGGATACCAGGTAAACATCAAACCTAACTGCTGTCTAAACATCATGCTATCTAAATAATATTTGTTTTTAAATGGCAATCAGAAACAAACATGACCAAGTAATGCCAACCTACAATATATTTGCAATAACTATTATAACTAGAGCATCTATCAAAAAGTTGACACAAAGGGATACAAGGAGAGAGAAGTGCTAGGGAGCGTGTTATTTTTCAAACGCTTGGCTCCCGTTTTTATTGGCTCCAGAAATTTGGTGGAAGCTGGCTTTATAGCCATAGTAAACAAAGACATAGTAAGTAAGACGTAGTGTTGCTCAGAATCACAAACCACTATAGGGCATAGCAGTGGCGGAATTTTGTGGTGCCACAGATGGAAAACCAATACATTTTCCCCATAGAGATGTCCGAAAATACTTTTTGTAACCCATTTTTTTCACCCGGTGCCAATTTCCTAAGTGATCCTGGGCGCTACACCAGCCCTACACCAGCACTACACCAGTCCCCCACAGTAGGGAGGCCAGGGCCGAGCTCATGCTTCCTTCAGGCATGAGAGCCAACTGACCTTCTTGTCACCTGACAGGAGGGAGTTTCCCTGGTTGGACGTAGCGCGTGGAAGGAACACGTTATTCCAACCAGTTCCCTTCCCCTCCATCAGGCGCCCCGGCTGTCATGGGGGAGGCAGTATAGTGACCAGGATTACTACATGTTTTTGTGAGGGTATTAACTACCCTAGGAGACACGGGGAGAACATGCAAACTCCACACAGAGTAGGCCCTTTCGCCAAAATACTTGATTTTAAGCCTGGAACCAAGACATCCAGGCTCTTGGTGAATCATGACCATAAAACATTTGATTCAGTGTGTCAAAAAATAATGATGATCAAATGTTTTATGGTTATGATTCACCAGGAGCCTGGATGACTTGGTTCCAGGCCTAATAAATAATGTATATAAATATATATTTATATAAAGTCTCTGTGGGAAAAATGTACATTTTGACAGGCAGTAGACTAGACACTTCCCTTCATATAGAGCAACGTTATTGGCCGCGGGATACTGGTGGGAACGGTGATATTTGACCATTTTAATTACTTACATCTCACAGGAAAGGTGTTGTCTTAATTTTACTACAAGAATGTTACCCACGGCAGCCAGTGGTGATGTTCGTACACTACTGTATAGCCCACAGCTTATGTCACTCACAACACTCACATCACAATAACACAGACGAAGAAAATAGAAGCTATATGAAGACATTTCAAGTTGTGTATGCATATTAAAATCTTTATTTTAATTATAACTCGTAATTCTGCTCTTCTCCCACCAGGCTCTACTCTGTATTTGGGCGGAGGATATAATTATCATAAATCTTTCATCAATAAGGAGATGTGGCGCTTTGACGTTCACCTTAACTCATGGCGGGAGACGGCTCCCATGAACGAGGCACACACTAATTTAAGTAAGATTGTCACCTATGGCATTCAATTTAACCGTAGCATCCCTATTTTGGCTATATAATATATCATAGCCATAGGTCATCAGTTCTAATGATCATGATTTCATTTTTACCCTGCACAATCCCACACAGGCCTGGCGGTGCTGGATGGATATGTGTTTGCAGTAGGTGGCCAAGAGAAGAAGAAGGGTACAATCTCAATGGAGAGCTACGAGCCCAACTCCAACACCTGGCAGGTCATGAGAGTTCATGGGTCAGCAAAAGACAAAGTCCCAAAGATTGTGGTCACACTAGATGGACTGCTCTATTTTATTGGTATGGAACAGGTTTATGCACATGACCTGTATGTCAAGCATAACGGTTAACTGAAAATGTTCAAAGAATTCTGTATTATTACGTGTGTGTGTGTGTGTGTGTGTGTGTGTGTGTGTGTGTGTGTGTGTGTGTGTGTGTGTGTGTGTGTGTGTGTGTGTGTGTGTGTGTGTGTGTGTGTGTGTGTGTGTGTGTGTGTGTGTGTGTGTGTGTGTGTGTGTGTGTGTGTGTGTGTGTGTGTGTGTGTGTGTACTCCTGGAACCAGGTGACGCTCCTATCAAGCCAGAACGGACCCAGATCTACATGTGCCACCCTGTAAGATCTGTATGGAAAAAAGTCGCTCCTATGCAGATGCCGCGTAATGAATCGGCTGCTTGTGTTCTGAATGGAAAGATCTATGTTACAGGTATACCTGCTTTTAAAGGTTCTTAGTGAGTGGTGGAAGACTTGAGCAAAACCAGAATGTGAAAATACTGTTACAACTGTAAAAGTCCTGCATTCCATATTTCATTTAAGAAAAAAGTACAAAAGTATTGGCATAACAATATGCTTGCAGTACCAAACATAAAATATATTAAAGTTGACAGACGTTTCGGCTATGCATCTTCTCATCTTGAGGCATATGGAACAATATTTAAAAAATGTTTTTTATTTCTTGAGCGTGACCCGCCATGTTTTGAATTATTGTATTAATAATAGAAATCTGCAAAGTAACTGGTAAACTCAAATAATTGTAGTGGAGAAAAAGGAAAAAATATGGTGGAGCAGAAGTAAAACGTTTGGTTTTTTCAAAGTGGAAACAATCAAGTAAATGTATTTAGTTACTTTCCACTGCCGATCTTAGTTCCATAATAGACTCACTTCAACTTCACTGTAGTTTGGCCACATACTGTGCATAATAGAGCCCACTAAAAGTCACTATTCTGTTAATTTGTGTTAATAGGAGGTTACTGTATAAAGAGTGAGGTAATTGAAAACGCGATGGAGTGTTACAACCCCAAGACGTACAAGTGGACCATGTGTGCCCCCATGCAAGAGCCACGCTACGGGCATAGCGCAGTTGTGGTGGATGGAAAGATCTACGTTCTTGGAGGGCTGGCTGACATGTACAACAGGTAAAGACACTGCTGCTCTCCATGAATGTCTGTGAAAAGGTGGCTTAACAGCAGACATTTGTCTCATGGCTATTGGTCTCTCTTCATGTAGGTGTACCCAGAACATCGAGCGCTACTGTGAAGAGACGGACACGTGGGAAACCGTGGGGAAGATGCCTGCTCGTTTCTACGGTCTCAAATGTGTTTCTCTCAGACTGAGGAATGATCATGTACCCATGGTTGATGAAGATGATGAAAGCAATGAAGACGATTCTGATGGAAACAATGAAGATGATGAAGATGATGAAACCGATGAAAGCGATGAAGATGATGAAAGCGATGAAGATAATGATGTAGATGACAGGGGTCATGATAGATACCAAGACTCTGAAGAAGAATATGTAGAAGAAGAAGAAGAATCTGAAGATGATTATTAAGATTAATAATCTTTCTACTGGCTCTGCTGGGGCAATAGCTTCTACTATAGGCCAAACCTCCCTGTTCAACCATCTTCAGGAGGTATTTTTGCCCTCGATAGAGGAAATGTTCTTGGATTAATGAGCCCTGCCTTCCCTGGCACATGTGCTAATGGACTACTGGACGCATACTAAAGTATCATGACAGTTGCCTGCTTAGGTTAACTGTTATTAATGTGTCCAGTCAATAGATGGCATATTGGTCATTGTGTTCACTGTTGAGATTACGTTTTTTGGTTCTTTGATATCATTTTAATGATATATTATGTTCATATTCTGGTGATTGTTCCGATCAGTTTTAAGTGCTGATGGCTAGATCAGACACTTGAGTCTACTTCTTTATGTATATATTTATTTATTTGATTACTCCACCCCTCCCCCCTTTATTTTTTTATCTAAGTTTAAATGTTCATCCCATTGTTTCATGCCTACTGCAGTGCTGCTATTAAGCCTGAATTCCCCATGGGGATCAATAAAGACTGATCTATCGATGTCATGAATGCATTTTTATGGATTTTCTTCCCCTTATTGATATCCCTGCCTGCATGCATCACAGTGCCCCCCCCCCCCCCCCTCATTTCTCCAACCTGTGTTGTGTTTTAGTCTCCCACAGTAATTGGGGTAGGACGACATAAGAGAATGAATGTCTCCATCATTCTGTTTGACTCTGAAGACGCACCATGCATCCAAGTGTTGGTCATGAACAGTGTTGGGCAAAGTAATAGATTACTTATTACTCCTTCTAAAAAGTTTAAATATATTTATTACTTGGTGTCAAGAGTAATACATTAATTTTTTTAAAATTGCAGTCAGAAACAAAAAAATAACATTCTTTGTAACGAGTAACGCAACGTTACTTGCATCAGTAATATGTAATACTATTACTGCTTTGGCTGCTGTAATAAGTTACACTACTCTTTACTGGGTAAAGTAATGTTACAGTTACAGTAATATATTACTAAGTAACACGTCACTGCATAGAATAATTTGGTTGCCCCAGTAGTCTAGGCTACTTTGGACGAAACTCCTGAATCTATAAGCTCATCTACAAGCTTGTAGATGTGCTATTTTAACAGCAATCCAGTATTATGACTGAAATTAGTCAGTCTGCATAATGATTTTGCACAAAAATGAATTTGACCCACTTCTGTAAACCTGTGAAGTGACAAATTAAGTTAAAGCAAAATACTGCAATGTAGAAATAGTCTGTTACAAGTAATAATTTATTTGAGTAAAAGTACATGAGTATTGGCATCAAAATGTACTAAAGTACCAAAAGTAGAAAGTACTCATTATACATTATGTCCCATTTCACAAGTTTTCAAATGTGTAAAATCTATAAAACTATTTTGAAAATAGATCTACAAGCTCCCAATGCGTCGCATCGTGAGCTTGTAGATCGGCTATTTTGAAATGGCCGAAATGTAGATAGGGCTGAAGTGGTTAATGTATGTTTTGTAATGATAATCAAAATCTACAAAGTAACTAGTAAGTGAAGTTTTCAAATAATTGTAGTGGAGTAATAGTACAATATTTGCCTCTGAGATGTAGTGGAGTAGAAGTAAAAGTACTGACAATTGGAAAAACTCCAGTAAAGTAAAAAATAATTGTACTTAAGTAGGCTACAGTACAGTACTGTAGGTAGTTACTTTACACCGCTGAATATGGGCAGTGTGAAATACACTGAATACAGTATGCAAGGTGCATAATGAATAGCTTACATAAGGTGCATGATATATGGTGCATGGTCAAAATAAAATAAACAATACATATAAAATGTATCTGAGTAAGGAGGTTTGGAGGTGTATTGCACCCTGATACAATCAGAAAATGGCCAACAATTGGATTACAATACTTTTTATTGAACAATACGGAAGATACAGGTACTTATGAGAGCCCGTATATAATTGTAACATCCGTGATCCTGGGGTAAGCACTTTATATTTTAAATCCAAACGTTTATGTAGATGTACGGACCAAGAGGGGAAACGCAAACACCAGGTTGAAGTTAATCCATGACGGTCCGTCTTGGATCCATGGCTAGTTTGTGTCCGGAACTGCTTATGTGGTTGTCAAGAGGACACAGTAAGTGGTTACACAAAACACACACACGTCACATAGCACTTCCTCCCTTCGAAGAGGAGTCGCGGGAGGAAAGTTAGTTTCTTCTTAGTTTAAAAACGTCTAAAAGTGAATATTTCATTGTTTATTTGGTTAATATTTGTAGACGGACTAATTCCATTGCTGTTTGTGTGCGGCTGTCGTGGACACTTGGTTGGACTCATTCCCTGCAGATCAACGAGGTATGTTTACAACAGTTTGTTGCACAGTAGTGGTGTATAAAGTACTCACATTGCTTACTTAAAGGGGAAATCCACCCATTTTCAATATTTAACTATGTCATTAATATAGCATAAAGGAGTTGTGTGGAAATAAGAAAAAATTAAAAAAAAAATTAACATTGCAAAAAAATTTAACATTGCAAAAAAATTAACATTGCAAATTACACTGTGATGAGTCATCACAGTGTAATTTGCAATGTTAATTTTTTTGCAATGTTAATTTTTTTTGCAATGTTAATTTTTTTTTTAATTTTTTCTTATTTCCACACAACTCCTTTATGCTATATTAATGACATAGTTAAATATTGAAAATGGGTGGATTTCCCCTTTAAGTAAAATTATCAATACTGCAATGTAGAAATACTCTGTTACAAGTAAAAGTTGGGAATAAAAAATTGACTTGAGTAAAAGTACAAAAGTATTGGTATCAAAATGCACTTAAAGTACCAAAAGTAAAAGTACTCATTATGCAGAATGTCCCATTCACAAGTTTTCAAATGTATACAAATCTTTTGAAAATAGCAGATCTACAACCTCACAATGCGTCGCAATGCTATGCATTGTGAGCTTGTAGATCGGCTATTTTCAATTAATAGAGTGGCTAATGCTGTTGTAATAATAATGCAAATCTGGAAATACTCCAGTAAAGTAAAAACACCTCAGAATTGTTCTTATGTACAGTACGTGTTACTTTACACTGTACAGTATATACAAGAACAAGTGACTTGTTTTTTGGAAGGAGTGATAGAAGTAGTGTTGCCAGGTTTAGGGAGAGAAACAAGCAACCCGGTTAATGAAAACAAGCCCAAAATAAGCAAGCCCTTAGCCCTTTAAACATGATACATTGGCTATTTGAACATAGCAATCTACAAGCTCACAGCGTGTCGCATCGCAAGCTTGTAGATCGGCTATTTAGAAAAAAAAATCTTTAAGAAAGTTTGAAAAATGTGGAATACTTATATAATATTTACAAGCAACTTTACAGAAAAAGAAGCCCAAAGTCGCTTATAATAAGCAGACATGGCAACACTGCCTAGAATGGCTATGATATTCTCTCTAATTATTCTAGGGATATGTGATGTGGAAAAAATACATATAAAAATTTAAGTTTGATATACACTAGATCTGCAACTATCGATTATTTTTGTCATGCAAAAATAGTGAAGATAGCTGATGCAATAGCAGTTCTACAAGCTCACAACGCATTGTGATGCGTTGCTATCTTTCTTTCAAAAGGTTTTAGAAATGTTTTGAAACTTTTTGCCTATAATGAATGACATGCCCAAATTTGGGATTTATTGTTAAAGGTAGGGTAAGTGATATTTTTGGGTAAAAACAAAAAGTTTTTGTTAAAAGGTTAAAGCACTATATTCTGATAGTAATCATTGCTATAGAGTGTTTGTTCAGTAACAGGAGTCTCCCCGTCTCTCCAGCTCTTTAATAAACAGAAAATGCATTTTCTGGTAGGTGTCAAAATCTCAGCCAATCAGGAGAAAGTACCCATTTTTAAGCTTCATTTTTATAGTGTTCCAGTTCCAATTTTGCCTGCTCATTTCTTAGTGTCATCACTTCCAATTTCACTTGTTTAATCTATATCCTGATTGAGTTCTCTATCCTGATTGGATAAAATTGGAAATGAAACTGAAACGAAAATGCATTTTCTATTTTATAAAGAGCTGGAGAGACATGGAGACTATATGGACAGGACACTCTATAGTAACGAGCACTATCAGAACATAGACCCATTTTGCAATTATTTGAATAATTGCAAATCACTTACCCTACCTTTAACCAATGATTTTATTAAATGTAATTATCGATAATTATTTATTATTGATTAAATTGGTTAGTTTGATTAACTGTTGCCCTTGCACCCCTAATATTGACATTCCTTAGACAGCACTGTAATATTAATCCTGGTATGTTACTTCATCATGGCTCTCACTGGAGTGGAGTCTGTCCAGCAACAGGCCTGTCTGCTTCACACTGATTATTATTATAACCATTATTATGGTCAAGCAGTGCTGAGAAGCTCTCTGCTGCTTCTCTGTGGTCACCTTGTGCATTACAATTACAATGTAGGCATTTAGCAGACCATTATCCAGAGCAACTTCCAAGAGCTTAAAGTAAATGGCATGATTCCTGGTCGACAAGATATATGTTAAATTGTCACATAAATAGAAACTAGGATACCAGGTAACCATCAAACCCAGGATCTTTCTAAACAATATACATACTATATAATAACAGTATTTTTGTGGTCAAGCAAAAACTAAGTACAAGTAACAAGTAATAAATAATAAATAATAATATATCTGCATAGTATAACTAGCATTTATTCCACAGCTTAGAGTGTCTCTAGGACGTGTTGTGGTTGACATGTTGTTTAATGCCACAATACACATAAATATGAGTTTACATATGATTACATATGATCATTATGATGCTTATAGCCATTTGCACTCACTGAGAAACCTTACCATGTTAATTTGTCAAAGTAACCTGAGAAAGAATCTTAATACTCAAACTGTTCCAGTGGCTGTACTGGGGAATCTCCCATTTACAAATGCCTGTTAAACTGAACAGTGCATTGTCGCCAGCCCAGGACATTGCTGCAAACTTCTTGATATGCTTAGACTCCCCTGATTAAACAAAGGTTACTGACAACATAATAAGCTAACGGGTCAAGAAACTGTTAATTTGCATTTTAAACATGGTGAGAGTAACCTTCATCATTACACAATACAAACAATACCACCTCATTTCACCAATGCTCAGCCTGGATTGAATTAAATCACTAATTTAAAAAACGATTTAAAAAAGAAAAGAAAATTATGAAGGAAGGAGAATCATGTTTATTCCATGAAGATTCTCCATTTGTAGGATTTTACCGTGTACCTAGATGTAACAGTAATGATGTGTGTTCTCTCTGCAGACGTGACCCACTCCACCACACCTCACCTCAGCCATGGCTGAGAACATCCTGCCTGCTGCCTGCCAGAGTCAATCACCACAGGCTGACAAGAGAATGAAACTGGACACTTCTTTTGACACATTACTTAACCAAGCAGAACAAGTAAAGAACACATTCTTATTTACAACTGTGGCCTAACAAAAGCCAAGACGTCTTGAGGAAGAGGGGAAAGTGGGCTAAAATAAATCAGGTTAAAACAATAAAAACAACACATATTGACAGGGTTTGGGGAAGATTGGTGCTGATTGGGAGGGTAAGGGGAAGATTGAGAGGTTTATGGATGAGAAAACTCACTCTAGATTACCCAGCCAGGTCAACATGCTAACTGAAAAACCAAGATAGAAATAGGAAACCTTTGTTGACTCATTAAACTGTCATTGAGGGACTAATATACGTACAAGGGAAAATATGACATTTCACATGGTACACAAGGACAGTTTAAAAGCCACATTAACAGTTCAACATGGTTGAATAGTTGTTTATTTGTCTGATTCATAAACAATGTCGTTGCACTTCAGGAGGACAGCACCAGGCCTCTATCCTCACAGGAGACTGAGATGTTTGAGGACCCCGACCATCCCGAGAAGGTGTTAGAAGGCCTAAACAGGCTGCGGCTCAACAGTACCTTGTGTGATGTGATTCTATGCTCTGAGGAACAGGAGTTCCCCTGTCATCGTTATGTACTGGCCTCCTTTAGCTCATACTTTGAGGTAAATACACACATTTATAGGGAATGACATTTAAATTCTCTTCTGCCTTGGTTTTGCTATATGATTGTTGACACAATGTAAATAAGAAAGGCCTAAACCCTGAACACTTAAAGTGAACCATTCACGTTTCAACCTGCACAGGCAATGTTCACATCTGGCATGAGGGAGTCTACACAGGAAAGGGTGTCCATCAGTGGAGTAGAACCTCAGATGATTGGTTTGTTGGTGAACTATGCCTATACTTCAGAGGTGTACATCTCCACTGCAAATGTGCAGGTAATGTATCATCATCATGAACCTTATTCATTGTATTCCAGTTTTTCTTCTACATAACATAGGTAATATATAAAGATATTTTTGGTCTAGGCCCTGCTTACTGCATCAAACTTGTGGGACGTCACGGCTGTTCAAAAGGCCTGCTGTGACTTCATGGAGCGTCACATCGATGCGAATAACTGTGTAGGGATTTACTGCTTTGCTGAGGACCACTCGTGTGAAATGTTGAAGACAAACAGCATGGATTACATTCTGGAACATTTCAGTGTCATCTACCAGCAGGTCAGTCATTGAGGGATCTTTTTCTTCTCTAACTTTGTTTTATTACTATTACTCTGCCTCACTAGTAACTGACTAGACAGACCTGGGTAGAAACATTCATGAGTTATTGCTCAATGATTGAATAGCATTTATATTAATAAGCTACAGTCACATGTCCATTTCACTAAACAAATCTTACTTACTTACTTCAGAGGAGAAACGGTTACTTCAGTATGATGTATGGGAACAGGGCATACATACATCAGCTAATCTACTGTATTATGTTTTCTACCAATAGCAAGAGTTTCTCTCCCTCCCTGTGGAAAGACTGACAGAGATTCTTGCCAGTGACCTCAATGTGCCCAAGGAGGACATGGTGTTTGAGGCTGCCATGTTGTGGTTAGACAAGTGTCCTACCCGCAGGCAGAGCTTTGAAAAGGTCAGTCATTTCTTAAGGCTAACCGTCCAGCCCAGCCCAATGCAGCACGACAAAAGCGTTTCAGAGACCTTTGCAGCGGTCTGAATTACCCCATTGCAGGCCTCATTGCGTCGCAAGTGATTCTGCATGTCCAATCGCAAGCAAAACTTTGTAGAAACTATCAAACATTTAACCAATCTCAGTCTCTGCCTATCGATACGTCTCCAGACTAGATGTTGTATGTTTCTCACTCTATATATTTTGCTGCTTGTACTTGATTTTTTATTCCAATACATGCTTGCCAAAGTACTACTTGCTGATAATATGCATGATTATTATTATATAGTGTTCACACATTATTCAGGTGGATTAGTAAATAATTAGTTTTCTATGTGTTTTAAGGTACTAGAACAAATCCGTCTGCCTCTCATCAGTCCCTCCTACCTCCACACTGTGATTGAGTCTCTGGATGTGGTGAAAGAATACCAGGGCTGCCAGAGGTTCATCTCTGAGGCCAAGGAGCGGCCCTACTGTAACACAGCATGCCCACGCAGGACCTCAGGTACCCTGCTGAACACATGCATGTGTAGCGGTGTGACTTTTGTCTGCGTTCTGTGGTGTATGACAGAAGTCTTTGAAACTGTTGGCAGCAGCTGTTTATTCTCTTTCTGGTCACAGTAGGAAAGGGACACAGTTAGGACCTGCGCATATGATATCCACATCACGGTACAAGTAACGTTACATGGTTGCATGACATTTACACCCAATGGACCTCATTCACTAAGCTCGGGTCCGCACATATTTTGTACTTATGTATATTATACTGTATAATATACATACATAACTTTCCACATTCAGAGTCTGATTCATCAATCTTTTTTTTTGTCCCAGAATTTTCTCGGACATGCACTCAAACGCACGTCTGCTCAGGAGCAGACTTAATGCCTCAACACTTTCGTATATATGTTATTATTATATATTTTTCATGCACAATCAATTACAATAGTGCCAAACCTCAAATAAAATGTTTGTGTCCAACATTTGTCAACACATATAAAAGGCAAGCATCACATGAACGCCACACAATAGCCTAATAAGTTTTACCATCTGATGAGGATAAATAATGGTTGAAATGTAACTGTGTCCAGAGTCAGACCAGATCCATTCCCCATTTCAACATAGGACAGTGATATGTTCAGTAAGAAACGCTTCTATAGTATCCTTTCCACGTTGTATTAACCTAGTATTTGGTCGTGGGGTTAAACTTTGTAAACTTCTTATTCTCATTACACATATGAGACCATTAGTTTATTAACATTCAGCTGATCCATCATGCAATCGAGGGACTCGCTTCCAGACAGAACAGATGTACAAGTTGTCAAGGCAGTGAGATGCCGACGAGATCTGTTCTTTTTGACGAGACGAAGTTGAACTTCTTCAGCGCGGTGAAGTTGGTTTCACGTTGGGCGAAGTCAGTTTGAAGTTGGATATTTCCTGTTGCCTTTTATGTTATTAAATGGGGCGTGGAACAAGGCAAATTATCTACTCATGATTACGCTTCTCAAATACGAACTGAGAAACGCTGAGAATAATCATGCCATACACCTGCGATACACACAAGTCAAGGCTTTACACTCCATTTCATGAATCGCACGTCAGATTGTGCTTAGAGAATATACATACACGCCACTTTACACACAACATTTACTCACAATTTACCAACGGCTTAGTGAATGAGGCCCATTGAATATAACTGTTGTCACGCTAAATAACACGGTTGCCTAAAATTCTCAAAATACCTTTCAAAAAGTAGACTGGGAAAAAGGAAGGGGGTTTGCTATTAGGGATGGGCAATATTATCGATTTCGCAATATTTTATTTCCCGATACTGTATCGATACTCCAGGCCGCCATATCGCGATTTTTTTAAAAGATGTTTTTTTTGCTTTTTCAGATACAGGCTTTATGAAAATACATTCAAAGAACCTATCACTGATCTGCAGCTACTCAATATGTAGAGTATATATATACAATATCTAGTTGTGATATATGTATATATCGCAATATATCGCAACATGTATCGTATCGCAATATATTGCATATGTATCGTATCGCAATATATCGTGATATAATCGTATTGTGACCCAAGTATTGTGATACGTATCTTATCGTGAGATTCTTGCCAATACCCATCCCTATTTGCTACCCAAGTCTAAAGAGGTACAAGTGGGGGCCGTCTCAAGGTTCAGAATACCATAATACAGGTATTGCAAGTGGAATCACATTATCTCTGTTACATACTGTATGCATGTTGACACTGATGATGGTGCAAGGTTTTTCTAGTTCATGCCGAGACAAATTCCAGGCAATTGGTTTGCTATTTAGGCTTCATAATGGTTATCGCATCATGATTTCAGTATTTTGATTTTACAATTGGATTCATTCAGTGACTGCTATCATAACATTTCACTAGTGAGTGGTTAGTGAGCCCGCCTAGGGAGCCAGAGGCCCTGGTTGCCCCAGGTACGATTCCAGGCCACGCCAGCATATGTGTCGATGAAATGAAATTTGTCCCTGAGCAAGACTCTTAACCCCTAATTGCTCACAGGCCCTCATTGGAAACAAGCCCGCAAGGACTTTCATGAACGTCCTGTTAAAAAGAATTATCCTTATTAGACACTAATCTGTAACTACTAGGGCTCATGTACGTGCCTGGTGATGCGTTTAGGTTCTATTTCTATGTAGTGTGTGTGTGTGTGTGTATATATATATATATATATATATATATATATATATATATATATATATATATATATATATATATATATATATATATATATATATATATATATATGTGTATATGTATATATATATATATATATATATATATATATATATATATATATATATGTGTATATGTATATATATATATATATATATCCATTTTAGCACTATATACTTTTTTGAATGACTAATAGGGGGAAAAAAGCAGATCTACAAGCTTGCAATGCATCGCATCGTGACCCGTTGAGAGCTTGTAGATCTGCAACTTTTTCTATGTTTGAAATGTTTTAAAATCTTGGTGCTTAATTGAGTGCCATTGACTTGTTTTACGCAATGGTGCAATGTGCCAATGACGTGTATCATCATTTGAAGATTTGCTGCTCCATTCACTCCCTGTTTAACTTATTACTGAAATTAATGTCAACAAGGTCGCGATGACCTCGTTGACATTTTGTGAAACCACACAGTGCAACCCTCAGTGATTAGCACCCATCAGGGGATCGATTATACTGGAGATAAATATTCTGTGACTACTTGAAAAAGGTAAGAAAATTGAAAAATTGCTGGCACTGGGATAACACAGCCAGAAATAAGTCTGGCACTGAATGAGTTAAAAGGTGACAAGCTCAAACTCAACATCTATTCAAAGGCCAGCATGCCTGTGTGAGATGGTCCCTTTTCATTCAATTAATCTGCTCTGTCTCACCTGCTCCTTCTCCCCCACTTGTTGAAGTGATAGCGATGGTGGGAGCAAAGATGGTGGGAGCAAAGACTCGGGATGGGTGTGCTCACACAGTGGAGAGCTTTGATCCCCTGACCAATCAATGGAAGACTCTGGGAAATCTGCCCTTGAAAGTGCAGCCGGCTGCTGTGGTTGTGTCAGGTGAGGAACACCATCAGAGTGACTCTTCCAATTTCCAAAGCGAATGGGTATTTTTCTAATATTTAGCAAATTCGGCATAAACAACCAGGAGGAGGCGGAACAAGGCTGACAAAAGGCCAATTCTGGAAGGGTATACAGTAATTTAAGCATTTAGCAGACGCTCTTATCCAGAGCTCATTTCAAGTGAGAACTGAGTAAAAGTCATGGCCCCTTGTCAACTAAAAACAGGCTAAAGAGTCACATAACTGTAAAGTGCAAAGAGAACAATGTAGTCCTTCAACTAAACTAGGATACCAGGTAAACATCAAACCTAACGGCTGTCTAAACATCATGCTATCTAAATAATATTTTTTCTAAATGGCAATCAGAAACAAACATGAGCAAGTATTGCCAACCTACAATATATTTGCGTGGTATAACTAGAGCATCTATCAAAAAGTTGACAAGAAGGGATACAAGGAGAGAGAAGTGCTAGGGAGCGTTTTATTTGTCATTTATAGAGCCATTACAACTAGAACAACCTTTTCAAGCTATTTAAGGCAGTAATTAGCAACCGTGATCATAGGTTAGTTAGGCTGGCTTTATAGCCATGGTAAACAAAGACATAGTAAGACGTAGTGTTGCACAGAATCCCAAACCATGGTGGCCATTTTGTGGTGCCACATATAGAAAACCCATACATTTGTCCCATAGAGACGTCCAAAAATACTTATATAAATGATTTTAAGCCTGGAACCAAGGTGAATCATGACCATAAAACATTTGATTCTGTGTCAAAATATATTTGAAAATCGCAAAATACACAAAAAAGGGTATGTATTAAATATAGTATATAATATCATTAAATATTCGAATATTTTTTGACACAGAATCAAATGTTTTATGGTCATGATTCACCAGAAGCCTGGATGGCTTGGTTCCAGGCTTACAATCAGTTATATAAATATTTCAGAAGTCTCTATGGGAAAAATTAATCGGTATTATATCTGTATATCTATACCACAAAATGGCCACCACTGCTACGCCCTATAGATGGTGATGAGCGTGTGCATGTAGTATGATTGACAGGCAGTAGACTAGACACTTCCCTTCATATAGAGCAACGTTATTGGCCGAGGGATACTGGGAACGGTGATATTTGACCATTTTAATTACTTATATCTGACAGGCAGGGTGTTGTCTTAATTTGACTATTTTGGTGACATTTTGTGAATTTCTTGGCTTGATAAGTGAACCATCACAATAAAACAGACGAAGAAAATAGAAGCTATATGAAGACATTTCAAGTTGTGTATGCATATTAAAATCGTTATTTTAATTATAACTCGTAATTCTGCTCTTCTCCCACCAGGCTCTACTCTGTATTTGGGATATTATGATTTCGAGATGTGGCGCTTTGACGTTCACCTTAACTCATGGCTGGAGACGGCTCCCATGAATGAGAAACATGCTAACTTAAGTAAGATTGTCACCTATGGCATTCAATTTAACCATGGCATCCCTATTTTGGCTCTATAATATATCATAGCCATATGACATCAGTTCTAATGATCACGATTACATTTTTACCCTGCACAACCCCACACAGGCCTGGTGGTGCTGGATGGATATGTGTTTGCAGTAGGTGGCCGAGAGGAGGAAAAGGGTACGATCTCAATGGAGCGCTACGTGCCCAACTCCAACACCTGGCAGGTCATAGCAGTTCATCGGACAGTGACACACAAAGCCCCTATTCTGGTCACACTAGATGGATGGCTCTATTTTATTGGTATGTTACAGGTTTATGCACAAGGTTGTGCTTTTTATGTAATGTATGTCAAGCATAACGGTTCTCTGAAAATGTCCAAAGAATTTTGTATTTGTGTGTGTGTGTGGTGTGTGTGTGTGTGTCTGTCCGTCCGTCTGGAACCTAGGTGACACTCCAATCAAGCCAAAACGGACCCAGATCTACAGGTACCACCCTGTAAGATCTGTATGGAAAAAGGTCGCTCCTATGCAGATGCCACGTGATCAATCAGCTGCTTGTGTTCTGAATGGAAAGATCTATGTTATAGGTATACCTGTTTTTAATGGTTCTTAGTCAGTGGTGGAAGAAGTACTCCACTTTTTGCTTGAGTAAAATTTGCAAAACCAGAATGTAGAAATACGGTTACAACTGCAAGTCCTGCATTCCATATTTTATTTAAGATAAAGTACAAAAGTTTTGGCATAAAAATATGCTTGCAGCACAAAACATAAAAAATATTAAAGATGACAGACGTTTCGGCTATGCATCTTGTCATCTTGAAGCATATGGAACAATATAAAAAAATGTATTTTATTTCTTGAGTATGACCCGCCATGTTTTGAATTATTGTATTAATAATAGAAATCTGCAAAGTTACTGGTAAACTCAAAGAAATGTACCGGTAGTGGAGAAAAAGGAAAAAATATAGTGGAGCAGAAGTAAAACGTTTAGTTTTTTGTTTAGTGTTTTCAAAATTGAAACAATCAAGTAACTGTATTTAGTTACTTTCCACCGCTGATCTTAGTTCCATACTAGACTCACTTCAACTTCACTGTAGTTTGGCCACATACTGTGCATAATAGAGCCCACTACAAGTCACTATTCTATTCATTTGTGTTAATAGGGGGTTACCGTATTAAGAACGAGGGCATCAGGTCCTGTAAGGAAATTGAAAACGCGGTGGAGTGTTACAACCCCAAGACCTACGAGTGGACCATGCGTGCCCCCATGCAAGAGCGACGCTACAAGCATAGCCCAGTTGTGGTGGATGGAAAGATCTACGTTCTAGGAGGGCTGGGTGACATGAACAACAGGTAAAGACACTGCTGCTCTCCATGAATGCCTGTGAAAAGGTGGCTTAACAGCAGACATTTGTCTCATGGCTATTGGTCTCTCTTCATGTAGGTGTACCCAGAACATCGAGCGCTACTGTGAAGAGACGGACACGTGGGAAACCGTGGGGAAGATGCCTGCTCGTTTCTACGGTCTCAAGTGTGTCTCTCTCAGACTGAGGAATGATCATGTACCCATGGTTGATGAAGATGATGAAAGCAATGAAGATGATTCTGATGGAATCATTGAAGATGATTCTGATGGAAACAATGAAGATGATGAAAACGATGAAGATGATGAAAGCGATGAAGATAATGATGAAGATGACAGGGGTTATGATAGATACCGAGGCTATGAAGAAGAATATGTAGAAGAAGAAGAAGAATATGAAGATGATTATTAAGATTAATAATCTTTCTACTGGCTCTGCTGGGGCAATAGCTTCTACTATAGGCCAAACCTCCCTGTTCAACCATCTTCAGGAGGTATTTTTGCCCTCGATAGAGGAAATGTTCTTGGATTAATGAGCCCTGCCTTCCCTGGCACATGTGCTAATGGACTACTGGACGTATACTAAAGTATCATGACAGTTGCCTGCTTAGGTTAACTGTTATTAATGTGTCCAGTCAATAGATGGCATAGTGGTCATTGTGTTCACTGTTGAGATTACGTTTTTTGGTTCTTTGATATAATTTTAATGATATATTATGTTCATATTCTGGTGATTGTTCCGATCAGTTTATAAGTGCTGATGGCTAGATCAGACACTTGAGTCTACTTCTTTATGTATATATTTATTTATTTGATTACTCCACCCCCTTTATTTTTATCTAAGTTTAAATGTTCATCCCATTGTTTCATGCCTACTGCAGTGCTGCTATTAAGCCTGAATTCCCCATGGGGATCAATAAAGACTGATCTATCGATGTCATGAATGCATTTTTATGGATTTTATTCCCCTTATTGATATCCCTGCCTGCATGCATCACAGTGCCCCCCACCCCCTCATTTCTCCAACCTGTGTTGTGTTTTAGACTCCTACAGTAATTGGGGTTTGACGACATATAAGAGAATGAATGTCTCCATCATTCTGTTTGACTCTGAAGACGCACCAAGTGTTGGTCATGAACAGTGTTGGGCAAAGTAATAGATTACTTATTACTTCTAAAAAGTTATGATATATTTATTACTTGGTGTCAAGAGTAATACATTACTTTTTTTTTTATTGCAGTCAGAAACAAAAACAAACTAGAAAAAGTGCTCCTCGGAGCACAAGTCTCCGCCAGGTCAGGTAGGTTATTATGGCTTCCTGGTGGCGCTATAATAGGCCAATGTGAAAAGGGTTCCATTTCTTCTTAGGCTTTTCACAGCAATCGGACACTGCATTCATGATTTTGTTCCAAAAGTGTGGTTTGCTAAATTAGACATGCTGGTGGCGCTATAACAGGCCAATGTGAAAAGCGGGGCATTTCTTCCTCGGCCTAGTGGGAATGTGCGTACAAAATCGCACACTGCGTTCATGATTTGAGGAATTTTGTTAAAAACGGACTTATCCTGGGGACACGGTGGCACAGTCGGTAGTGCTGTCGCCTCACAGCTAGAAGGTCCTGGGTTCGATTCCCGCAGGGGGACGCTGTGGGCGCTGGAGGCGTGTTCTCTCCTCCGCGTCATCAGTGCCCATACCCTAGGTGGGGTTGGCGAAAGGGCCTTTCTGTGTGGAGTTTGCATGTTCTCCCCGTGTCTCCTAGGGTAGGTACCCTCACAAAAACATGCAGTAATCCTGGTCACTATACTGCCTCCCCCTGGCCAGCCGGGGCGCCTGATGGAGGGGAAGGGAACTGGTTGGAATAACGTGTTCCTTCCACGCGCTACGTCCTACCAGGGAAACTCTCACATGTCAGGTGATAAGAAGGTCAGTTGGCTCTCATGCATTGAAGGAGGCATGAGCTCGGCCCTGGCCTCCCTAGGTTGGCAGAGGGAAGGTAGTGCCCAGGATTACATAGACAATTGGCACTGGGTGTAAAAAATAGGGTTACAAAATCGCGGGATAAAAATTAAAAAAAAAAAAAACGGACTTATCCTGCAAACTTTGTAAGCCAATTTTAGGCAAGTAGGATGGAATATGAAATATCGGACACATCCATCTTGATCACATGACTATAGAGATACTGTGTACCGATTTGCGTGTTATTTGGTCAGAATCTGAAGGAGTAAGAGGAAAACATTAAGTTTTACAAAAGTCAGCCTCCTGATGGCGCTGTAAAAGGCAGATGTGAAAAATGCAGGGCAAAGTTTTTCCCTGGCCTCTAGGGAGTGTGCGTGCAAAGTTTCACGCAGATCGGTGCAGTTATAGGTAAAAACGTGAATCGGCCTGTTATAGCGCCACCATGAGGTTGATGTGAACGTTTTCAAGTGGCATTTCTTCCTGGGCCAAGTGGGAATCTACGTGGAAAATTTCACGGAAATCGCAAGCTGCGTTGATGATTTGAGGCATTTTGTTCAAAACGAACCAATCCTGAAAACTTTGGAAGGCAATCTTAGCCAATCAGAGTGGAATATGTGAAATCGGACAGATCCGTGTTGATCACATGACTATAGAGATACTGTGTACCGATTTGCGTGTTGTTTGGACCAAATCTGTAGGAGTAATATCCAAAAATGTGTTTTGCAAAAGTCGGCCTCATGGTGGCGCTATGACAGGCTGATCTGAAAAATGTGGGGCAGGGGTTCTGCTGTGGCATCAAGGGAGTGTGTGCGCACAGTTTCACAGCGACCGGGCCAATGGTGGCGGAGATTAGCTGCTCGCGGACGGACGGACGGACGGACGGACAGGGGTCAAAACATACTCTCTCGCCATGCCTTTCGGCCTGGCGGAGACAATCACATTCTTTGTAACTAGTAACGCGTTACTTGCATCAGTAATATGTAATAATATTACTGTTTTGGCTGCTGTAAAGTTATACTACTCGTTATTGGGTAAAGTAATGCAATTACAGTTACAGTAATATATTACTAAGTAACACGTTACTGCATAGAATTATTTGGTTGCTCCAGTACTGTAGGCTACTTTGGATGAAACTCCAATAATATGACTATGAAATTAGTCATTCTGCATAATGATTTTGCACAAAAATGAATTTGACCCACTATTGTAAACCTGTGAAGTGACATAATTGATTAGATTATGTTTGGAACTGTAAGTATATTTTGATGCCAATACTTTTGTACTTTTACAGAAGTAAAGTTTTGAATGCAGGACTTAGCTTTTAGGCTATATAACAGGTATATCTACAACGTAATATTACAATAGCAATATTACGATATCAGACTGATGTGCGTGCCTATATGATGCGGTCTATGATGATTGATTCCCTTCAAACAAACACATCCATGACATAATAAAGCAGCGGAATTATCCTTATGGGTGTAAGAAACGAAAGGATGAAGAAAAAAGAAAGAAATACAGTGGTAAGTGAAGCATTTTTTCAATGTCCTTTATACAAAAGGAAGCATGGACTGGCACACACATTCACAGTGAAAACAAGAACATCAGAGAAATACCATTTTCACTTCATATCGAAGAATTAAGTTACTTAAAGGACCACTTCGCCCATTTTCAACCTATATCTTCATATAATTGGTCCCCACGAATGCACATGATAATATGGTAGCATTTCTATCTACTCAGCCTGTGTCTCGGCTGAGGGCTTTGGACAGTTCAGAAACCTGCCTATACCAGTGACATCATCGGTAGCCGTGTTGGGTCATTTCAAACAAGATTTATTTTCTTTCTTATTTTATGTTTTATTAACGTGAGAACAATGGCTTTTATTATAGCATGCTAACTTTCCAGGAATAGAATCGATGATGTCACTGGCTTGTAAATTGGCTATGTTGTGTGTGTGTGTGTGTGTGTGTGTGTGTGTGTGTGTGTGTGTGATACAGAGAGAGAGAGATTGTGTGATTGTAAACTTTTTTTGCAAAGTGCATGAGCCTAATGCCTTTATCATAATTTTTTATTTTATTATTATAATTATTAATTAATTATTTTGGGGAAATGACTCATCACGTTCATGCAATTAATGTTCTTCGTTACTTTCTACCATTGAGAACCACACCATTGCGCCAAAAGTATAAAAGTAATGCAAAAAGCCAAAAGGTGAAAGAAAAAAGGGTTGGAAAATGCCATCTATTTACATTGGGCGCTTAAAGTTAAATAGTAAACAATTGTGAATCGAGTTTCTAAGTGAAAGTATGACGTAATGGGGAGATGCCAAAACTTCATCAGTTAAGTTTTAAAAGTAAAAAGTTCAGGCATGTGTGTCCACAGTAAGCTGATTTTTTTATATTGTGAATGGGGTTTCTAGGTGAAAGTATGAAGGAGTTGTGATCTTCCATTGACTTCCATTATAATTTTCTGAAGTGAAATATTTCTAAAACTACAAAACATTTAAAAGATTCATGTACAAGCATAAGTGTCCACAGTAAGCTGAACATTTCAAATTTTGAATGGGGTTTCTAAGTGTAAGTATACTGTATGTAGGAGTAGTTTTGGGGAGAATAAATAAACAGTGAGGACAACTATTGTGCCTGCTGCTGTTGCAGCAAGCACACAATAATAGCATCATCTTTAATAATAACCGTGACAGTCATATTTACACAGAAAAGCTCATTCTACTTAAGTTAAAATGTGTGTGTGTGTGTGTGTGTGTGTGTGTGTGTGTGTGTGTGTGTGTGTGTATATATATATATAGTATATATATATATATATATATATTATATATATATATATATATATATATATATATTATATATATAATATATACATATATATATATATAAACAAAACGAAACAAACAATAAATAATTATTGCAGATTTATATATATATATATATATATATATATATATATATATATATATATATATATATATATAAAAATAAATAAATCAGAGTACTTCTTCCACCACTGGCTGTTTTTATTTGCTCTCTCTGAGGGGGGGGGTCCGCTTGTCAAAAAATCCGACCAGCAAGCTCACAACGCGTCGCACAAGGAACGCGCTGTGAGCTTGTAGATCTGCTCGCTTTTTTCCCCCCGGCGTGCGAAAGCGGGGGCCCCCCCTACTACGGTGTCCCCTCCAGGACAAACCACCCCCCTCTTCGTCCCCCCCCCCCCCTCCCTCCTAACCATAGGTTCGGGTTGGAGAGGAGAGGGTCTGTCTGCTGTAGCCCAGTGTGCCCGCCTGTCGGTTCCAGCCATGGAGGGGGTGACGGTAGGGCAGGTATTTGACGCCGAATGCATCCTCAACAAACGGCCGAGAAAGGTAAGAAAACGGCCCTTTTTTTAAAGACCCGCCACCAACAAGCTCCCGTTTTTACACTGCTCTCGGTTTAATGTGGGTTTTTGTGTGCTGTGTTGTGTTGTTGTGTGTCTCCTCCCTGCAGGGCAAGTTTGAGTATCTGGTGAAGTGGAGAGGGTGGTCGTCCAAGTAAGTGGTGGTGGTGGTGGGCTTTTCTCGCTAGCATGTCTGCGCTAGCCGCCGCTGCCGACTCGGGGGGGCTATAGTAGCGAGCAAAGAAAAACAACAGATAAATAAAAGATAATGACGTGTAAAAAATACAACTGCTGATGCTTATACTGGGGAAAGCACCGCCGCGACTCACGTCGACACTCGTTGGGCTCGAGGAGACGTCAGTCCCCTCGAAAAATGTGCGTCGTCGTTGTCGAGAAGAGCGTAAACGCCGAGAGTCACGCAAACAATGACAACAACAAGGAGCTCCCCCTACCCTACCCGCCCCCCCGCCATCAATTCATAATAATAAGCCGAATGTCGGCGTCGCTTGCCGACAAGAGCTGATGCCACAAGCTGCACAGCTATGCGTGCTGTTGGCTTGCAGAGAGATGTGTTCTTGTCGGCTAGCGACGCCACAGTGAGGCGATAATGAAGCTTTTATTTGGGCTCTGCTCTCAGTCTGCAGCCACTGATGCTGCTTCAAAACCAGTGGTTCTCTAAAGTGGGGGTTCCAGCAGCCAGGGGGTCCCCAGATTGATAGTTGGCTACCAAATGGACCTTGTTGTGCGTCTGTATTTTAATTACATTTGTACACTGTTAGAGTTGAATTATCACTGAGGATTTTAGAATGTTGGTTGGGGTCCCAGATATGATGATGATAATAATAGTAAGCTATCAATGGGGGTCCGTGGCCTAATGCATCTAGACCTGGGGGTCCTAGAAATGGAAAAAGTTAGCTAAACACTGCTATGAGCAAAACACTGCCTCTGTTAAGCAAATAAGAAATAATTTGCATTTGAATTCTCTGCACAGTTTTAAAGGAGTAGTTCACCCCAAAAATTACTTATTTTCTGTCAATTACACACCCATGAAGCCTTGAATTCATGGAGATTTCTTTTGTTTTTGTCACATTCCTGAGCCAATAATTTGATGACCGGGTCATCAGAGTCGGAAAATAAGTCGTTTTTTGGGGTGAAACTTCTTTAATGCTTTGTAAAAACAAACAAAAACAAAAAACACCCTGTGACACAGTTTTCGTGTGCAACACATTCTATCATTGTTAAGAGTATTATTGTACTTAGTGCCTGGCCACTAAATATAAGCTGCCGAGTTGATTGCTAGCAGAGGCTTGCATCATAACAGTGCAAACTACCAGAGATGGACACAATTAGATCAAACCCAGTCATTATCTCCATGGATACTGTAGGATGATACAATGATACACAGGCTCCTAAATATAAGTCGTATGTTGCTTTCAAGCAAGTCTATGTCTAGTCTGGTATTAAGCTAAGTGTCTTTACCTCTTGATTTGGTTATTAGGCTATAGTCTAGTTTGCATAATATGTCTTATACATTAGTATTGCTTTGACTGCATGTTGTGTCCTAATGCAGTAATAGTTATGTAGTAAGCTGTGTTGTTACCACCTGATTTACATCACAATCTACCTAACAGCATAGCAGGACATAAAGTAATGTCGTTGTATTCTAGAGGCACATAATTTTGTGTGGAAATTGGAAACTATGAGCTATTGTTTCATACAAATGCAGGAAACCTTTGAATATATTAGAATTTCTGATATCGCAGTTTTGTAATTCTGTGTAATTATAGCCCGATATATTTCCCCATAGAGCACAAGTAATGTATGCCAATATTTAATTTAACCTTTAGTATTTCAGTAAGTTATTATGTGTCATAACTTTGTTAAGGATAAATACACAAGAAAGCCCTTGTTTCCATTGTGGTCCTTTACGTGTATGTGTAGTGAAATGTTGGTGTGATATTGTAATATTTAGTATTGTACAAAGCTGTGTTGCTATCACATTTTGGTTAGAACCTATTTAGTCACCCCACCATCCATATTCTGAGTCAAAAATAGCCTTATCTACAAGCTCACAACGCGTTGCATCTCAGCATGTTGTGAGCTTGTAGATAGGCTATTTCTGGTGCCCAAATTAGTTGTAGAGCGTTCCTAGAACAGTTGCAACTCGGGTCAGTTTGACTTTAAGTGAACAGGATCGTGTTCCATTCAGTAATATTATGTCTAAGGAGTCTGCTGACCGAAGCACAGTCGATGCATAGTTTGGCTTGATAAATATGCTAGAAATCATCAGCGTTTCTTTTTTATTCTATTCTTTACATATCAATGAATTCATGCGAACGTGTAGATCTGCTATTTTGAAAATTCTATTTTTTATAATCGATTCGTTTTATTAGCTGTTGGACCCCTAACTGAAACATTATTATACACCCTATAGTGCTTGAAATATGCTTGCATTCAGGCTTTGAAAAAAACTGTTCAACTTCAAGTTAATTTTCACATCACAAGTTTGCAGGCATAAAAGAGTGGGTGAAATAATTTTCCATATACAAGCTCCCATGAACTGCAGTTAAAACATAGATATTTATGAGAAAACGAAAATTGTTCGAGTAAGAGACAAAACTTGGCAGCAGATATCACATATGGATGAAATGTGTGGGGAACGGAGTATATTCACAGTCATATATAAGTGACCTTGTGTGTCATTAGTAGTTGCTGTAACCTAGCTTTCAAAGGATCCCTGGTCCCATGGGCTAACATTTAAGTAGGATGCATTACAGCAGATTGGAAGTATGCAGCTTTTGTGAAATTAATATAATTGTGTGGTGATTCCAGGCACAACAGCTGGGAGCCAGAAGAGAATATTTTAGACCCCAGGTTACTGGCAGCATTCCACAAAAGGTGTGTATCTGACTGTGTCAATGTTATATGGCTAGACTTCCCTTTGGGTCATTCGGTCGCTTGTCTAATGCGTACTTTCTTAATTGTTTGTTTTAATTGTTGTGGTGTTGTTTTGGGGCGTGTGTACTGTTATGTGTTACTGTTATACCTTTAACTAACTTTAGCTGCATGGCTGATTTGATAGCAAGTTAATCATAACTGAAATAATATACGGTACTGTATATATACTGCACACAGAGAGACACACACACACACACACACACACACACACACACACACACACACACACACACACACACACACACACACACACACACACACACACACACACACACACACACACACACACACACACACACACACACAAGATGAGCAGCAAACAATGACAATGTTGCCTTTGTAGTTCTCTGTAGGTTTGATTTCACTTTTTGTGTGTGTTCCAGAGAACAAGAGAGGGAGTTATTGTTCCAGAAGAAGGGAAAAAGACCAAGAGGACGTCCGCGGAAAATTCTGGTAATCCTGTCCCTCGTTCAGCTGATCCTTTGGCAGCCCAGGCTGTCTTAGAAAGGGGAACGTCCACGGTCACAGTTTGCTTCTTTTAATGCACTTGCTCTCAATGTCGGGTCTGGGGACCCCCCCCTCCCTCCCCCCCAGGTCTGTACCACTGGAGCACTTGGGGTCCCCGGACCGCTGGGGTCCCTGGACTCCATGTTGTGAACCATTGTTTTAACCCATTCAAACCGGGAACGCATCTGTGTAACCAATTTAACCATTATTTTATATACTTTGGCTATTTAAAAATAGCAGATCTACAAGCTCATAGCACGGCACTCGGTGCCGCGCTATGAGCTTTTTAACTCAACTCTTTGCGTCTGGGGGTCCCTGACTCCCTGGACCAACATATTTTGAGATGGGGGTCCGCGGCCAAATACATATAATTTGGGGGTCCCCTTTCAGAAAACTGTTTGGATTTAGAAGACAGTTTGTAGAATCTGCCTCGGGTCTTAATGGGTTAAAGCATAGCGGCAGTCAAACAAACAAACGGGTTCATTTTGTGTGACTGCTGCTCTGCGTTAAAAAGAAGCATCTAAACGTGTTCTGCGAGTGCAGATGTTCCCTCTTTTAATTCTGCACTTTAAGAATGTGCACCCGTTCTGAATCCAAGTCTTGTGAGTTGTTGAGCGTGCCAATCCTTTGTTCAGCCCCGGGTCTGTCAGCAACTTGGCCTCCACACATACAGTACGAACACTGTGAAAAGGACCTATTGCACTGTGTGTTGGACAGACCGCTCAGAAACACCTGTTTCTCTCAGTCTGGACTCGTCACGCCTCGCCAGACGATCAGAAACCTCCGCCGTCTGGTGACATCTGAAGTCAATGAATGGGCTAAATCTGGGTGGATGGGGAAAAGGAGCAGAAGACACGCTCGCACATCCCGTACTTACTGGGCTCTGTGCTGGATCAAAAGTTCACCATGTAAGCCAGTGGTTCTCCAAACTTCTTTGTGTCAAGGACCCCCTAATTAATATTTATTTGGCGGCTGTGGACCCCCATCTGAAAATGTTTTGTGCCAGGGACCCCCAGAAGAGATTTGTTTTGCTAAAAAATGCAAAGATTATTCAAAAATCTTCCAATCATTTTCAAGATTTTTCAAAGAAATTCTAAAATAGCAGATGTACAAGCTCACAGTGTGGCACGAAGTGACGCGCTGTGAGCTTGTACATCTGCTGTTTTTGAATACCCAACATATAAATGGATAAAGTGGTTAAAAATGATTGTGATGCTGTATTAACACATTTAGCTGGGGGTCCCCGGACCCCACTTTGAGAACCACAGACGTAAGCGAAATAAATATAATCTACACACCAAAAAACTTGACTCTCGTTAGCAGATAGTTATTAAAGTAACGTGTTGAGCCACCAGGCTGTTACGCAGACTTCTGATGAGTAGCAACAATTGACAGCTTAATTCTAAACATATGTACCGTGACTACATCTGTGTGGGAACAATTCAGGAAAATAAATAATAACTGCATTGCAGAACCAATGCAAAGGGCCTTCATATTGGGACAGTGATACGATTGTTTTTTTCCCCAAAGCAGTGGGCATAGGTTTGTTGGCGGCCGGTCTCGCCGCTAGCCCATATATTGAATTTAGATTTCACCGGACGTATCAGCAGGGTGGAGATCTCTGATCATTGTGAGACCAAGTCTGGACAAGTTTACCATAACACCTATTCGGACGCGATTAGTTTGTCAAAAGTAGGTTCAGTTCGGTATTACACCCGTTTCTCTCGGTCTGTACCGGTCTATCATAAGGCCTTATGATAATCCCTTCTGAATATGACATTTTGGAATTGGATAAAATCGGGCCTATTACCTTTTGTGTGTGTGTGTGTGTGTGTGTGTGTGTGTGTGTGTGTGTGTGTGTGTGTGTGTGTGTGTGTGTGTGTGTGTGTGTGTGTGTGTGTGTGTGTGTGTGTGTGTGTGTGTGTGTGTGTGTGTGTGTGTGTGTGTGTGTGTGTGTGTGTGTGTGTGTGTGTGTGGAGCCAATCTCGCAAAATGTACACACTGCCAATAGACTAACTTAGTACCTCACATGTTTTCTACTTAAAATATACTTACAATATTTAAATACATTTTTACGGGGCTCGCATTGGGCTGTAACGTTGCCCAAAGTTCTACGCCATAGATGACTGATGTCACAGGCTCGCCACAGTCCAAGATCCATATTGGAGCCACATCTTTCCCATGTGGATCCGTCACCATTCATGACTTATACATCTGGACACTAGAAGCCAGTCCAACTTCCGTAATATACTGTATTAGGGAGAATTTACTGTGATTCCAGGTCCATCTGAAAGGGTTCATGAAATGATGTTCTACGTTATTTCATGATTATTATCTCTCTAAAATGCTAATCTCTATTTCACGCCAACATTGTAACTTATTGATTTTCAGTGAGCATATTTGCAAAATAAATATCATATGAATATGTGAATAATTGAGTAATCAATGAACATACAGTATACGACACGAATGTCGGTGCAATATTGAAGATATTCACAAGTCAGTACAGTTTTAAAGGCCATACCGTAAATGACTGCACATGGTTAACTGTGCAGCCATCAAAAAGTGGGGTTTTTAAATCGAGGCTCATCCATGACTAGTTATGAACCTAAGGTGACAACAGGGTTTAACCACTTACTTACTTCATCGTATGATCACAAGCTTGTAGATATGCTAAAGTTATGAAAATGCGCCCAATATAGAGATGTTGAAAAATGTTGCTGTGTTTTTAATTTCTTTACACTCTGACTGTACTGTTATGCCTGCCTGTGTTTTATATATACACTGTAATCTATCTAACAAATGTTTTTCATTTTGTTTCTGTTTCTCCAAAAAAAAAAGGAACCCGCCCCAGCCGCCAAAGACAGCCGATCCTCGTCTTCGTCCTCGGGCCTCTCTTCCTCCGCGTCCTCCTCTTCCTCGGAGGATGAAGACCACGGGAAGAAGGCCAAGGCGGGCCCCCGCGTCCGCGACCTGCACCCGGGGCCCCAGAAGCGGCCCCAGATCCTGCTGGCCAAACCCGAAGCCGTCCCCAAGAAGCGCGGCAGGAAGCCCCTCCACCCGGACCTGAGGGCGCTCCGGCAGGCCAAGGGCCGGCCGCCGGCTCCGCCCACTCCCCCTCCTCCCCCTCCACCGCCACGCCACCACCACCAGGTAGCGCCGATTTATTTTCTCGGAGATTATTTTCTCGGTTGCTTTTTCCATTAACCCATTAAGACCGGGACCGCATCTGTGTAACCACTTTCCATTATTTTATACTTTGGCTATTCAAAAATAGCAGATCTACAAGCTCATAGCACGGCACCGAGTGCCGCGCTATGAGCTTATAGATCTGCTATTTTTGAAAAATCGTGGAAATTTGTGCAAATCTTTGAAAAAACAAAAAATATATATATATATTTTTTTTAAGCGAACATTTTTAACCCATTAAGACCTGAGGCCGATTCTAAAAACGCTTTCTGAAAAACTTCAAATATTTATTCAACAAATGTATGTTGCTATAATACTGTACATAGGAACAGGAACCCCAAAAGGGGTTCCTGTCCTGAAAGGTATACGGTAGTTACAAATAGGGGTTCCCGCCCAAAATGTGTTAACTGAAATCTTTGCTTCTGGGGGTCCCTGGAACAACATATTCCGAGATTGAGGTCCGCGGCCAAGCACATTTTGGGGGTCCTTGACATGAAAAAGTTTGAGAACCACTGAGTAGCAACATAGTTTTTTTTTTTTCAAAAAACTGTTAGGATTTAGAAGACATTTTGTAGAATCGGCCTCATGTCTTAATGGGTTAATTGAATAATCCAATACATTCTTTATAGTGAATTGATAAACCACTTGGCCCTATTTTATACTTTGTCCTACAAGAATAGTGAAAATATTTCAGAACTTTCTAACGGCATGCCCAAATTAGGGATAGATTATGAATTGATCTCTTTATTAAATGATCGATTATCAATAAAAAAAATATATACCATTGATTAAATGGATTGGTTGGATTAACTGTTGCACCCCTACCACCAGAGCCTCAGAGCCCACCGGGACGCCCCCAGAGAGGACCTCCGCTCCGGGGTTAAGAAGCCCCTTCAGCCCGCTAGCTTCACCTACACAGGCCTGAGCAGAGCGTCCAGAGACCAGCCAGGCTCCCAGGTAAGAAGGCCTGAACTATCCATTATTTTCCTACCCCTTTAATTGAAATAATTGAGAGGCAGGTTTATCGTATATGTTTTATTTTCTAATCAACAAAAGTCGTTTTTTAAATATATTTTTTATCATCAAATGTATGACCACTTGATCCGTTTTTTAAGAATCACAATGAATTGTGAAGCTCTGCTATACCTTTTTGACATTTCTTTTGAAGATTTGAGCCTATTATGGCAAGCCCAAAATAGGGATAGATTATTAATCAATTATTTTATTAGATGATTGATTATTTTAAAATGATCATTTAAATCGATTAGTTCCATTAACCCATTCAATCCGAGAACGCATCTCTAGTCATTTTTGATTTCTTTGGCTCATGGCGCGGCACCGAGTGCAGCGCTATGAGCTTGTAGATCTGCTATTTTTGAAACATTTTTGCAAATATTAAAAAAAAATAAAATTAAGTGGACATTTGTAAATCTTTGCTTCGGGGGTCCCTGGAACTAAATATTCTTTCAAATGTTCGCTTTAAAAATCCAAGATTTTCAAAAATGTTCACGATAAAAGAAAATAGCCAAAGAAATCTTAAAATGACACATTTGATGCTTTCCCGGTCTTGAAGGGTTAACCGTTGTACCCCTACTCCCCAGGGCTCTGGCGGCTCCTTCTCCCAGAGCGGCGCCTCCAAGCCGGGCTCAGCGCTCAACTGCATGTGGGGCAACCGCTCCATGACGGGTTCCTCCTCTTCGTCCTCCAACCCCGCCTCTTCCTCCTCCTCCTCCCACAACAAGCCCAGCCCCTCCTCTCACGCCAAGACGTCGCTCTCCGACCTCAAGCGCTCCCTGTCGGACGCGGGAGGAGGCGGAGGAGGAGGAGGAGGCGTCCGAGGAGGCGAGGCGGGGGTTAAAATGTCTCAGTCGGCTCGGCAAGCGGTGTCGGGCTCGTCGGCCACCCACGGGTCCAAAGTGGCCGGGGGCGGGGGCTTCGGGCCGGGCGTGTCCACGGGCGGTCCGTCCCAGCGCTCCTCGGCAGGTGAGGAGGAATTATTGGTGGAATTCTACCTTATCATATTATTAATACGTTCACCTTTTTGCCTTCTATGTTCTGACCAATCTGTATATCGTAGAGTCAAGATGACATGGCAGTGGCACAGGCCTGGTATCTGTTGTTTAGAGTACAGCTTGGTTCCGTGACATTATGCAAGTTCCCTTCATTCTTATCTGTGTGTATATAACTAGGCTCTCTCCCTGCCACTGTACCACCACTCTGAATGTTTAATGCATTGGTTTTCAAAGTGGGGCCAGGGCTCCTTGGGGGGGTTCCAGCAAAATGTGTTAATATAGCATCATAATAATTTTAACTACTTTAACCTTTTATACTTTGCCAGCTATTCAAAAATAGCAAACATTTGTATGAATAGTTTTTTTTTTTAACTTCTAAATTTTTATCCCACGATTTTGTAACCCTATTTTTTACACCCAGTGCCAATTGTCTATGTAATCCTGGGCACTACCTTCCCTCTGCCAACCTAGGGAGGCCAGGGCCGAGCTCATGCCTCCTTCAATGCATGAGAGCCAACTGACCTTCTTGTCACCTGACAGGGGGGAGTTTCCCTGGTTGGACGTTGCGCGTGGAAGGAACACGTTATTCCAACCAGTTCCCTTCCCCTCCATCAGGCGCCCCGGCTGGCCAGGGGGAGGCGGTATAGTGACCAGGATTACTGCATGTTTTTGTGAGGGTACCTACCCTAGGAGACAAGGGGAGAACATGCAAACTCCACACAGAAAGGCCCTTTCGCCAACCCCACCATCGAACGCAGGACCTTCTAGCTGTGAGGCGACAGCAAACATTTGTAACTCAAATCTTTGCTTCTGGGGGTCCCTGGAACGAAATACTTTGATTTGGGGGTCCGCGGCCAAACGCATATCATTTTGTGGGGGTCCTTGACATGAAAAAGTTTGAGAACCACTGGTTTACTGTGCTTCTCCCATGAGCTCCTGTATTTAACTTCTATCTCATAACATGAACTGTCTCAGATTTCCGTTTGCGTCAGCAATAGGCTCTATGCACAGCAGCCATATTGGAAAGAAATTGGTTCTCTTCTTTACTTCCTTCACAGGTTTTACCAATGATACTAATTAAGGCTCTGTTCCATTTAGTGTAGCACATTGGACCCCCATAACTCTGAGAATGTACGAATGGACCCGTAACATCCGTAAGAGGCCATTTGGAACCATGAGGGTCCCTGGACCACACTTTTAGTAGCCTGGCATTGGCCAGACTGATAACGTGGATTCACTCTCACACGTTCCTCCCCGGTATCAGTCTGGACTTCGGCCCATAGGGAGCGAGTATGAGAAATCAGAAAATGAACGGAAATCATTTTCTGATTTCTCATACTCGCTCACTATGGGCCGATACCGGGGAAGAACGTGAGAGTGAATCCACGTTATCAGTCTGGCCAATGCCAGGCCACACTTTTAGACCCACTGGTGTAGCAGAGTGTTTCCAGTGAGCCAGTGATGCACAATATCAGCACCCTGACTCTGTTTGAACAGAATGGAGCAGAGATCAGAGCCTTCATTAGTATCATTGGTAGCACCTGTGAAGGATGTATGGCAGAGGCCCAATTTTTTCCCAATTTGGCTGCTGTGCGGTTAGATTCTATTACTAACTGATAGAGACTTCCACAACACAGGTCAGAGGAGGCAGGAGGGTCCGGGGGGTCCCAGCCACGGCCACCACGGTCAGCAGAGCCCCGCCTCGGCGGCGGCACCGGCCGCGGGCCGGGAGCGCGTCAGCCAGGCGCTCAGCCTCCGAGCGCTCAATCTGCAGAGCGTCGGCAAGCCGGCCGCCGCGTCCGGCAACGGTCTCCAAGGGAACGGCGCGGGAGGGGGCGGTGCCATGGCGGCGGTAAGCCCCATCACAATTATTACGTTAATCGCCTTATCGCAGTTATATTTGCAAAAGTGTCTGAATCGTTTCTGCTCATCTGTATATAAATTCGTCTGTGGAAACATGTTCATACTGTACATTTACAAACATTTTAAAAAATAGCGGATCTACAAGCTCAGAGCCCGTCGCGATGCCATGCGTTGTGAGCTTGTAAAGCTGCTATTTCCACTGTTTTAAAAAAAGTATAAAAGTGTTAAATATAAGGCTTGTTTTGGCCATAGCACATCATTTGTTTGGATTATTGGTACTGGTCATTTTCTTGTACGTTTGTTATTTGTCATATCTGCCCGTGTCTTACAAAGCCTAAAAGCCACACAGAAATGTTTATTTAGACTAGTGTGTTCCAGTGTTCATTGCCAAAAATGTAATCGTTAATTGCAACTATTTGTATGACAATTAATTGTAAAGTAAAAGTTCATGATCACATGGATCATTAAGTTATAAGTTTAAAGAGTATTAGAATGGGTCAAACTGTGTTCTGTTGTTTGAATTGTAAATTGATGTTAAAAGAAGCATCTTCTATAAAAAAACTAATGGCCTCGGATATTTTGTAAAATCTGCAATTTCTTCAGCCGGTCGTCTGTATGTAGAACTGCAAAAACATAGGTTTAGAATACTAGCCAAACATCATAATGTGTGTGCTAAATTATTTAGGAAACACAGCACAAGTGTGGAGGAATCCTTTCACACTGCTTCACAAATCACACATTGGGACGGCCTTACAAAATATATAGATATGCAAGCTCATAGCGCCATGAGCTTGTAGAACTGCTATTTTTGAAAAATCATGAAAATTCGTGCAAATCTTTGAATATATATATTTTTAAAGCGAACATTTGTAACTCAAATATTTGCTTCTGGAGGTCCCTGAAACAAAATATTTTACCAATGTTCACGATTTTTCTAAAATAGCAGATCTACAAGCTTGTAGTGCGCTATGAGCTTGTAGATCTGCTAGTTTTGAAGAATCAAATAATGGTTATAGCTAAAATCTAAAATGACACGTATGCGTTCCCAGATTGAATGGGTTAAGCTTGTAAGCTTGTAGATCGGCTATTTTCAGCGAAAGAAATTGCATGTAGTGCGAGGACAACAGAAAAGACACTAGTGTAGAGCCCTGAGGGACTCCGCTAATCCCTGTGATGGTGACAACCCTAGGCGAGGTCCAGCAGCTTGCGGAGCGCCGGCAGTCAACCGGGGAAAGCGGGAAGCGGGAGCGCCAAGGACACGCGAGCATCGGCGGCGGGCCAGCGCGCTGGACTGACGGTGCCGGAGGACGAGAGAGGGAAGGGAGGGATGACGGTAGGACTGCGACTATCTTATTATTTTCTGAGTGATTATTCTAGCCATTATTTTTTTGGGTTCATCAGTATAGTCGATTAAGCGCTTGAGCCTTCATTCAACCCATTCAATCCAGGGTCATTTTAGATTTATTTGGTTATTCAAAAATAGCATATATACAAGCTCATAGCATGCAAGCTTGTAGATGTGCTATTTTTGAAAAATCATGAACATTTTTGCAAATATTACATTTTCTTTTTTTTTCAAGCAGATATTTGTAACTCAAATCTTTGCTTCTGGGTGTCCCTGGGACTAAAACATATATATTCAAAGATTTGCAAAAGTTTTCACGATTTTTTTAAAATAGCAGATCTACAAGCAGCCAAAGAAATCTGAAAATGACACAAATGATGCTTTCCCGGTCTTAACGGGTTAATACTTGAAACAGCAGATGTACAAAAATAGTCTTATGTTCCCTTTTTATTTTTTATACTTTTCGCCTATAATATACATGCCCAAAATAGGGATTGATTACTAATTGTCTCCGCCAGGCCGAAAGGCATGGCGAGAGAGTATGTTTTCGCCCCTGTCCGTCCGTCCGTCCGTCCGTCCGTCCGTGTGTCCGTCCGTCCGTGTGTCCTGTCTGTGTGTTAGCAGCTAATCTCTGGCACCGTTGGCCCGGTCGCTCCGAAACTGTGCACACACACTCCCTGGATGCCAATGAACCTCTGCCCCAATTTTTTCACATGGGCCTGTTATAGCGCCACCAGGAGGCCGATTTGTGCAAAACCCATTTTTTCCTATTACTCCTATAGCTTTTAACTAAACGTCATGCAAATCGGTACACAGTATCTCTATAGTCATGTGATCAACCCGGATCTGTTCAATTTCCCATATTCCATCCTCATTGGCTAAGGTTGGCTTCCAAAGTTTGCAGGATTGGTGAGTTTTGAACAAACTGCCTCAAATCATGAACGCAGCTTGCCATTTCCATAAAATTGCACACGCACATTCCCACTAGGCAGAGGAAGAAATGCCACTTAAAACTTTTCAAATCAGCCTCATGGTGGCGCTATAACAGGCCGATTTGCATTTTTAACTATAACTGCACCGATCTGCGTGAAACTTTGCACGCACACTCCCTAGAAGCCAAGAAAAAACATCTGCACTGCATTTTTCACATCTGCTTTTTACAGCGCCACCAGGAGGCCGACTTATGTGAAATACATTTTTGGATATTAATCCTTCAGATTTTATCCAAACATCACGCAAATCGGTACACAGTATCTCTATAGTCATGTGATCAAGACGCATCTGTCCGATATTTCATATTCCATCCTGATTGGCAAAGGTTGGCTTCCAAAGTTTGCAGGATTGGTCCGTTTTGAACAAAATGTCTCAAATCATGAACGCGGCGTGCGATTTCCCTGAAAGTTTGCACGCACATTCCCACTAGGCCGCGGAACAAATGCCACCCTTTTCACATTGCCCTGTTATAGCGCCACCAGCAGGTCTACTTTAGCAAAACACATGTTTGGAACAAAATGCCTCAAATCATGAATGCATGCACATTCCCACTAGGCCGAGGAAGAAATGCCACCCTTTTCACATTGGCCTATTATAGCGCCACCAGGAGGCCACAATAACCTACCTGACCTGGCGGAGACCGAGGAGCACTTTTTCTAGTTAATTATTGTATTCACTTTTTTTTTACCAATTCGTTTCATTAGCTTGTAGATTTAAAAAAAGAAATGTTTTGAAGAGCTACAGTAATCGATTAGTTCCTTTTAGCATGTAGAGCTGCTATTTACACAATCTCTTTGCAAGTTTCTGACCTTTACTTTGAATGTTTTGTGCCTATAATGACATGCCCCCCAAAACCTGTTGCTGTTGCCTTTTTAGATGATGGAGAGAGAGAGTCGGGAGAGGAAACACGCCTCTCACGAGCGGCCGGCGTCCCAGAAGCGGAGCGTCAACGAGATGAGCGCCGGCGACACGGACGAGACGAGCAGCAGCGGCAGCAGCGAGTCGGAGCGCGGCGTCTCGGCCTCGCCCCTCTACGCCGCCGGCAGCAACAGCAACAGCAACAACAACGGCGGCGTCAACAGCAGCAGCCGATCGGGCCTGAGCGTGGCCATGTCCATGGAGACGACCGCCATGGACCTGGACGACGCGGAGACGGACTGGCGGCCGGCGAGGGGCCTCCTGGAACACGTGTTTGTCACCGACGTCACGGCCAACTTCGTGACGGTGACGGTGAAGGAGTCGCCCACCAGCGACGGTTTCTTCAGCTCCGCGCGGAACCACTGAGACACGCGCACACACACACTCATCTGTTGGCTTCACACCTGGACCTCGGCCACTGGAGTGTCTCTCACATACACACATACACACACACACACACACACACCAGTAACTCGACGGTTCATACAGAGTGAGGTGCTTGTACAGGTAACTGCCAAAGATACAGGAAAGGCTTTGTTAGTAACACGTGAATGACGAATACAAGTTGCTGTGTCCCAATTCCACACGGTCTACTAACTGTAACAGTGTTTAGAGTAATGTATATTGTGTGTTTACACTCCAAAAACAACAAAATAGTCACGGTAATCTTAGTGGCCTTTGATCTCTTGAGAAGGCCCACTTACGTTATTGTCACTATTCTTTATTTAGTTTTCCTACTCAAAAGTGTGGCACACTGTAGCTCGTACGTTAGCCTAGACCAGTTGTTCCCAAATCTTTTAGCTCGATACCCAAAAGAGGAATTCTATTTCTCCCTGTGACCCAAACTAATGAAAAATGACGTTCTACAAGCTCACAACGTGTCGTAAGCTTGTAGATCTGCTATTTTCAATACTTTTTATTATTATTTTTTGTTTGTTTTTTATTTAAGGAATTTATTTGATTTAAGGAATATATATATATATTTTTATTTTTTTTAAATATTTTGAAATAATGATTAAGAACTAAATATAGGAAATGAAAAACAAAGGGCTATTTACTCATAGCCCATACTTATGACCCATTTTAGGTCCAAGTGGGTCCCGATCCACTGTTTGGGAAACACTGGCCTAGAAGCTTCGTTAACCTTTAAAATGTTTGTCTCCTTCGGGAGACGTAAGGAAGTTTGTCTCCTTCGGGAGACAACCCACCGACTTGGGAGAGTTGGTGAAGGGATGACGTCATCTGTTTTTATATGGAAACATACCGAGATCGAGCCCACACTGTTTTATTCAGGAACGGTCCTCTTCTAGTTTGTATAGCAAACCTTTTAAATCTGAGCTACAAAGTGCCAAACAACGGTACACAACGAGCAATAGAATCAGTTTTTCTAACAATTTTAGAGATGAAGAAATACACAAAGAATATTTAAAGTATTCACACACGCACATGCATATGGTATTGGCTGAATATAAGACAGTGTTTTTATGGCGTTGGCAGTCGAGCACATCATGCAGCAGTAGAATTACTTAAAAATATGTATATTTAACTTGGATTTCTTTAATGGAAATCAATGCGGCTGTGATGGCAATGAAACCTTGCCCAAATTTGAAGTCATAGACTATTGTAGAGAGACTCCTCATATGGGAATTCCCCGAGAAGGAATACATGAGTGAGATGCAACTATTGGCAGTCAAAGGCCAATAGTTGTTGAACATTTGCATCAGCGTTGAATAAGATTATACTCTAATAAGCTAACTTCCTTACGTCGCATATCTAAACCAGTATTCAGAGTAAAGCTCGAATCATTTGCTATCGCTCTTGTAGTGTTCCTGTCACTAGAGATTACCCCGTTTGTTTTTTTCTACTCGGGCAATCGACCGATTCGCACGTCCCTGACAACCTTGGACGGCCACTGGCAACCCCTAACTGAACATGCAGTTCTCCCTAACATACGCCATAGGTACGTCAGAGGACTGACGTCACGGGCTGGTCACATGAAGTCATCGACCGTCGTCTCAAAGGAGAACAACAAAAAGAACAAAAAACGGTTAATGAAAGTCACAGAGAATTGGATTTTTTTTTCTTTCTATAAAGCTTTCACATTACTAATTGGTGGTAGGTGACACACTACCATTTGTTAGTAACTGCCAAAACAGTATACTGTAAAGATACGTATAGTAGTTATGTACTGTATAGTATTGGTACATATAGTATGGGACTGGGACACAGCAAAGGTGTATTGAAAAGCAGGGTTGGGGGTTCAAACTGCGACTTTGTACCCGTTCAGCACAATAACCCATCTTTGTTATTTAGGAAAGCGCCCTCTCAGTCAGCCATCACACGTTGGGTTGAGGTACGGTGTCTGGAAAAAAGAATTCACTCATCTACCGCAGTGGTTCTCAAACTGTGGGTTGGAACCCCCAAGGGGGTCCCCAAATGATTTTGGGGGGGTCTCCAGATGGTTTGCTTAATGTGCAACATTGTATTCTCTCTCAAAAGTAAACAAACCGACATACAGTATAAGTGTATACAGGGTATCTGCACATTTCTAAAGTGACAATTAAGGACTTTTAAGACCTTTTTAATACCTCCTCAAAAGACCAATTAGTGTGTCAAAAGTAATCAACAAACTATACTATAAAAAATGCTCAAACATTGTCCAAATGGTCAAATATTACCTAAGAAAGAGGCAACATTTCTACATGCTATTTTCAGATTATCTGTGGAAGCGAGTCAAACTCAATGTAACGCCTCAACTCCTACGATTCCAATTGCTTGTCAGGGTGTGGTCCCCCTAGTTGAAATATGATTATTTTGGGGGGTCGCCGCCTGAAATGTTTGAGAACCACTCATTTACCATGTGGGTGGAGACATCCTCCTGGAAGAGCACTGCCATTAACCACTGACGTTCGGCATGTCATGATAGGTCATAAAATAAAATAGTTCAAAAATGAAAATAGGGAAAAATAGCCGCAGTTCCACAAGCTCACAACCGGTGTCAGAGCTTGTAGATCGGCTTTTTTTTTTCTATTCACCGTGTACGACAAAGTATGTAGGGCTTAACTGGTTTTAAAGGAACAGGCAAAAGTAACACTAAAATGTTTTGATTACATGCAATAGCGGCAGAGCAAACACACACAAATGAACATTTTTATGTCCCATTCTGAACACAGCGCTTTTTTCTCTCTTTTTTTTTTTTTTGGTCAACAAAAACACCCACAATCCCCAGAATTCACTGGTTCTCCAGAGGTTCGGGGGTTCTCAAGACCCTTGCCCCTAGTGGCAGAGTGGTGAATGGCTATAGTTCTTGGAAGCCGTGCGATGTACATCCCCGCACATACTGTGGTGCTTTCCCATTTGGTGCTTCAGCGATACAGAGATTACCAACAGACTCGTCACGACTCGCCGATCATTACTCCTCCTGTAAAAGACGGTTGAAAGACAGCGGAGTATTTTTTTTTAAGAGAAGAGAATGTCTCTCTTCCATGTGACAGTGGTGTCTCACCATGGATTCATATTCGCCTCTGGTTGTGTGTGGAAATATAAATAATGCCTGGAACTAAGCTTCAAGGAGGACTCTGCTTTCAACAGGACTTTTCACATGAAGGAAATTGGTGCTCAGAACTTTCATCAGGGTGCCTCAACTAATTCAACATAGTTTGCTTCCTTTTGGCAGTTATAGCTGTGTCACTACTAGACAAGTGGTGTCTTAAAAGCCTAATCTATACTCTGTAATACAACGGTGTCACTTAAAGCTGAAATCCGGAACTTATTTTAATGACTTATTTTAACCACTGCGCCTCCTGAGCGCATCTCCCTACTCTTGTCTTCAGTTGAGAAATTCAGACCCTGGTGTCGGCCAGGGTAGATATTGCGCTCATGGGGTTCAGGCAGTACTACTTGTTGTCAACCAGTAGATCATAAAAGTTGTGGATTGCAGCTTTACAGAGGAACTGTGTAGTAGCAAGTGTACACAGGGGTTTTCACTCCTACCCAACACTACAGGATGTACGCCAGCAGGGGTCACTAATGAACACACATTCTAGCACATAGGAGACCAGCTGGAGTTGCGTTCAAAACCTACACTCCCATACTGAAAACTCCTATACATTTCAATGGACAAAATATATACTGTATGATATATATTAGAAAATATATTTTGACGTCTCAAAATATATTTTCTCCATATATTGTTTTTGGCGTTTTCCTTGTCTGTTCTAAAACGTATGTGTTTTTCCGTGTATGAGGGGGTCGGCCTTCTTGTGTGCATGGAAGGCTCTCCGCAGTGCCTCGCGTACCTTTGCAACGTCAAGCGCAGGACCGTCAAAACCGTAACCACGCGAACCTTGGCGTCTCTATTCTGGGGGGGCGACCATCCAGCAAACATAGCATGTATACAAGCTTGCAAACGTGATGCTTTGTGAGCTTGTAGATCTGCTATTTTCGGTGAAAAGATTTGGTTTAGAGGAAATACTAGCAGACCTAGTGTCGAGCCCTCAAGTACGGTATATAGGTTTTAAGTGGTTTAGTCTGATTTATGCCTAGTTGTGTGCCAATGTCGGCATTCAAAAATGGTCGATCTACAACACCGGCACGGAACTATATATAAATTAAGCGTTGCTTGCCGCCATTCCACTTAAACTCTGATCATTACACTAAGTCAGAAGTCCAGTGTTTTGTTTGGTTGTACGGTTATAATAAAATGTGGCTTTATTTAGCTGGGACAGCATGTTAAAAAAAGAAAAATGAAAAAAAAAAGTGAAGTATGTCTGTTATTAGCCAAACTGACTCTTGTATGTACACATACTCCCATGTTGGCTTTTTTATATTTTTTTCTTTCTGTTCTCTTTGGACCAAAGGTGTCGCAAATGTGAATAATCTAGTCTTTAAATAGTCTGCATTTTTATATTTTCTTAATTTAATTTAATTTGTTTGTATAATCCTTCCTCGACAGTATTCTTGCACTACACCCAGCATTTGACTAAGCTACGTTTGGAAAAAGAAAACAAAAAACAAAAACATTTCAACATCATGGACATGTTTACTCTCTTTTTTGTTTTGTACCATTTTAATACAATCATTGCCCGTCTACAGTTATAATGATGATTATAACAATGTCTTTTTGGAGTTGCGATATGTTTTAATTTATATTTGTAAATATGTTTTATTCTCCTCTTGTGATAAGGATATCTATCTGGTGCTCCTATACGGGCGACTAGCGTCAGATACTTGTAGCCTGTGTGCCTCTGCCGTTTTGAAGGTATTTGGAATAAAGGTTCTATAAATGGTACCAAAACACTGTTTTGTGTGTGTGTGTGTGTGTGTGTGTGTGTGTGCGCGTGTGTGCACGTGCATGTGTGTACTTTTTACTATGTATGTTTTACTATACTTGTGCTGGCCAAATGTCCCCACAAGTGTAATAGAATTTGAGAATTTTGCGTTGTGAGTACAAATTTCCCAAGGACACTTTTGTAGAGGTTTGAGTTGTGTAGTTACCTTGCCATGATGTAACTCACAAAAGGTGGGCGAGATATCAACAATAGTTGTTCCCGTTGATTACAAATTGATAACCCAAAATATGCTCCTCATTGACTTACATTGTACGGTGAAACGTCTCTCAAAGTCACTCTTAGCCCGAACACAAACAAAGCTGATTAAGTGGTCATATGGGTGGGCCCTCATCCAGGAAAGGGTGAGAATCACCGTCCTAAACGGTCCTAAATGTCCCTAAACGATCCTAGGCACACTGGAGAGCCTAGGATCATAGGTAAACCAAGATCATCTGTCTAAGCAGTAGAATATCGAAAAATCCATGGTCTGTACATTGTAGGCTAATTATACACACTATAGGATGCCAGGTCTACAAATGACCTGGCATCTGTCTACATAACATGCTATCTTTGTTACAACTATAGTTAAAGTTATGAATTATCTTGTAATTTAGTATGTAATTTCCCAATACAGAGGCAAATGCAACTTTCAACCCATGGCGTCCCTATTTTGGGCATGTCGTATAGGTGACATTTTAAATGTTTTGCTTTTGAAAAAAAGTGTTGTTTTGTTTTTAAATAGGGCTTATAGTGGTTAAAGGATCTACACCATGAATTTAAAAAAAATATTTGATATTTAATATCATATGGTGTATGTCCCTCAAACCTTTTTCAAAAGGTTTGAGCCTAAATCATCACTCAGATATACTCATCCCAAGTCAATTGTCTCTGGCTTATACAGCACTTTCAGCTGCAATACCAAAACGTCCTCTTGGGCAGGGGGGGGCTACTGAGCAATTCTGTTAATAAAAAATTCTGTAAATAAAAAAAAATATTTAAAAAAAAAAAAAAAAAGGAAAAATTATGCATAAAAAGAAGCATCTAAGAAAAATACAAAATCGAAAAAAAAACACTTTGAACATTTTTGAACAATTCCACCAAGTGTTTGAGGTGCCTGTTTCACCCACTTCCGGGGGGCGGAGCCAAAATCCGAGCCCGAAGTATTTGTTCGTAGACCCCCACTTAGGGGGGGTAGAAAAAGTTTCGGAGCGATTCGGGCACTTTTCATTTAACATTGGGTTTGCCATCAAAAATGTTTGTGACATCATAAACATTGCCATTCTGAGATCGCCTGTTCAGACACGCCCATTCTGGAAATCCATGAAATGAGAAGGAATGACTGAATTAAAAAAAAAATCATTTTTTTTGGGTACAAGAGACACTGGGGACCCCAAAAAATACAAAAAAAACAAGAAAAAAGTGATTTTCATGGTGTAGACCCTTTAAGCCCTACATGTAAAATAAAAAATAAACGTACGCAGAGTGATAACACTGATTTTAGAAAACGCAACATTGTAATGTGTGTCCTAGTGATGACAACATGCCACATTACCTTCCACTGTGTTCACTGTCCACAGGTTTGTCTCCATACAGCCTGGCACTCTGGTTGCACCGTAATGATGTAATAACTGTCCTTCATTACAGTGGTTCACAAACTTTAGAATTTCAAAGGACCCCCAGTTTTGTACTCATTTGGCCACGGACCCCTGTAACTTGAGTGTACAAAAGGAACCTTCTGGACTCTGAGAGTGTTCCATTGCACACTCTCAGAATTACAGACCTGTACGGGTCCATTGGGTTCCTAATCCTAACTATCAATAATTTAGCTGGGGGCCTCCTGGAAACCCCCCCAAGGACGCCTGGGGGTTCCCCACTTTGAGAAGCACTGCTTTATGATATTTTTTTCCACCACTGCTTCACACACACACACACACACACACACACACACACACACCCACACCCACACCCACACCCACCCACACACACATACACACACACACACACACACACACACACACACACACACACACACACACACACACACACACACACACACACACACACACACACACACACACACACACACACACACACACACACACACCCACACCCCTAAAACATTGTCATCACACGTCCTACACCGAGGAAGGACATATTGCTGCCTAGTTAGTTTGTAAGTTCAGCAGTTGTGAAGCTGAAGTTCAGAAGTTCACCAGCAGATGTCACTGTTAAACAGGTAATTCACAATGTTATCCTAGCCAATAATCAAGATCTTCATGGATTTCTTGCATCTCTAGACCAGATCAGAATGTTTGTAAACAAACGTGTGTGCAGCTGTATTTTCCTGGTGGAATGTCTATGGATATCTTACACAAATAGAGAGTTCAGAACATTAGCTATATCTAGTTTGTTAACCTGTTGATATTTAGAACAAAATTATATATTTCTAATACTCCATAACACTATTGTGAGTGTCCTGTTCTTCAAGGGATTATGCAAAGTATAAAGTATGGTCTACTGTCTGACTGGATGTAGTGTCTAATGTATAGTCTACTGTCTGAATGGATGTTGTGTCTAATGTATAGTCTACTGTCTGAATGGATGTTGTGTCTAATGTATAGTCTACTGTCTGAATGGATGTTGTCTAATGTATACTGTAGTCTACTGTCTGAATGGATGTTGTGTCTAACGTATAGTCTACTGTCTGACTGGATGTTGTGTCTAATGTATTGTCTACTGTTTGATTGGATGTTGTGTCTAATGTAGTCTACCTACCACTATGTGAATGACTGATGCATGGTCCTGATGTCCATATACTTAGTATTTAGCGGTGTGTTCATGTGATGCTAGTGTGTGTGATTGCTCCATGAGCCAAAGCAAATTCCTACATGGTAATAAATCCAAACCTCATGCTCCAGTATTAGGTTCATTTAAGTTATTTTCTTTACTCTTCTCCCTCCTGGCTCCCAAACTGCGGAACAAACTCCATTGCAGGTAGAACTGCAGATTCACTCCCAATTTCCCGCCGTAATCTGAAGACTCACCTTGTGAGCTATTTTTCAAAAAATCTTGAAAGAATTTGGAATCTTTTTTTAAATAGAATCTTGTATAGGGGTCCCTGGCACAAAATATTTTCTGATGGCGGTCCGTGGTCATTGATTGATTGATTGAATACTTTATTAGTCAACAATGTAACAGCACGAGGTACAGTAAAACTCTTGTGCTAAAAGGATAACACAAAAAACTACTGGGGACTTGTTTCCATTGTGGCCCCATGTATTCAATTCATCAATAGAGCATAGAATATTAACACATTAATACATGTCATCAACCAAATGCATTAAAAGTTTGAGAACCACTGTACCAGAGTACAATATAGTACAGTCGATTAGATTACGGCAGGTGGGTGTGTGTGTGTGTGTGTGTGTGTGTGTGTGTGTGTGTGTGTGTGTGTGTGTGTGTGTGTGTGTGTGTGTGTGTGTGTGTGTGTGTGTGTGTGTGTGTGTGTGTGTGTGTGTGTGTGTGTGTGTGTGCACTCTGTTACAAGTAAAAGTCCAGAATTCAAATGTTACTTGAGTAAAAGTACAAAAGTATTGGCATCAAAATGTACTTAAAGGTTCTATGACATTCATTTTCACTTTTTTATTTTTTTATGTTTTTTGGGGGGTTTTATGACCTCAATTACAACCAAAAAATCTGAACTTTGAACATTCAGTGGATTTTCTGTGGTCTGGGGTTTTCTGAATAATTAGGCTGAAAAGTAATCTGAGCTTGGCCCTTCGGCAGTGAAGTCACAGCCCATTAATCCCGCCCACTCTCCTCCTAGCCCCTCCCCTCCCCTATCCTTTCCTTTGGGGGGGGGGCGGAGCAGAGGCGATGATTGACAGTCAAAATCCCTCAACAGCGACACCCGCAGGCAAAGATTTATTTTTTCATTGCACCTTTAAAGTACCAAAAGTAAAAGTACTAAAATATTTGAAAATAGCAGATCTACAAGCTCACAATGTGTCGCAATGCGACGTGTTGTGAGCTTGTAGATCAACTATTTTCAAATATAGTAGATAATATGTATAATAGTAGATAATATGTATAAAATAGGGCTAAAGTGGTTAATATATGTTTTATAATATCATAATTTATATCTGAAAAGTAACTAGTAACTAAACTTTTCAAAGTACAAAATTTGCCTCTGAGATGTAGTGGAGTAGAAGTATTGGAAATTGGAAATACTCAAGTAAAGTACAATTACCTCAAAATTGTACTTAAGCACAGTACTTAGGTAAATGTACTTAGTTACTTTCCACCACTGCAGACTGCTTAGGGAGATGGATGACAGTCTGGCTATATATGCGCCAAGAGGGAGACTCCTCTAGCCTACACACAAACACAGAGCTGTCATTAGCCACTTAAGGCCCTACATACTGTACTTAGTCATTATGATGAACAGCAAAAAAATAATATTTTCACTATTTCTGAAAACATGTATTTTTTATTTCATCTATAATGGAATGCCACCTTGTCAGCCAGACTGTAAGATGTCTGTCTGAGTGTGTGAATGTGTGGGACAGACAGACAGGCAGACAGACAGACAGTCTGTCCCTCCTGTGTGTGTTTGTCCGTGTACGAGAGGGTTTTTCGACCTCTCACTATGTCTCAAGGTCTCATAGTGTTAAGTTTGCGTCTGCGTCTGTGCGACTGCGTATTTACGTGTGCGTGTGTGTGTGTGTGTGTGTGTGTCGGTGGATTACACTAGCCCACACTGTTCAGGAGTGTTTATGCATTCCATAGCGCTCAGAGGTGCTCTCTGTCACCATGTGTTTGCTCTGACTTATTTTGGGAAAATTCCACCTGGGGTGGACAGACCCAGTCATAAATCACTGCACCTACAGTGCACTGGAATGATAGCCTCTGTCACTCACACACACACACACACACACACACACACACACACACACACACACACACACACACACACACACACACACACACACACATGCACACACATTACTATACTTTTGAGGACATAAAAATTGCTGTAAAATGGCAGAACAATAGTCGAAAAATAGCCGATCTACAACGCGCTGTGAGCTTGTAGAACTATTTTTCAGTGCGTCACGTCATTGCATAAATACGTTTAAAATTGGTCAAAAACTTTAACCCTGACCCCTGAACCTGACCTCTAAATGTCTAACCCTAGCCTAACTATGAAACAACCATTATTCTTGACCAGGAAAATGGTCCTCACAATGTCTTCTTGTTTTGACTATACTTGTGGGGACATTTGGTCCTCCAAAGTATAGTAATAGAAGCGCGCACACACACACACACACACACACACACACACACACACACACACACACACACACACACACACACACACACACACACACACAATACAACATGCGTAAAAGGGACAGAAGCTCTGACAGGGTGGTGCGTCTACACAGTATGTGTGAGTGACATACTCTACAACAACGCACAGTGAGGAGTCTGCACTCTGCATGCTTGTGTGGGTGTGTGGGTGTGTGTGTCTGTGTGTACGTGTGTGTTGATTGCTTGTCACACTGCTGATGTAGGTACAATACTGCAATCAGGGGTGTGTGTGTGTGTGTGTGTGTGTGTGTGTGTGTGTGTGTGTGAGTGTTGCACTCATTATTTAGATTAGATAGATAGGAATCAGTTGTAATTTAGATAGCATGTTATGTAGATCTAATTGATTGATTGAATATTTTATTAGGCAAAAAATGTAAAACAGCACAGTTACATTTAAAATACTTTGTCTAACAGGTCCGTTCATAAAAGTCCTTGCGGACTTGTTTCAATTCATAGGCTAAGTTCATTTGTTGACCTGGCATACTATAGTTTGTATAGTTTCAATGTATAGATTATATATTTTTTGATATCATACTTAGACTGATAATAGGTTCTTGGTTTACCTATGATCCTACATTACTATTTCTATGCATTTCATGTATTACCCTGTGTTTACCGTGCTTACTGTAAATCACTCTGGATTAAGGGCGTCTGCTAAATGCTTTAATTGTACATTGTAAATTGAATGTAGAAAGAGTGGAAAGCCAGGGCAGTGGCAAGTTTATAATAGTTTAGAAATGTTATTTATTTATTTTGAATGTTTTCAAAGTGGGTTTGCTAGTTAAATTTACTTTCTCATTGTAATATGGGGTATTTGTCAGTGCCAAGATTCTAAAAGCTCAGAATTATTTTTGAAAATAGCAGATCTACAAGCTCACAACGCAATGTGACAAGTTGTGAGCTGGTACATTGGTACATCTTCACAAATCTGTGACAGATTTTGACAACAGCTTAAAGCTGTCAGTCATTTAGCTTAAAGCTAAATGACTGTGAAATATTGACTAAGACTAAAACTAAAGAAATGTCCCCTATGATTTTAGTTTGTTTCAGGTTTCAGTTAGTAGTCGTTTTAATAATTTTTTGTAAAGTTTTAGGAAACCATAATTCATTGGGCAGTGCATTAGCTCATGCAGGACGCAGGACTCTCATATGCCCCAAGCTGTAATCAGCCTAATCTGAGTTCCCAGAAATTCTCGCATTAAAACGGGTGGGGTGAGAACATCAGCCGCCAGTCTGATTTCTAATCATCTAATGTTAGAACAGAATTTCAATATGGGGACAATTTATATGTCCATGGTTGGCTCCTGCATCACTCTACCTGATTTAGCTTAGCACGATGCTTGGCTAATTCAGGATATAACCGCATTCCATTTGTTGCACTAACTGGTTAAATCTATGATACAAGTGTTCCTGACTGAATGATTTTTACATTGAAAGGCAGCAGAGGGTCTCTCTTTCATTTGACAGTGATGGCTGGATGGATTCACATACTGTGCTAGTCAGGGGTGGGCAACCTTTTGGGGCGTCTTTTCAAAGGCGGTAGAGTAGTGGTTCTCAAACATTTTCACGTCAAAGACCCCTACATTTATATTCGGCCCACAACACAATGAGTTGTGGGCTTGTAGATCGGCTATTTTCAAAATAGCCTACGTATAAAATACAGTTAAAATGGTAAAACCTGTCCCTCATTTTGCTGGGGACCCCCTGGAACCCACTCAAGGAGGACCCCACTTTGAGGATCAGTGCATGTAGAGGTGGACCATTGCTGAAAATGAAACATATTAATCCACTGCTTAGCCGCTAATCAGGAAAATGGAGAATAAGACATTCATCTAATATTTAATAATGGAGTCAAAATTAATTCGGACTAATTCAATCTGGTTAAATTCTGATTAAATCTGTGGGGAAAAGTTTCATGCACATTAAGAAATTAGTGGATGTTTTTGTCTGGATTTCCTTTTTAAAATACTTAAACCCTATATAGCCTATAGTTGACCAGAATCCCTCAAGGCTCTATACCTAAATCTCTAACTTCTTCCCCTGAAAATAGACAATAGACAATAGACAATCTACAAGTTCACAATGCAGTTGTGAGCTTGTAGGTCTGTGAATGTTTGCCCCCAGAATAGGGGGAGCAATTCAGACAGTAGACGAGGATATTGCAACCGGGCCCCCAAATAATTGGCAAAACACACTAAGATTGTATTGATAATATGACATTAATATACTTTTTTTAATCAAAACCTTAAAAGGTGTGTTTTCATTGTCATACCAGTAAATAGGAACTTACCACGTTAGTTCCATTGTTCCAAGCCGGAACACAATCGATAGATTGATCATTCAAATAAACAGTGGTGGAAAAAGTACTCAAATGTTTTACTTAAGTAAAAGTATAAATACTGCAATGTAGTAAAGTACTCTGTTACAAGTAAAAGTCCGGAATTAAAATTGTATTTGAGTAAAAGTACAAAAGTATTGGTATTCAAAATGTACTTAAAGTACCAAAAGTAAAGGTACTAAAATGTTTGAAAATAGCAGATCTACAAGCTCACAACGTGTCGTGATGCGACACGTTGTGAGCTTGTAGATCGGCTATTTTCAAATAGCCTAGATATAAAATAGGGCTTAAGTGGTTAATGTATGTTTTATAATGTAATATATTTACATCTGCAAAGTAACTAGTAACTAAAGTTTTCAAATAATTGTAGTGGAGTAAAAGTACAATATTTGCCTGTGATATGTATAGTGTAGTAGAAGTAAAAGTATAGACAATTGGAAATACTCCGGTAAAGTAAAAGTACCTCAAAATTGACACTTCCGGAACAGGTTGGGAGAACCACTGCAGTAGACTGTATGCATTAGACAGTAGACACCAGACTGTACTCAACACTTAACATTTAGGGGGTAGACTGAAGAAGAGGCGACAGAGTGATGGAGATGAGAAGGAAGGGAGAGGGAGGGAGACAGAGAGAGAGGGATGATGGGGGGTGTAGAAGAGAGAGACAGATGGAGGGAGACAGTGAGAGAGGGATGGTAGAGGGGGGGGTGGTAGATGAATGGAGAGAGAGACAGACTGACAGGAGAGTGAAAGATGACAGGGGCAAACAGAGACACGGAGCGGAGGATGTTAACTGGGGAGCCTGTGGCTTGTTCTCGTGTGTGTGTGTGTGTGTGTGTGTGTGTGTGTGTGTGTGTGTGTGTGTGTGTGTGTGTGTGTGTGTGTGTGTGTGTGTGTGTGTGTGTGTGTGTGTGTGTGTGTGTGTGTGTGTGTGTGTGTGTGTGTGTGTGTGTGTGTGTGTGTGTGTCTCTCTCTCTCTCTCTCTCTCTCTGGGTCCAGACAGGGGGCCAAGACCCAGCATTTCTATGTCTACAGTCTCCTCTCACACTGGAGGAAGAACTTAGGTCCTGCACAGAAGGAGAGAGAGGGTGAGTGTGTCCAAACTAGTGTGAGGGAACTATAGTTGGGAAGTGCATTAGCTCATACAGGACTCATATGGGCCGCAGCTGTAATCAATTGCCTAATCTGAGTTCCCAGAAATTCTCGCATTAACCAATTCAATCCGGGAACGCATCTGTCATTTTTTTATTTCTTTGGGCTATTCAAAAATAGTTGCGTGTGTGTGTCCAAACACACACACACACACGCGACCGAGCGTGCGTGTGTCCTTACAAAGACAAAGCTATGGAGAAAGCTGCTACGATTGGTTAAGGTTAGCGTCACGTTAAGGTCAGGTTAAAGTTCACATCGGTCACAGGCAACATTAGGATCAGTTTGAGGCTGCATGGGGTCAGATGAATTCATATAATGAAATCCTCCATAGAAGTCAGCGATTCCCAACCTGTGGGCTGGGGCCCAGCGGTGGACCATGAGGATATTCCAAGTGGGCCCCCAAATAATTGGCAAAACAGTAAGATTTGAAAGATATTATTACATTAATATATAAAAGAATGTTAAAACCTTGAATAATGCATTGACATTGCGATACAGATACATCAGAACTTGTTCCTTTGAGTCAAGCCAGAACACAATCGATCGACTGATTGACCGTTAAAATAAACATGCTCTGAGAATGCCCGTGGCCCACCCACCCATCCAACCCGATCGCACACGGTGAAATAGCACGGATTGACAGTCCCTACATAGACGACTAGAAAAACAGAAAAGCCGCGCATAGCCGCCTCGTTTATCCCCTCCATTGACCTTGTGACGTTTTGGACCGTGTCGGAGGCGCGCAGTCTCAAACAAACTGGAGCCACGTGAGGCACCACCGAGCGAGCTAAATAAGCGAGCGAGTTGCCATGCCGAACGTTGCGACGTTCGCTTGAGCCTACTCAGCAGCGCCGTCCGAGTTATGTACCGATAGGCACAGAATCGTAAATCATGCTGTGGGGACCAGTGGTGTAAAGTACATTTACTCAAGCACTGTACTGTAACCATTTTCAGTACTTTTACTTCTACTCCACTACATCTCAGAGGCAAATATTGTACTTTTACTCCACTACAATTATTTGAAAACTTTAGTTACTAGTTACTTTGCAGATAATATTATTACATTATAAAACACACATTTATCACTTCAGCCCTATTGTATACCTAGGCTATTTGAAAATAGCCTTGGTATATCTACAAGCTCACAACACGTCGCATCGCGACGCGTTGTGAGCTTGTAGATTGGCTATTTTCAAACATTTTAGTGCTTTTACTTTTGGTACTTTAAGTACATTTTGATACCAATACTTTTGTTCTTTTACTCAAGCAAATTTTTAATTCCAGACTTTTACTTGAAACAGAGTACTTCTACATTGCAGTATCGATACCTTTACGTAAGTAAAACATTTGAGTACTTTTTCCACCACTGGTGGGGACTGCTCCGCTTCCGGGTTGCAACCCGTGTTATTTCACCGCGGGATTCGCGGCTCCTATGCACAGCTTTTTGGGGGTTTTCAAGTCGTCTATTTACGGAATTGTCAATCCGTGCCATTTCACCGTGTTCTGTGAGATCAGGCTGACCCATATGGCCACTTAACACTGGCTGCCGCCGTGTTAAGTGGCCAGATGGGTGAACGCTTTCGAGATTGTCAAGTGGGGCTTGAGTTTGATCCAGAAAAGGAGCCGCTGATATACTGTGAGTGAGTCTCAGAGCCACTAGAAGCCACTCAGTTGTGCTTCACATGTTTACAGAGGACTTGAGCCTGCAGAGGCTTTTTTAATCCACCATCCAAGCTTCTGTCTTTTACTGTGTTGCCAGATCTTGCAAGAGCCAGGTCTATGAAAACAAGCCCAGAATGAGCGACTAGGCCGCATGATCACTCACACAGGTGTGATCAGACTCGTTGTGAGCTTGACTTGTAGATCTGCTATTTTCAAAAGATCTTGGGAAACATTTTTAGATATTGGGAATATATTTTAAACATTTTAACTACAAAAATCTTGTATGGGGGTCCCTGGCACATATTATTTTCATATGGGGGTCTGTGGCCAAATGCATATTCATTTGGGGGTCCTTGACATGAAAATATGTGAGAACCACTGGTTTAAACAACATTATCAAGCAAGCCCAAATAAGCAACTACACTAGCAACTTAACAAAGCCCAAAAAAAGAAACGAAACCCAACTACCAGTTGCAAGCGACTTTACAGAAAAAAACATTATCGCTTAAGCCTTATAATAAGCAGACATGGCAACACTGCTTGAGCCAGATGTTTAATAATCCACCATCTTCTGTACTACACTACACCTCATTTATACTTAGTTGCGCATCGTGTCACGCACGCACCTAAAATAGGCAATCCACAAGCTGCAACATGCTGTCAGCTTGTAGATCAGCTCCCTTGCTGGCCAATAAAGAGAATTGCAGGTTGAAGTCAGTTGCACGTTAGCCTCTCGAGACAGCGGAAGACAGAGGAAGCACTGAAAATGACAAGAAACTATAGAATATAAAAATAAAATACTCAATGCATTTTTCCCATTGACATTTCCAAAAATATTTATATCAATTAATTTAAGCCTAGAATCAAGCCATCCAGGGTCCTGGTGAATCATAACCATAAAACGTTTGATTCTGTGATTTTTTTGTTGTTGAAAACAGCAAAACAAAGGGTATTTATTAAATATAGTATATCATATAATTAAATATAAAATAAAAGAAATCACAGGAAAAAAAGTTTTATGGTCATGATTCACCAGGACCCTGGATGGCTTGATTCTAGGCTTAAATTAATTGATATAAATATTTTTGGAAATGTCAATGGGAAAAATGCATTGAGTTTTTCCTTCTGGCACCAGGAAAAACCAGGAAGTGGGCGGGAACTGCGATGCTCTATAGTAGATGTCCGGATTGCCTTTGCAGTCGCGTACATTTGTCCTACTGTAAATCAAAATGGTCTAAACGTATATAGCTCGCTGATTAGCATAAATGGAAATTCAACGATATTTCAAACGCATAGTATGGAACTTTGCCCTGTGTTTTTTTTTACCCATCATTTACCAGCAGTCATCAGCCGCTGGAGTAGTGTGGTGGTGTTTCGCTGCAGAAACACATTGCCCTCTTGCTGTATTTTGGCGTTTTCAATATTTGTTTTGGTAGCCCAAAAACCCTGTCTACCAAAATAAACAGTGAAAACAGCAAAACACAGCGAGAGGGCAGTGTGCTTCTGCAGGTAAACACCACCACACTACTCCAGTGGCTGATAACGCTGGTATAAAGTGAAATACAGATGTAAAAAATCTGTATTTCAAATGTAAATACAGGGCAAAGTTCCATACTATGCTTTTAAAACATATTTTCGTGCACGGGAATGAGGAACGGATGACAGCTTCCTTTCGCTATAGCTTTCATGAGGCGTACTCACAGACTTTATGGAGCATTCAAAGATTGTGGAACAGTTTGTCTGGCTTGAAAGACTAGTTCCACATTGGCTTCATTTTTCAAACCTGGACCTTATACCGCTTGGCTGCAACCCCACCAAAATGCAATAACAGCCAGAATGAAGCCAGCCTAAGAGAAATGACCTCCACTTTAAATGTCCTGTGAAAAATGGCACTGGCTCTAGAAATGGAGAAAAATATTGAGCTGACCTTTACCGATATATTATTTTCGCGTGTGGTTGATTTGAAACGTTGACCTGTTTGCAGACACACACACACACATGCAGTAAATATGCGATACGTACACATAATTTTGGTGGCATTTTCGTTGGTAGAGCAGAACGCTTCATGAATAGTGCATGAAGTGGCATTTATGGCTAGAATTATTGGCTGATATGAATTCTAAACTGTTCGCCGTAACCTGTGGACTTCAAAGCACTCTTGGAGTGTACATATGGAACCAAATGGACCCGTAAGGGGTGTATAACTCTGAGAGTGTACAGATGGAACCAAATGCACCCTTACATTTGGAGTCTGGGTCTGATTCTTTGGATGTTATAAAGTGTATACCTACCTTGCCATACCGAGTGAGAGACCACTGCAATGTGAAAGACAGTTGAGTGTCATCAATAGGAGAGCTTGTGAGCAGCAGTGGTGGAAAATGTACTCAAGTACTGTACTTAAGTACAATTTTGAGGTATTTGTACTTTACTTGAGTATTTCCAATTTCCAATACTTTTACCTTTACTCCATTACATCTCAGGGGCAAATATTGTACTTTTACTCCACTACAATTATTTGAAAACTTCAGTTACTAGTTACTTTGTAAATTTTGATTGTTATTACAAAACATACATTAACCACTTCAGCCCTATATACATTTTGGCCATTTGAAAATAGGCGATCTACAAGCTTATGCGTCGCATCGCAACGCATTGTGAGCTTGTAGATCTGCTATTTTCAAAAGATTCATTTGATAACTTGAAATGGGACATTCTGCATAACGACTACTTTTACTTTTGGTACTTTAAGTACATTTTGATGCCAATACTTCTGTACTCTTACTCAAGTACATTTTGAATTCCGGACTTTCACTTCTAACAGAGTATGTTTATATTGCAGCATTGCCACTTTTTACTCAAGTAAAACATTTGAGTACTTTTCCCACCACCGGTGAGCAGAGATGAGCAGAGACAAGAGATTTGGTGTGTAGAGGGAGAAAAGGAGGGGGCCAAGTACAGGCCCCTGGGGGACCCCAGTCAGGAGGGTGGGGGGATGTGTGTGTGTGTGTGTGTGTGTGTGTGAAAGTAAACCTTTCCAAGAAACCTGGTAGGTCCGGCCAGTCAGGTAGGAGGAGAACCACTTGGGAGTGAACAGAGTCACCTCTCTGTCTTCAGACCACTCTGGTCATAATAAACCGTCCAAGGCTGCCTTTGACGACCTTTCTGGCTTTTTGCTGTGTTTATTTCACACCAGAGCAAAGTATTTCATATTTACCGTGGGACAAGGAATGCAGAGAGACTCTCTGCTGCTTTATTCTACTGACATTTCATGACATTTGGACTCTAAAGGGGAGAGAGAGACAGAGAGTGAGAGAGAGAGAGAGATTGGGGGTGGGCGGGAGAAGAAGGAAATGATGGAGAGATGAGAGGAGAGGTGGACGGAGTGAAACAATGTCAGGCATTTAGAGAGCAGTTTGGAGACAGGTTGACTGTGTCGTGTGTGTGTGTGTGTGTGTGTGTGTGTGTGTGTGTGTGTGTGTGTGTGTGTGTGTGTGTGTGTGTGTGTGTGTGTGTGTGTGTGTGTGTGTGTGTGTGTGTGTGTGTGTGTGTGTGTGTGTGTGTGTGTGTGTGTGTGTGTGTGTGTGTGTGTGTGTGTGTGAGTGATTGAGTGAAGCAGTTGGATGTCACGCTGAGACATTCCAGGTTTATCACCCCAGTGCGAGGAGACTGACTACATCCACCTACACACACACACACACACACACATATATATACCACACACGCACTTTGGAATGTCAGAATCTGTCAGAAGTATGCTAGGAGATCTCCGGAGCCACGCTGTGTGTGTGTGTGTGTGTGTAAGTAAAGGCTCACACTCAGTGCCTCCATATGAACACAAACACATGCACAACAAACACACACAAAGCATTCCACAGTTGTGACACAAACACTAATCCATAGACACACACACGCACAAACACAAGCCACTGGCTACCTGCAGTAACATCCTACATGTCTATGTTTGCCCCTGTCATCCCTTGCTTCTGTCAGTCTGTCTCCCTCCATGTATTGCTCCTCTACCCCCACATCCTCCCCCTCCCCCCCTCTCTCTCTCTCTCTCTCTCTCTCTCTCTCTCTCTCTCTCTCTCTCTCTCTCTATCTGTCTCCCTCTCTCTCACTTCCTCATCTCCATCACTCTGTCACTTCGCTTTCAGTCTAAACGTTAAGTGTTTTCATGTCAAGGACCACCAAATTGATACAGAATCTTCCGCAGGCCCCCCATAAGAGAAGATCCGTCTACAAAGAGTTGTATACAGATGCATGCTTTGCTTGCATATTATGTGCAATGCAGTCGGCAAGCATCCGGTTTTTAAAATGAAGGCAATAAGGAAGTGCCGAATTCCCTGCAGCTCTCATTACCTGCCTAGCAGGTGTTGCTATTTACCCCCCTGCTGTTTGCAGAACAATTACCATTCATTTCATTCATGAGGTTTTTGGTATGACCCAGGCGGGGAATCGAAACCTCGACCTCCCATGGCGAACACTCTAAATGTCACTATGTCCATATTACCACAAACGTACATCTTGCAAAAGAGACTGTGATATTCTTCCTAATGTATTTCTATTTTGACCAATGCACTGTGTGTATATATTCATTATTTATATATCATAATAATATCACGTTCGCAAAAGCAGACAAGAAAACACGTGTCTATAACATGTGTCACAAGTAGATGAACAGGGGTGGAACGAGAGGATGCAATCGGCGCCGATTGAAAACTGCAGGAAAAAAAGGCGGAGGAAATACACAGAAAAGAACCGAATTAGAGGTTCAATGCGGAACGCTAGAGGGTGGCAATTGCCATCCTCCCTGCGACCCCAAACGACGCCCCCCCCGGGGGGGGGGAGAGGGGCGAACAGCGGGCAGTCGTCGGCATATTGGAGATGAACAGATTTTGGAAGGCAGCATGTCTCGCTGGATGCCTGGAGGTGGCAGATGTTAAATGGGTTTCCATCCAGACGGAAATGAAGGCCGTCTCCATCTGTGCTCTGTAGAGGTTTGCGGGGAGATGAGGCCGACTGCTGTGAGGAAGATTTGGAGGATAATTAGGGCTTAAAACGCATCCCTGTACATGTAGATGTAACAGCCGTGCACTGCACACACGTATTTGTAAGCATTTGTAAGTACGTATAAGTGTGCAAACACATGCCGACAGTGTATTAATATGAATGTGTATGTGCGTCAGACAGGGGAGTTGGGGGGGGGCGGCCTTAAAGAGGTGTTATGTGACTGTTTAATGCAAGACATTATTATCTAACTATCTCTCTGTGTCTGTCTGTCACTGTCTCTCTCTCTGTCTCTCTCTCTGTCTCTCTCTCTCACACACACGCACACGCACGCCCACACGCACACACGCACACACACACACACACACAGGTATTCAGAGACAGCTGGTGGAAATATGCTATCACAAACACTGTGTGTGTGTGTGTGTGTGTGTGTGTGTGTGTGTGTGTGTGTGTGTGTGTGTGTGTGTGTGTGTGTGTGTGTGTGTGTGTGTGTGTGTGTGTGTGTGTGTGTGTGTGATTGAGTGAAGCAGTCTGAATGCAACTCCCAATAGTTTACAGCCACAGAACTGAGAACTCTCTCCTCTCCTTTCCTCTCCTCGTTACAGAGTCCAGGCTTTAACTGCATCTTCCTGCCTGGAGGAAGGTTGTTAAGGATGCTGTCTGCACATACACACACACACACACACACACACGCACACGCACACGCACACGCTGTTCTGAGCTTCAGGTGTGACACACAGGATGCTCTGTGGAGAATAGATGCCATATGCTTCATCTTACTGATAACGTGTTTCCCATTGATCACAGTTTGCTCAACTGGGTTATTTTGCAGTTACTGTCACAGTATTTGAAGGTTTATGTCTCATTACAGCTAGAATAACTCTGCATGTGCGCACGCACACATGTCTGTCTGACACTAAAATCTTTTTTAAAACAAAAATACAACATTTCTCTTGTGAGCATCAGGAAAATGGTCCTCACAATCTATTTGTCAGATTCTAATACACTGTACTTGTGGGGATATGTTGCCCTCACAATTATCGTAATACGCGCACACACACGCACACACACACACACACACACACACACACACACACACACACACACACACACACACACACACACACACACACACACACACACACACACACACATTAATACTCTCACGGACATCAAAGCCAGGCCTGACCTCGGCCTGCATACCTGCCCACCCCGCCGAGATAACGGCCTGTTTGAAACCCAAAACCAACCTCTACTCCTCTCCATCCATCCATCCATCCATCCATCCATCCATCCGTCCGTCCGTCCATCCATCCATATCTGTCTGTCTGTATGTCCGTCCTTCCGTCAGTCCGTCCCCTGATGTATATCCCTGTCAGTGGTGGAAAAAGTACTCAAATGTTTTACTTAAGTAAAAGTTCAGTATCGATACTGCAATGTAGAAGTAAAGTAAAAGTCCGGAATTAAAAATTTACTTGAGTAAAAGTACAAAAGTATTAAGATCAAAATGTACTTCAAGTACCAAAAGTGAAAGTACAAAAATGTTAGAAAATAGCAGATCTACAAGTTCACAACGCATTGCGATGTGAGTTGTAGATCGGCTATTTTCAAATAGCCTAGCTGCAAAGTAACTAGAAACTAAAGTTTTCAAATAATTGTAGTGGAGTAAAAGTACAATATTGGCCTCTGAGATGTAGTGCAGTAGAAGTAAAAGTATAGACAATTGGAAATACTCCAGTAAAGTAAAAGTACCTCACAAGTGTGTGTGTGTGTGTGTGTGTGTGTGTGTGTGTGTGTGTGTGTGTGTGTGTGTGTGTGTGTGTGTGTGTGTGTGTGTGTGTGTGTGTGTGTGTGTGTGTGTGTGTGTGTGTGTGTGTGTGTGTGTGTGTGTGTGTGTGTGTGTGTGTGTGTGTGTGTGCGCACACTGATTTGTGCGCCGGTGTTGTGTGCCGAAAACAAGCAAGATTTACAAGCTCACAACGTGTCTCTTATTTACAGCTTGAAGACATTTGACCTGGCAGTTAGGTTAGGTTGCTGTTCATGGCCCTCCCTGACAGCCTGCAGGGAAGATAGCCTAGTGAAAGGTGGTGTCACTTATCAGCAACTGGTGGTGTATTTCTTTTTAGAACAACCCTCTCTCAGCAGCAAAGGGAGACACGCTTGGCCCGGAACGGTCATTAAAAAAGGTCATTTGGGGGGCTTCAAGGCTGCGATCAGACATGGGAGGGTTGACATCAAGTGAATTCTCCTGCCATTCTTTTTAAACCATTTGACACACTTGATAAAGACATCTGAAGACGCTTTGAACCTGCCCCGACCAATTAAAGATTCTGTTTATTTTTGTTAAACCTTGATGTTATTCATCTGGCTGGCTGGCTGGCTGGCTGAGTTCAACTTTATCTGCTTTTTAAATGTTCCATTTAAGAGTGAAGATTTCAGTGGAGACATGTTTTCATTCTCTATGTGACTGACTCAGCTCTTGTCCTAACACTATCAAGTCCGTAGTGTAGTGTATAGTGTATTGTTGTCTATAGTAATAGACAACATACATACACTGTAGTTTTTATGACATATATAGCACCAAAGGGGCAAGCTGTCTTGAAGTGTTGGGGTGTGTGTGTGTGTGTGTGTGTGTGTGTGTGTGTGTGTGTGTGTGTGTGTGTGTGTGTGTGTGTGTGTGTGTGTGTGTGTGTGTGTGTGTGTGTGTGCGCGCAAGTATGAATTTATGTACAGTATATATGAGTGTATGTGTGTCCTAATAAAAGTAGAACATGACATTGCTAACACCAATAGCAGACGCAGTGCCCACAAACATAGTCTGTAGGGTTTTTGATGGTTGGTTGATTGATGAAGCCTGGCCTGGTTTAAACTAATTAAGACACTGAGCTGGGTGTGACAACTATGTATACCTCATCGGCCACTGCGGTTCATTGGAGTGATGCGTTATCGCAGCCGCCATATTTTGAGTGGAAAGCTGTGGCTCCTAATGCATGTATATGCCTCATAGGAAGTAAGAAAGAGGCTCAATTTATTTCCAATATGGCTGCTAAGAGAAAAGAAGCATGGTTGACCCCACTTGGCTGTCATTTTATTTGTAGTTTTATTATTAGGCTCTATGCACATTAGCCATATTGGAAAGAAATTGGGCCTCTTCCTTACTTCCTTCACAGGTGTTACCAATGATACTAATTAAGGCTCTGTTCCATTCTGGTCAATCAGGGTGCTGATATTGTGCATGTTGGTTCACTGGAAACACTCTGCTACACCAGTGGGTCTCAAATTGGGGTCCAGGGACCCTCATGGTTCCTTGAGGGGGTTCCAAATGGACCCTTATGGGTGTGTAACTCTGAGAGTGTACACATGGAACCAATTTGGTTCCATTTGTACACTGTCAGAGTTATTGGGGAGCCTTAATTAATATAATTGGTAAGACCTGTGAAGGAAGTAAGACAGAGGCCCAATATCTTTCCATCTAGCTGAGAACCTATCACTCCAATGCAGGTCAAACAAACGACACATAGCTAAACCGGAAAACCAGACAACATGGGAAATTGACGCGTCATGACGCCTTGCCTTGCGTTGACCACAATACAACGCTTCCGACATGAACAGTACAGTATGTGTGACCATACCCTACTGTAAGTCAGTAGGGTACACACACACACACACACACACACACACACACACACACTCACACTCACACTCACACACACACACTCGGGAAGAGCCTCTGTCGTGACTAGACTGCCATCAATTCACTTTGCAGTTTGCAGATCCTTCCCTGAGCAGATACAGTGTGTGTGTCCGTGAAAGTGGGCCTTTATCTGTATAATGAATACTTTTACTATAGCTACTTACGTTTATTTTAATCCAAATGCTTTTGTACTTTGTCATAACCACATGAACCCTATTCTGATGCGAACATTTGTCAAACAAATAGCAGATTTACAAGCTCATAATGTGAGCTTGTAGAACAGTAATTTTTGGCAAAGACATTTAGTTTTATGGGGGGGAAAAAGTCAACTTAGTTGACTCCGGTCAACTAAGTATAATATAAAGTGGTTAAGTCAAAGATTTGACTACTTCTTGCACCACTGCTAATAAATGCATAAACACATAACAACACCTCTCCAAATGTGAGCTCTTCACTCGTGTCCACAGTTTGAAATCACTTTCTTCACTTCACTTCACATAAGACAACAACGCACCAAGGTTTGAGCTTGGAGAGCAGAGCTCACCAGGTGTCAAAACCAGTGGTGGAAAAAGTGCTCAAATGTTTTACTTAAAGTTGTACAATGCAAAATCACAACTAACGATTTTTAGCAACCTCTGCTGGTCACTACCGTCACTGCATAGAATTTCCGTAATCCTCGATTACCCAGAATTCCATTCGTTTTCACCGGAAGCCGGAAGCGTTTCAAAAAGCGATCTTTTAATTGTTTTATACTATCTACGGATCGTTTCTCTTAGCCAGTGGAGCATTAGTTACCATGAGCTGTGCTTTCTTTTTCTGTTCTTTTTCGATCTTCTAATCCTACATTCTCTTAAAATCAGCGTGAGGTTCCTTTTTGTTATTAGCGCGATAGTTCCTGGCCAAACAGGAAACCGTTGCGGTAGTTCCTGGCCAAACAGGAAACCAGTGCATTTCCACCTCCGTTTTCCGGCCAGATGACGTCATTTCCCCGGGAAAGTCCCCCCAGTCCACGTTCAATATAAAATATATAAATAAAAAGCTTCCGGGGGTGAAATTCATGGAGTGGGTGTTGTGAAACTTTTGCCACTCACAAAAGATATACAATTTAACTTTAGTTTTGTTGAAAACGTTACCTAGTATGCCTTTAAGTAAAAGTATCAATACTGCAATGTAGAAGTACTCTGTTACAAATAAAAGTTCGGAGTTAAACATTTACTTGAGTAAAAGTACAAAAGTATTGGTATCAAAATGTACTTAATGTACCAAAAGTAAAAGTACTACAATGTTTGAAAATAGCAGATCTACAAGCTCACAACGCGTCGCGATGTGACACGTTGTGAGCTTGTAGATCGTCTATTTTTAAATAGCCTATGTATAAAATAGGGCTGAAGTGGTTAATGTATGTTTTATAACGTAATAATTTGTATCTGCAAAGTAACTATAGTAACTAAAGTTTTCAAATAATTGTAGTAGAGTAAAAGTACAACATTTGCCTCTGATGTAGTGGAGTAGAAATAAAAGTATAGACAATTGGAAACACTCCGGTAAAGTAAAAGTACCGCAAAAGAGTAAATACTTAGTTACTTTACACCACTGGTCAAAACAAAGAGCTGCAACATTAATCTCCTGTCATTTGACTCCTCGTGCCACTAATACATTGGTTTTCAAACTTGTTTGGCTCAGGGCACCTGTTAGTTGGCTGTTGGCCCTGTAAATTACTTTTTCATCCCCGGCACCCTATGAATTAGCACCTTACGTGTATGTCATATTACAGTACATAACAATGTAAACCTTTCCACCTAAGATACAGTATGTCACGAGGAAAACTTGAGAGAATATCCCTTTCCAGGGCTAGGACAGATTGAAAATAACTGTATACTTGACGTTTAACAACTTGAATCCCAGCATCCCTATTCTGGGAGGAACATTCGCCAAAAAATAGGAGATCTACAAGACGCGTTGTGAGCTTGTAGATCTACTATTTTATGGTGAAGAGATTTAGATCGAAAAAGAAAACACCAAGCATCTCTGGTCCGTTTTACTAAGCATAGAGGGTTCGGGTTAAAGTGATTAAACGGAAATGAACTGAACGTTCCAAATATTATCAAAGTATTCTGTAGCATCTGGTCTTCCGTCACGGCATCCACTTTGAGAAACCCAGCACTAATATATAGCACTATTTAAGCCCTATAGCCTATACTTCATTGTATGAAGTATTATAAGGGCTTTATTTATTTATTCATTTTACAATGGATAAATATAATGACATGCCCAAAATAAGGATGCCAGATTTAGTGTTAGAAAGTGGTTAATGCCCCTATAGGCTCTGAGCATAACTGTAGTCCCAGGTTTCGAGAAGGTGGCAAATCAAACGATTTGAACCGGTTCAAACCTGCTGCCGAACCAATCAAACGAAGCTATGGGGGAAATGAACAGGAAACAGGTTGGTATGATGCATAGACATATAAAGGTAGACGCCTCCTCCGACTCTGGGGCGTCTGTATAGCTGCCGCCATATTAGAGGCGGCACTCTTCCTGACTACTGGCAGACTTGGCAGAATCTAGTTGTATAAAAATACAACAGGATTTTTTAATACAACTACATTCTGACAAGTCCTGGAAAAGACGTGCTGTAATTGGTCAGGAGTCAGGAAGCGTTCCCCCTCTAATATGGCGGCCACGATACAAGTCGCACCAATGAACTGCAGCGGCCAATGAGGTATCTAGGTTTCTATATCTATGGGTATGACGCCTCCTGTAAACGCCAGGACTACAGTTATGCACAGAGCCTGTTATGGTTCATGAGGAATGCATGGAAGTTGAGCAGTGATCCAAGAAGTTCTCGCTTTTTTTCCCCCACCTAAGTAAAAGTATTAGTACCACAATGTAGAAATACTCTGTTGCAATTAAAAGTCTGGTATCGAAGGGTATTACTTTATTAAAAGTACAAAAGTAGTGGCATCAAAATTATACTTAAAGTACCAAGAAATAAAGTACTCATCATGCAGAATGTCCCATTTCACAAGTTTTCAAAATGTATAGAAATCGTTTGAAAATAGCAGATCTACAAGCACACATCGCGACGCGTTGTGAGCTTGTAGATCAAAGTAGCCAAAGTATTATATAGGGCTGAAGTGTTTAATGTATGTTTTGCAATAATAATCAAAATCTACAAATTAGTTTTCAAAAATAAGTTATCAAATAATTGTAGTGGAGTTAAAGTACAATATTTGCCTCTGAGTAATGGAGTAGAAGTAAAATTGTTGACAATACTCCAGTAAAGCTAAAAAAAATACCTCACAATTGTGCTCAAGTACAGTACTTGAGTACATGTACTTAGTTACTTTTCACCACTGGAGTTGAGAATCACTGGGTTATAGCCTGACTAATAGCCTGAGTCCTAATAGGTAGACTGGATAGTTAATCATCCGCCACATGTCCACAATGACCCTACAGTAGTATTAGATTCTGGATGTCTTTCCCCTTCTCTGTCCTCGCTCAATATCCTGTACCTACAAAACCAGATCAATCACCTAAATGATCAAAGAAAACACACAGTAGAAAGTGAGGTGGAGGAGTTACTGTATCAGTCTGAATAAAAATCATGTCTGCATCTGCCAAGTCTGATTTGGGTTAATACTATTTTAACCTGTCTCGAACCTAATAGATAATATTTAACATGTAAATTATACTTCTAAGTTTTCATTGCACACTTTAACGGACCAAACTCCTGCCTGTGTCTAGACATTTTTAGTGTCTTTTATTTTAAGCCAGTAGTTCTCAAAGTGTGATCCAGGGACCTTGAGGGGTTTCCAAATGCAGTGGTGTAAAGTAACTAAGTACACTTGTCCTGTACTTAAGTACAAATTTGAGGAATTACTTACAATTGTTAGTACTTTTACTTCTACTCCACCTCTACTCCATCTCAGAGGCAAATATTGTACTTTTACTCCACTATAATTATTTGAAAACTTTAGTTACTAGTTACTTTGTAGATTTTTATTATTATTACAAAAAATAAATTAACTACTTCAGCCCTATATACATTTCGGCCATTTGAAAATAGCCGATCTACAAGCTCACACCGACGCATTGTGAACTTGTAGATCTGCTATTTTCCAAAGATTTTAATAACATTTTTACATTAGAACATTTGTGAAACGGGACATTCTGCATAATGAGTACTTTTACTTTTGTACTTTAAGTACATTTTGATACCAATACTTTTGTACTTTTACTCAAGTAAATTTTTAATACGGGACTTCTACTTGTAACTGAGTATATGTACATTGCAGCATTGATACTTTTACATAAGTAAAACATGTGAGTACTTCTTCCACCACTGTCCAAATGGACCCTTACAGGTCTGTAACTCTGAGAATGTACAAATGGAACCAAATGGACCCTTACATGTCTGTAACTCTGAGAGTGTACAAATGGAACCAAATGGACCCTTACAGGTCTGTAACTCTGAGAATGTACAAATTGAACCAAATGGACCCTTACAGGTCTGTAACTCTGAGAATGTACAAATGGAACCAAATGGACCCGCCATTGTACACTCTCGGAGTTATGGGGGTCCTTGAAAATAAAACGTTTGAGAACCACTGTGTTACACCAAATGGAACAGAGCCTTAATTAGAATCATTGGTAACACCTGAAGGAAGTAAGAAAGAGGCCCAATTTCTTTCGGTTCCATGTGTACACTCTCAGGGTTATGGCCGTCTCTGAAATAAAAACAAGTTTGAGAACAGCTGTTTTAAACTGAACAGTACAGTACTATAGAGCAATAAACAGGCCAAGACGTAATTTCAATTCACATGGTTTTATAGACCAATAGGTCTCTTTTGGATTCTATTACAGCATCACAAGATGGGGTTCGAGGCTTAAGCCCAATTTAGATTTCATTGTATGGTGTTACGCACCAAAAATAGCACAAGAAGACACCATAATACGACGGAGCATAAATTAAGCATCACTACTTTCTCCATGTTTTGCCACCAAGGTCAATTATAGCCACGTTTTATTCATTCGTATTTCATTTTGAATGGAAAAATAGCTCAGAAAGCCTTCAGTATCTGTATTTTAATAAGCCAAGTGCTTTTTCATTATAAATATAAAAAAGATAGGACACAATCAAGATGCATTTTACAAATACAGTAGACTTGATTATTATTATTATTAATAGTAATACTGACCTTTTTTATACAAAGTTGTGTCACAAAATAAAAAAAACATGGCACGACATGTACATCAAATATACATTCTTACACTTACACAGTGCATGTAAAGAAATCAATCACGACGCTATTGATTTATCGTCAATAATTAATTGTCAATAATTAATAATCGCTTTAATACAAAATTAAAAAAGAAGATATATTCAGTCTTTCTCTTGGACCCTTAGGGGTCTGTACAATTTGAACCAAATGGACCCTTAAGGGCCTGTAACCCAGAGAGTGTAGAAATGGAACCAAATGGACTCTTGCAGGTCCATTTGGTTCCATTTCTACACTCTCTGGGTTAGAATTATTGTTCTCTTTCTTGGACCTTTAGAGGTCTGTACAAAATGGAACCAAATGGACCCTTAAGGGCCTGTAACCCTCAGTGTATAGAAGTGCGGGGTCTATTTGGTTCCATTTCTACACTCTCAGGGTTAAATTTATTTTTCTCTTAGACCCTTATCGGGGTCTGTACAAAATGGAACAAAATGGACCCTTAAAGGGATAGTTCACCCAAAATTTTACTTTTTTCTATCGATTAGTCACCCCATGGAGACTTGAATTTTTGTTTTTGTCGCATTCCTAAGCCAATAATTTGATGACCAGCGGACCGGTAGAAAGCGGTCCCGGTAGGAGACACAAAGGAGACTCTTTAAGTCTCCTACCGGAACCACTGCTGGTCATCAAAATATTGGCTTAGGAATGAGACAAAAACAAAGAAATATCCATGAATTGAAGTCTCCATGGGGTGACTCATCGATAGAAAAAAAGTCATTGTGGGGGTGAACTGTCTCTTTAAGGGCCTGTAACCCTGAATGTATAGATGAAAGGAACACTCAGTGTTTTTTTTTGTCAGTTAGGGCAGGAGCACTTGCACTCTGAAATCACAGGGTACTGCACGGGTATCCAGGCGCACCTCAGAGCCCCCTTCCTCTGCAGGCAGCGCCACCGGAGGATGGTCAGATGCTGCGACTTGGCGGGCTTGCACAGCATGCCCTCGGGCACCGAGCAGGACCGCTTGCTGTGGCAGCTGCCCGCCCGCACGTAGCGCGGCCAGAAGCGCGTCCCCAGGTCGCTCCACGCGTGGACCACCGGGCAGTGTGCGTAGGACCACAGCCACAGCTGCAGCCGCCGGCGGAGCTTCTTGCTGGGCTTGTTGTGCTGCTTCTTGCCGTGCTGCACCTGCCATCACATACCATTGTCATGACATCATACCTATTATTATTTCATTATTTTTATTTATAAAAAAGTTTGAAATTTGCACTCACTGTGTTTTCAAAATGTGTTCTATCATTTTTTTTTTTTAATATTTTTTGCACTCACTGTATTGAACATAGCATTTTCAAAATGTATTTTATTGTTTTTTTTATATTATTTTGCACTCTCTGTATTGAACATGGCATTTTCAAAATGTATTCTATTGTTTTTTTATATATTTTTTTGCACTCACTGTATTGAACATAGCATTTTCAAAATGTGTCCTATAATTGTTTTCTTCTTATTTTTTTGCACTTACTGTATTGAACATAGCATTTTAAAAATGTGCTCTATTATTGGATTTCATGCCATCCTAAGGCTGTGATGTTTTTCAAGGTTCGCAATGGTTATTGTATATGTTTTGTTTTTATTTTGTTTTGCTGGGAGTGAACCAAAATATAGGGGTTACACATATATATGTACAGCATATAGGATTTGTTTTGTCTACTCTGTATACACGTAAGTAACAATTGTGAGTTTTGTGTCATACAGTATATTATGTTGGGGACCCCCCCCCCCCAATATACTCATATTTGAACTGGGGACCCCCCAAATAATCACATTTGAACTGGGGACCCCACTGATAAGCACTTGGAATGTAAGAGTTGAGGCAGTAGGCCTACATTTACGGTTCCACAGATAAATATTGTGAAAATGGCAGATCTACAAGCTCACAACGTCAGCTTGTAGATCTGCTATTTTCAAACATTTTGCCTCTTTCTTATAAAGCTTGTAGATCTGCTAGATCGATCTAAAAATACATATATGTATACATTTTTTTTTTAGATCTGCTATATTCACAAATGTTGCCTCTTTCTTATTTTATTTGACCAGTTTTTATAGTAGGCCTATAGTTTATTTTTATGCAATGGTCTTTTTTATTTTCTTTCTTTTTATTTTTGTTTGTCTTAAAAGTCATTAAATTGTCACTTCAATGTCATCTGGGACTGCCCCCCCCCCCAATAAAAAACTAATGATGTGGGGACCCCCCTGGGGTCTCGACCCACAGGTTGAGAACCACTGGGCTAACACATCTCAAGGGCTTTATATCCTAAAATAAAGAAATTTGAAACACACACACACCTCGAAGTCCATGGCCTTGATCTCCTTGGGCATCAGCCCAGACGGCTGCAGCTGCAGCTGCTTGCTCGGTCTCGGGTTCAACTCCGAGTCCGAGGAGGAACCGGTGCTGATCGCGTCCGAGGCGTCGATCGCCCCGATCTGGGCCGATTTGTCCCCCCCGTATTTGTTGTCCTGTTGGTGGTGATCCGGCGGGGAGATCGACATGAAACTCGGGTCGAAGTGGCTGCCCAGGGCGGCCCGGAGCTCCGTCTCGTTCAGGTCCTTCTCCCGGGGGTCCAGCACGGGGTCCGGGTCCTCCCTGAGCTCCACGATGGGCAGCGTATCGCTGGGGATGGGCCGCAGGAGGTAGTAGTGCTGGCACATGACGCCCTCCTCGATCCTGAAGCCCACCGACAGCACCAGCATGGACAGAGCCATCAGATAGGACCAGTTATCCATCATGTCCGATCAGTGCTGCATCGATCGGGTCCGAAACAAAACTCGATCTGCAATCCCCGCAGAAAGAATCAACGCAAGAATAAAAAAAAATCAAAAAAATCAAAATCTAAAATAAAAATAATAAAAAATAATGACAAATAATAAAAAATAAACTAATAAAAACTAGAAAGAATCAACGCGGGACAGACGCTCCCCAGGACGGCTCTCCTACCAGGAAATACAAATTATCCGTAAGTGATGGCTCAAAATAAATACATATTTTAAGAAAATACGTATAAGCAAACGATCCCCTTTACAAAAAATCAACTCCAATCAGCTCCACAGTCCAGCCATGACCTACAGAGGAAAACCACACCGATTAGTCCCGTTTGAAAAAGTTTCATCCAAAAAGTTTTCAAAGTCCAAAACGCGGTGCCACCACCGTCGTCATGATGATGTGACGGTCAGATCTTCTCTCACGGTGACACAGCGGTGGTGATCGCGGGTCAGCAGGTACCGGGGAGAGGTCAGGAGGACGGGGGTCCGTCCACATGGTGAGTGGTCCTCCTGGGGTGGAACCGGCACAGCACGGCGCGGTCCTCTCTCCTGGTCCTCTGGTTGTCTCCCCTCCTCACCTCCACCTGAGCCCCGAATGGACTGTCCTGAGTGAGACCGGACAGTGATGTAATAATAATACTCCTACTCCTGGTGTGTGTGTGTGTGTGTGTGTGTGTGTGTGTGTGTGTGTGTGTGTGTGTGTGTGTGTGTGTGTGTGTGTGTGTGTGTGTGTGTGTGTGTGTGTGTGTGTGTGTGTGTGTGTGTGTGTGTGTGTGTGTGTGTGCGTGCGTGCGTGCGTGCGCGCGCGCGCGCGCGCGCGCGCTGTCTCTCTCTCTCTCTCTCTCTCTCTCTCTCTCTCTCTCTCTCTCTCTCTCTCTCTCTCTCTCTCTCTCTCTCTCTCTCCCTCAAACCACGGTCAACACACAGGCATAGTCAACAGCACACTGCACACTCTATACACCCCCCCCCCTCTCTCTCTCTCTCTCTCTCTCTCTCTCTCTCTCTCTCTCTCTCTCTCTCTCTCTCTCTCTCTCTCTCTCTCTCTCTCTCTCTCTCTCATATAGTGTTTTTTATCCAAAAACAGGCACTAAGAACATTCAAATGCTGCTATTGCTATAACAAGTTATTAAGGTGTATATATATATATATATATATATATATATATATATATATATATATATATATATATATATATATATATATATATATATATATACATATATTGATATATATATATATATACATATATTGATATTTATATATTGATATATATTGATATATATATTGATATATTGATATATATATACAGTATATAGATATAGATATAGATATAGATATAGATATACACACACACACACACACACACACACACACACACACACACACACACACACACACACACACACACACACACACACACACACACACACACACACACACACACACACCACTGGGCTATAGGCCTACATCCCAGTCAGTTGGTGTCTCCGTGACTAAAACATACAAAAATATCCTACATTATAAATTAATTGAACTATTTTAATAAAACAATGTATCTAAAATAGCACAGCTTGTAGTTATGCTATTACTTTTAAATGTCAACCCCCCAAAAAAACTGGAAAAAATTGAGGGAAAAAAAATTGTGAGTTTTTTTTGTTTAGTTTTTGAGTAGTTTTTGGTAGGAAAAAAAACCTGGATGTTTACTCGTAACCCATAAAAATGGGTCCTCGTCCCCCAAATGGGTCCGCGACCCTATGTTTTGACAACACTGGGACGTGGTGCTCCTCTCTGGTTGGAGGAGGTGCCACACTGGTCGGTCGGGACGGGAGCCGAGCAGAGCGCCATCCGATGCCAGATTTATACTTAACTCGTACCACGGTGTGTCCTGTGCCCGGAAAATAGCCGATCTACAAGCTCACAATGCGTCGCGGAGCGACGCATTGTGAGCTTGTAGATCTGCTATTTTCAGGGCACAGGCACACTGGACGGCAATGAAGTATAAATCAAGGTGAGCCCGTCTCTCTGGCCTGCGAGTGAGACAGACAGACAGACAGCGCTGCCTGCCAGCCAGGCCTGGCCAGCAACGTTTTTTTTTTTTTTTTTACGAGGGCGCCTGGTGCCACAGGCTCGTGTTTACTTAAGAACTCTCAACGTGTGTTTAGACTTATCCAAGACACGGCGAGAAAAGGAGCAGCACAGGGGGAAAGTGCCTCTTTTCATTACCGATATTAAGAGTGTCCCGCCACCCTCAGAGGGGCCCCCAGACCAGACCAGACTCCAGCTGACCTGGATTTTTTTAAACGAGGAATCCGGTGGATTTATGTCAACCGGTTCTCAAAGTAAGGTTCGGGCACGACCCTCCCCCCCCATGGGGTGCTTGAGGAGGGGGTTCCAGGGGGGGGTCATCGTGCAAAAATAAGGCAGTATAATCACTGAATACAAGAACGCTCGCCCCCGGGTCAAATCCGGCGACCTCGGAGCGGTCGCCACCAGGTATTCCTAAACGTAACCTCAGTAAAACTATGCCTAAACCTAACCTTATTCCTAAACGTAACCTCAGTAAAACTATGCCTAAACCTAACCTTATTCCTAATCTTAACCTCAGTAAAACTATGCCTAAACCTAACCTTATTCCTAATTTTAACCTCAGTAAAACTATGCCTAAACCTAACCTTATTCCTAAACGTAACCTCAGTAAAACTATGCCTAAACCTAACCTTATTCCTAATCTTAACCTCAGTAAAACTATGCCTAAACCTAACCTTATTCCTAATTTTAACCTCAGTAAAACTATGCCTAAACCTAACCTTATTCCTAAACGTAACCTCAGTAAAACTATGCCTAAACCTAACCTTATTCCTAATCTTAACCTCAGTAAAACTATGCCTAAACCTAACCTTATTCCTAATTTTAACCTCAGTAAAACTATGCCTAAACCTAACCTTATTCCTAAACGTAACCTCAGTAAAACTATGCCTAAACCTAACCTTATTCCTAATTTTAACCTCAGTAAAACTATGCCTAAACCTAACCTTATTCCTAATTTTAACCTCAGTAAAACTATGCCTAAACCTAACCTTATTCATAATTTGAACCTCAGTAAAACTATGCCTAAACCTAACCTTATTCCTAAACGTAACCTCAGTAAAACTATGCCTAAACCTAACCTTATTTCTAATCTTAACCTCAGTAAAACTATGCCTAAACCTAACCTTATTCCTAAACGTAATCTCAGTAAAACTATGCCTAAACCTAACCTTATTCCTAATTTTAACCTCAGTAAAACTATGCCTAAACCTAACCTTATTCCTAATTTTAACCTCAGTAAAACTATGCCTAAACCTAACCTTATTCATAATTTGAACCTCAGTAAAACTATGCCTAAACCTAACCTTATTCCTAAACGTAACCTCAGTAAAACTATGCCTAAACCTAACCTTATTTCTAATCTTAACCTCAGTAAAACTATGCCTAAACCTAACCTTATTTCTAATCTTAACCTCAGTAAAACTATGCCTAAACCTAACCTTATTCCTAAACGTAATCTCAGTAAAACTATGCCTAAACCTAACGTTATTTCTAATCTTAACCTCAGTAAAACTATGCCTAAACCTAACCTTATTCCTAAACGTAACCTCAGTAAAACTATGCCTAAACCTAACCTTATTCCTAATCACTATTTTATTTTTCAGCTATGAATTTTGGCAGATCTTGACAAAATGTTGTCAAATCTACTCTTACGGGGTTCCCTGGCACAAAATCTTTTCAAAATGGGGATCCGTGGCCAAATACACTACATTTGGGGGACCTTGACCTTAAAATCGTTGAGATTTACAGTACTGTATGTGATGGCAGCAAAATGACGCCAGGGACCCCCATAAGAGAAGATTTATCAAGATCTGTCCAAATGTTTAATCGAATAGGTCAAAAATAGATGAAAAATAAAATAGGGCATAAATGTTTTAACTGTTCCTCTTGCCTCCTGGAACCCCCTCACAGGGCCCTGGTGGTCCCCGGACGGCCCGGACCCCCACTTTGAGAACCAGCGCGGTAGAGAGATCAAAATAGCATAATTGTGTAGCCTACGTTCTCTAATTGTATTTATTTACAAATGCAATACTGGCAAAGATTAACCATCATTATCACTCATTCAGCTGAGGAACCCCTGGAACCCCCTCAAGGACCCCTGGGGGTCCCCGAACCCCCGTGTTGAGAACTGCTGAATTTCAGGCTACATCCAGTAGTCTCGGATGCAATAGGCTCTATGCACAGCAGCAGTGGCGGAACAACTGAAAGCCGGGCCGGGAGGCACAGCACAGTGATCAGGCCCCCCCTGCGCACCCCGCGTGTGCGTGGGTGCACATCCCGCGCGCGTGCGCAATGCGCACGCGCACATTTTTTTGCTGGTTTTCGGCGGATTCGGTCACTTTTTGGGGGCCTTTTTGTCACTTTATTTCGGTTCTAGGGTTAGGGTAGGGTTAGGTTAGGGTTATGTTGTTTAATTCTTATTTTTGCCTGATTTTACCGATTTATTATCTGACGGCACGTCTCCCTGGCCTCCCCGGACGCTCCGCCACTGCACAGCAGCCACATTGGAAAGAAATTGGGCCTCTTCCTTACTTCACAGGTGATGCTAATGAAGGCTCTGTTACATTCTGGTCAAACAGAGTCAGGGTGCTGATGTTGTGCATGTTGGCTCTGCTACACCAGTGTGTCTCAAAGTGTGGTCCAGGTACCCTCATGGTTCCTTGAGGGGGTTCCAAATGGACCCTTACGGGTGGGCGTGTAACTCTGAGAGTGTACAAATGGAACCAAATGGACCCATAAGGGTCCATTTGGTTCCATTTGTACACTCTCGGAGCCATGGGGGTCCTTGAAAATAAAACGTTTGAGAACCACTCTGCCACACTAAATGGAACAGAGCCGTGATTAGAATCATTGGTAACACCTGAAGGAAGAGGCCCAATGCATTTCCAATATGGCTAGCTGTGCATGGAGCTAAACAGAGGGACACCACGGCAAATGCCAGGTTCTATGATCCTAGTTTACTGAGGCACTACACTGTCTATATGCATTTGCTGTTTGTGTTTACCTTACACAAGTCTCTCTGAATAAAGAGCGTCAGCTAAATGCTAAATGCTTAAATTGTAAATTGTAAAACATCTTATCAAATGTAGGTTCCACGGTCTAATGCACATCAAACTGGACTCCCAATTTGGGAGTCCTTGAAATTGAAAAATCTGAGAAAGACTGATGTATAGGCTACTTTTAAATAACAGTCACAATTAAATTAGTCATCGGAGCAGCCAGTCGGCCAGTGACTGCACAGCTTCTGGGAGCCCCCGCCGTGCGCCCAGAAGGCAAACCCTGTCGGAATGTTTGCACATGTTGTAAAGGTTGAATTATGGGACAGATCAATAAAAAAAAAAGCCACAACTCTTGTCTGGTATACGAGCGATGCAGAGAGAGAGAGAGCCAGAGAGAGACCTGGGGGCATAAAGAGCCAACTGTGCTCCTCTCTGCCTCGTGGCCGACCAGAACCACACAGAGACAGGGACACAGGCCACGCCGTCCGCACACGCTTTTCATTTGAAAACCCTACAGCGTTTTAATGAGCCATGAATTCTTGTCAAATACACTGCATGTCATTGCTGTCGGGCAGAAACCTCTTATCTCCATGTTTTATGGAGATTAATGCCCCATAATTCGTAAAATGCCCTCGTATTTCTTCTCGCTTGGCCTTCAGTGACAGCGGAGCCTGGCACCCTACGTTTTCCCCTTACTGGTGCTAATGCTTTGTTTGCAAACTCAAAAGGTGTGGCATCATGAGCTTGTAGATCTGATATTTTTGCTATTTTTGAATATGAATGCTACAGTTTTGAACATATGAGGTTTCCACCCGACAGCAACGATGTGTACCACCAGTGCTATTAATTAGCCTTTAAACAGGCTGCCACAGAGATGGTAATACAGTAACTAATCTCCTTCACATTGCATTATTCTGTGTTCATATTTTCTTATCTATTACATTTCTGTATCTTACTCTGTGATGTGTGCGAAGTGGACAGCCAATTAAAACAAGCAACCATGTGTGACACACACACGCGCGCACGCACGCACACGACAGTCTGTGTGTGTGTGTGCACGTGCATGCGTGTACTTTTTGCAAGGATGCCTTCAAGGGTAGGAGATTATTTAGGGTTACCGCAAGATTTTAAATTATGTTTAGGATTAGTTATAGCCCCATACCATACATAGCATGACTTTAATCTTGATTATTGCCTTTTTATGTCTTAAGTAAATCAAACCTGTACAGAAAGAAATACTGAACCCCTCACGCGCACGCACGCACACATACACACATGCACGCACGCACACTCGCACAGTACTACGTACAGCTATAGCGTGATTGACTTTAAGGGGAAAAAAATAAACTCAAAAACTAATTTTCACATCCATCTCTCAAGAACAAGAAACAGTCTGTAATGTACGAAAAAAAACATGACATCATAAACATCATGTTATGGATTTACTGCATCATAATTCTTCATAAACTAATGAATGCACAAGCCCCATGGGGTTGTGAACATACTGCGCTGAGCTGCTAACACACACACTCTCTTCACCAGTAGACCCACGCTTTGGGAAAACATGTTCCCACAGTGACTGGCATAGGGTCAACGTCCCTCGAGATGCAGATGTGACTTATATTCATCGGAATAACTTCAATAAGGAACCGTCCCTTATTTGCAAACTAAAAGACGTGTCCCTTATTGCATTGGTTCTCAAAGTGGGGTCCGGGGACCCTCAGAGGTCCTTGAGAGGGGAGGTTCCAGGGGTCTCCAGCTAAATGTTATATACAAGCTATACAAGCTCATAGTGCGGCACTGAGTGCCTCACTATGAGCTTGTAGATCTGCTATTTTTGAAAAATCTTGAAAATGTGTACAAACCTTTGAATATTTATATCTCTGCTGTCCGGCAGGAACCAGCTAACTCCAAAATGTTAATTTTTCAGGAGGTTTTGTTCATCATTGATAAGAACAGCTAAATGGACCTCCAAGCTCACAATGAGGTTAGAGGTCAAAAGGGGGAGGAGCCTGGAGTCAGCAAAACCAGCTAACTCCCCCCCCCTTTGGTGGAGTTCGCTGGTTTAGCAGAAAGTTTGAGGATCCAATGGAGTTAGCTGGTTTTGTCAGAAGCACTTTTTAATACTTTTCATTGGTTCAATATTTTCCAGGGGATCCCCAACAAAAGTAGTCACGTTAATTTCAACCACTTTATCCATTTATATGTTGGCTATTCAACATATAAATGGATAGATATAAAGGCCATTAAATGGGGGTCCGTAGCCTAATGCATGTCAAACTGGGCGTCCTTGAAATTAAAATGGTTGAGAATCGCTGCTAGAGCCATAAAAATCTTCTCTTATGGGGGTCCCTGGCATATCTTTTCAAATGGGGGTTTGCGGCTAATAAGTGTCAATTTGGGGGTCCTTGACATGAAAAAGTTTGAGAACCCACTGCACTAGGGAGCAGACATGCAGCTACTTGGTCAGATTATGTTACATTTATACCAAGCTCAAGGAAGTGATGTCATTGGGCATCCAGGTGTCAATCAACTCTAGTCAACCTAGCAGGTTTTGAGAGGAGGTGGGACAAAAAAAAAGCAGGAAGGAGAACAGGTGAAAACAAAGATGTTTATACATTCAATAATCTGGTAAATGCTGTCACCAAATTAAGAGCCAGGGATAAATATCAGTGTGGATATATCAGCATGTTTGTGTGTTTGCAGTATTTCTACCATAACCAGCTGACATTAATAACTACAAGATGGGCTGTGGCTGGTCAACTAACACACTAGCCTAGAGGAGAAGAGAGTGTGTGAGACATTTCAACACGTTTCTGAGTGAGTATGGACGCTTTCTGAGAACTGTAATGACATGGACATTTAGTTAAAGGATAGAACCTTTATAGCCCTAGAAGGCTGTGATACATTTCACTGACACAGGAGGGCATAGGAGTGATCTATGGCTTTGTGGAATACATGGAATGTATGTAATATCACAGCCATTCTAGGGCTAGGACCTTTAATAGTGTTGTGGTGTTTTGGATAGTGTGCTTCAGGACCTGCTACCAAAGCTGTTGCAGTAGAGGTGCTCTGGACTTGTCACTGCATTATACCAGAGGGTCCAGGTGGACACAGACAGACAGGTGGGGTATTGGGTTATCCAGCAAACAGACAGGTGGGGCACTGGGTTCTTCAGCAGTCAGCACACAGACAGGTGGGGTACTGGGTTCTTCAGCACACACACAGACAGGTGGGGCACTGGGTTCTTCAGCTCACAGACGGGTGGGGTAGTAGGTTCTCCAGAGAGACAATACTTTCATTGAGGATTTAAAATCAACTCCTACAAGCCTTCAGGACAAAAAATAAATGTGGTTTGTGAAGCTAACTGTTTAAAATGTTCCTTCATGTTAGAATCATTTAGAAATGAAAGCAGAGTGATCCACTGCTTCTTTCTCTTTTTCATCTGTGATTGAAATGTCACTGATAGGCCTGTCACAATTTTGATATAATCGCCATCATAATCGTTTCCATGTTGCAAAATGTTCCTATATTTTTAACGTTTTCCAAAGTAGTGGAAATAGCTGATCTATACAACGCATCGCAGTGCGACATGTTGTGAGCTTGTAGATATTACTGTTAGTGGCTATTTCCACTACTTTTTAAAAAACATAATAATTTTGAAGATAATATTTTTTTCTCGCTAGCCAATCACAGCGCGTCTGCGAAGTTTGAAGTTAATTTCATCATGTGTCTCGCTAGCCAATCACAGCACGTCCTGCAGAGCTTAGCCTATGGGCGTGTTTTCCACAGCATGGCGTCACAGCGAAAGACAAATTTTCACGACGGAAAGAAAAACTTTCACCACGGATGGGTCCTAAACCCTCTTATAGGAACGGTTGCACCGCTCAAAAACTACATATATCCTAAACAGCCTGCACTGGGGCCGTAACGCTACACCACTGATAAATATCATCACAATCAACCAATAGTTAGGAGTAAGGATAAAATCCTAGATTAGTGACATTAAAATGTAGGCATTTAGCAGGCTCTTATCCAGAGAGACTTACAATAAGCAAGGTAAACACATACAGTACATACAGTAGAATGCAGAGAGACTGTGTAGTGCCTCAGTAAACTATGACGTAAACCAAGAACCTAGCATCAGTCTAAACCATGGGTCTTCAACAGGGGGTCCTCAGAGTTACTACAGGGGCGGCACCAAATCTTTGTGTGATAGGAACTTCTTTTTTACATTAACCCTTTTAGACCCGAGGACGTCCTGTTGCTACATAGCAACATCTAAAATGACACAGATGCTTTTCTTGGATTTAATGGGTTGAACCCTATGACATCCCTATTCTGGTGGAAACATTCGCGGTAAAATAGCCGATCTACTCACAACGCATCGCAGAGATTCGGTGTAGAGGGAAAAATTAACAGGACAGGTCTGAAAACTATTTAAGTATTGAGGGTTTAAGTCAGTCTGTTAATGTGTATTTTCAGACATTTAACCACTTAAACTTTAAGTGGTTAAATGTCTGAAAATACACATTAACATGAATCCAACACAACACTGATGACAGTGCTGTCAAACAAGTCTATGAAGCTATCTATGAAATCTATGAGAAAGTTTGGTCTGTGACACAATTTTATCTGTACATTGAAACTATACCAGGTAAACACTGAACCTAGCATCTGTCTAAATATCATGCCATCTAAATTAAAATGTTAACGTTTTGGTCAAGAAAAACAAGCCTAAGTAACAAACACATGAGAACAAATGACCAGGGTATGTCTGCATGGTCGTCATATCTAGGTCGGTTGCTAGCATCAATGGAGCAGAATGTGAAGGGTCTCACACACTCTCTTCACCTCCAGGCTAGTGTGTTAGTCCAGTGGTTCTCAACCTTTTCAGGCCGTGCCCCCCAAAATAATCATATTTGAACTGGGGACCGCCCAAAATAAATCATATTTGAACAGGGGCATTTGGAATTGTAGGAGTTGAGGCATTACATTTAGTTTGACTCGGTTCCACAGATAAATATTGTGAAGCTAGTAGATCTACAAGCTCACAACGCCTCGCAACACGAGTTTGACTCGGTTCCACAGATATAAATATTGTTGAACATAGCCGATCTACAAGCTCACAACATCTCTCGTTGTGAGCTTGTAGATCGGCTATTTTCAAAAATGTTGCTTCTTTCTTATATTATTTGACAATTTGGCCAATGTTTGACCAGTTTTTATAGTAGCCTATAGTTTGTTGATTAATTTTGATGGAGTAATGGTCTTTTCTTTTCTTTCTTTCTTTTTTTTGGGGGTATTAAATAAAAAGGTCTTAACTCTTTGACTGCGGACGACGTGATAACGCGTCAAGTGCTACTTTGTCCAGTTGGCCGTCGACGCGTTCGACGCGCTGGACGCGCGTTCATTGTTTAATCTCTGATTGCGCTATGCTGCTTAATATTCAATGTTATTTTCGAGTTCCACTTACTTCACCCACATCTGCATCCGGTTTCATGACCTGGATTCCGTTTCCGGTTTTAGATTTTTTCCCCCGGTCATTTTCGTCCAAAATAGGTAAACAAACGGTTTTTCACACGGTATAACAGACAAACGGACAGGTTCTCTTCTATAATCTATGGTCTGGGTGACGATCAGTCATCGCCGTCGTGTATCACATCGTAATTTTGGCCGATCAGACAATGTGGGACCACGTCACATCCGTTTTCATGTTTTTCCCTGTCTAATCTCCCAAGAAGGGTGACAGTGACCCAACGACCTGATCAAGCTGTCATGTGCTGCTCTCTAGTGGCGGATTTGTGCTGTGCCTTTAAATTATGTGTCTTTAAATTATTTTCATGAAAAAAAATCAAAATATAAAAATAAAAAAACACGAAAATTGCTGGCAATGGGGGGGGAGTACTTTATGAAAATACTCTGGCAGTCAAAGAGTTAAAAGTTCTTAAATTGACACTTCACTGTCATCTGGGGACCTCCCCCAAAAAACTAGAAAAAGTCACGCTAAGCTTGGCCAATCAAAAAAGAGGGACAGGGAGGAAAAGCGTTGAACCGGGAGGAAAAACGTTGAAGCGGGAGGAAAAACGTTGAACCGGGAGGAAAAACGTTGAACCGGGAGGAAAAACGTTGAACCGGGAGGAAAAACGTTGACCGGGAGGAAAAGAGGGACAGACCGACAAAGCCTCATGTAGGCCGACCCCCTGGGTCTGGCAATCATGTCGGTCCCGACCCACAGGTTGAGAACCACTGTGTTAGTTGACCAGCCACACTTTGTAGTTACTAATGTCAGCTGGTTATGGTGGAAATACTGAGTGAAGGTGAATGGGGAGAGTGAAGTGCTAAGGGCTGAGGCTGAGACTGAAGAGGTGAGTCTTCAGATTACGGCAGAAGATTGGGAGTTCTGCAGTTCTAACTGTAATGGGGAGTTCGTTCCACAGTTTGGGAGCCAGAAGGGAGAAGAGTCTGGGACATGTGGAGCGTTGTCCCGGATGTTTTAGCGAAGGTTCTGACAGCTTCCCTGTGTTAGCTGATCTGAGTGAGCAGGAGGGGTTATAGGGTTGAATCAGGCATTGAAGGTATGGGGGGGCTATGACTTTGGTTGCTTTGTTGGCCAGCATCAGTGTTTTGTACTGTATTGGAGGGAGTGGAGAAGGGGGGAAAACGTTTGCTGGTACATCAAGACCAGGGGCCTGTTCCTCAAAAGGTGAATTAAAGAAGCCTGGCCTTAAGCCAAATCCAGGCTTGACAAAGTCGGGTCCGAAAAGCCTCATTTATTCCGTTCCTCAGACGCCAAGCCAGGCTGAAAAGGAGCAACTTTGTCGAGCTAGGCCATGTCAAGCCAGGCTGTGTCCAGCCAGGATAATGAAGCCAGGCTGAATGGGCGGCGATTCGCCGGCGACGTATTTCTATAAAAGACCATGAACTCGAGCGCAGATTCCTTGAACTTGACCAATCACAGAGTCCAAAACCAGAGCAGCGTTCTTCTCTGTGGCTGAATAGCAGCACTGCAGCAGCTCATGAAATCATACAAGGAAGTAAAATGTATTTAAGCAAGAAAGGAAACGCGACCACAATAAATAGATCCAGTGTTTGTGTTTGTGTGTGTGTGTGTGTGTGTGTGTGTGTGTGTGTGTGTGTGTGTGTGTGTGTGTGTGTGTGTGTGTGTGTGTGTGTGTGTGTGTGTGTGTGTGTGTGTGTGTGTGTGTGTGTGTGTGTGTGTGTGTGTGTGTGTTTGAGACGGACGGGCAACGGGACGAACGGGACGGGACCGAACGGGACGGGGGGGGGGGGGTGTACTGCGACGGGGGCCACAACGGGACGGGGGACGGGACGGGGGACGGGACGGGGGGGGAGGTTGACCGCGACAGGGGGCCGTGACGGGATGAGCGGGGGGGACGGGACGAGACACGCAATAAATAACCCCACATTTGCAAGACCACTTTGGTAGAGGTTTGGGTTGTGTAGTTACCTTGGCATCATGATGTAACTCCAAAGGTGGACAAGAAATAAAAAATAATTTCTCCATTGACTAGAAATTGATAATTTAAAATATGCTCCTCATTGACTTACAAAGAGGCTCCTTTAAACCCATAACTAATAATTTATATATATATATATATATATATATATATATATATATATATATATATAAATGATTAGTTACGGGTATATGTGTGTGTATGTATGTGTCATACATTTTTTATAATATTAAAAAAATATGTAATATATTATCAAACATCTAACAACAAGATGAACTATAGTGTTAACTATAACAGAGTGACAATTACATATCACATGAGTCATTGTGAAACAATTATGATTATGATTCATGGTCACACACTATTTCAGTAATTAATTTGATTATATCTTATTGTATTTATTTCATTTTATTTGAATGCAGGGTCATTAAAATGAGTCCATATACAAACACATGTTTTGAATTAACTGTGGAAAAACTTGAAGAACAAGGCACTAGATTAAGTAAGCTTGGCTGTTAGCCTGCTCCTGACCAGGCTAACTTCACAGCTAAATTGCCATGGTAACTAAGCTAGGCTTGCTTCAATTCTCTTTTGAGGAATCGGATAAGGCTAAACTTAGCCAGGGTGAACTGGCTAAACTAATCTTCAAGATAATTCACCTTTTAAGGAACCGACTCAGCTCTAATCCTGGCTAAATTAAGCCAGGATAGGTGGAAAAGCCAGGCTTTAGCTCTAATTCACCTTTTGAGGAACAGGCCCCAGGCATGCCTTATTTGCTGGGGCTTAAGTGCACATGCCGGGAGGCCAGTAAGGAGCGAGTTACAGTAGTCAAGTTTTGATATGACTGAGATCTGGATAAGGAGCTGGGCTGACTTCTGGGTGAGGAAGGGTCTGGTCTTTTTTCTGTGAACATTGGAATATTTAAATTACATTTATGTTTAGCTTTTAGGCTTTGCAAACAAAAATTGCATAATGGCAAATAACTTAAATATACAAAGAAATGAATGATACCAATAATTAAAATAAATAATATACTATGGCCAAAATAGGCCATATTTAATAATTATAGGAAAACATTTTGCACATGGAAATGATTATAACGGCGATTATATCATAATTGTGACAGGCCTATCGGTGACATTTCAATCACAGATGAAAAAGAGAAAGAAGCAGTGGATCACGCTTATTCTGTCCTCGCTTGCAGAGGTGCCAAACTAGACAGATAGTTAACATTGAGTAGGAATGAAGTAACACTTGAGTCCATGTTAGGTTTTTGGTTCTTTACTCCTCTTCGAGTTGTAAAAAGACATATGTTCTCAAAGCTTCACAGAGAGTGTGAGAGACAAAGGGTGAACTGCACTCCAGCTCAGCCTGGCTACAACTAAATTAGCTACAGGTGTGAGGGGCTTTTTATACTGGACAGACCTTCCACTAGAGGGCACTAATTTACAATGAATTTAACACAAACTGTATGAAATACCAGCACACTCCTCGCCTGGTATAATAATTGTATACCACACATACACTGCATCTTAATAACTCAAAAGGTGAGTACTTTTTTCTTCTCGGGTTTCTTTAGGAAGAAGAAGGACGTGTTCTGTTTCACTTGGTTGTCTTTTGGGAGCACAACATCTCCCATTTGGACATTGCGCTTCTCTTCAGTCCACTTTCTGCGAGGTTGGATGGTGGCCAGGTATTCTTGCCTCCAGCGCTTCCAGAAGGCTATGCCTCGAATCATTAATCTCCAAGATGAAAAACGCTCAAAGCGTTGTGTGCTGAGATGCTCTCCAAAAGCCTTTGTTGAAAAGGCCATGACTTGTGGACGGATCTTTGCATCCGATTCAGGCTCCACAAGGTCAAAATTGCTCACTGTCTCAAGAGCAGAATCTCTTGTATCTGCTTTTTTAAGGAACGCAGGGCCATGAAACCAAGTGGTTTGTCCTAAAAGACCTGCTGGAACAGACGTAGTGACATGGTCTGCTGGGTTGTCATCTGTTGTTACATGATACGACTGGTCAGGATGAGTGGACTTTCGGATCCTGTTGAAAACTGTAGCGCCGAGACTGACTGTAGCCTCTTCTTGGCCTAGACTGTGATCACAGTGTTGACGAAAATGGCTTGACTGTTGTGTAGAGCCAGACAAGTTCTCCTTGACATGGATAGTGTTAGTCTTATAGACTGTCGGATTGGTTGGCTTGTGAGCTCCTTTCAGACACACATCTCCTATTACAACCCACCCCAGGTCGAGGTGTTGTGCGTAAGGAGCATCATGTGGTCCATTATGCTGTTCCCGCACTTTGTGGAGTCTCAAAATATCTCTCCCTAAGAGCAGGAGGATCTGTGCTTCGGGATCCAGTGGTGGGATCCTGTCAGCCACAGTTTTCAGATGGGAGTAGTGTCGTGCCACTTCTGGGAAAGGGATTTCTGACCTATCTTCAGGAATTAGGTCACATTCCAACAGAGTGGGAAGAGGTACTTTGGTGCACCCGTCGAGAGACTCGATCACGTAGTTGTGTGCTCTTCTCCCAGAGGTCTCCACCACACCCGAGCATGTCTTTAGGGTGTAGGTCTCAGAGCTTCCTGTTATGTCAAAAACATCAAAGAAGTTGGATCGTGCTAAAGAACGATTGCTTTGGTCATCCATGACCACGTACATTCTGACTGCTTTTTCAGGATGTTCTGCAGGATACACTTTAGCAAGACATATTTTTAAGCAAGATCTTGGGCTGCTTTTTCTTCCACAGATCTCCGTACACTTCGATGTCACTGTAGTAGATGCATCTTCCTCTTGCTCCCCGCCATGCTGTTCCATCATGGCAGAGGACTCTGTATTTACAGAAGCAGGGCTGGGATGTAGAGCAGTTATGTGCCTGTCACTCTTACACTCCTCACATTTCGGTGTCACTTGACAGTCCTTAGCCATGTGTTTAGCCCATTAATACCTGGAACGCATCTGTGTCACTTTAGATTTCTTTGGCTATTCAAAAATAGCAGATATACAAGCTCATAGCGCGGCACCGAGTGCCGCGCTACGAGCTTGTAGATCTGCTATTTTTTTTTTAAATTTCAAAAAACTGTTAGGATTTAGATTTTTTTTAAGAATGGCTTCAGGTCTTAATGGGTTAGTCGAAGCGCAACATTTGAAGCAGTACCTAGTCTCCTTTAGGTAAGCTATACGTTCATTGAGTGGCTTGCTTATGAAAGTACGGCACTTACTGAGGGGGTGTGGTTTTTTGTGAAGAAGGCAATATTTATCTGGGTCCTGTTGTTTGTTCTCCCATGAGCTGACATTGTTAGCAGCAGATCCACTTTCCACCTCTGTCTTTCTCACAGCCACCTGGGTTCTGTTCTTCACAGGCATTTCCATCTTTGAGACATTTGTAGGACCATATGATGAGAAAGCGAAGCTTGGATCGTTTCTTGTCCTGGCTTGGTTGCGAATGAATTGTGAGAAAAACGCAAAAGGTGGAAAGGAAACATTGTGCATTTCTTTGTATTGTGACCCGATATTCATCCACCTTTCTTGCAATCCATATGGCAGCTTTTCCACGATTGGATGGATACCCCGAGCTGTGTCTAGATATCTAAGCCCTTGTAAGTAACCATCGTCTTTAGCAAGCTCGAGCTCCATAAGTAGGTCTCCAAGTTCTCTAAGTTTCACACTATCCTTGTTTGAGATTCTTGGAAAAGCTTCAATTTGTCTGAATAGTGCATCTTCTATCACCTCAGGGGCTCCATAGGTTTCCTCAAGCCGTTCCCACACCATATTGAGGCCTGCTGATGGGTTATGAATGTGTACAGAACTCATCCTTTTTGCCTGTTCAGATGATTGAGGCCCTAGCCATTTGACCAGAAGATCTAGTTCTTCCTTTGGTGACAAGGTCAGGTCTTTGGTGAGGCTGGTGAAAGAAGATTTCCATCCCCTGTAGGTCTGTGGGCAGTCATCGAATTGCTGTAGACCCGAGGCTACCATTTCTCTTCTGATTAGATATTTGACCATATCTGGCATGGCAGACGTCTCATTTGAAGAGGCAGTCTGAACATTTGTGTTTGATGGCTCACACTGCTTCACGATTGGCTTTTTATGTTCAACAGATATGTTTGAGTGTGCTGCATACTGCTGTCTGGATCGCAGTGTTTGGAAGCGCAGCTCCTCATCTGGGTATAAGTCAGCAGGATTTGCCATCTCACCTTTAACATGGTGCTTAGCTGATTTTGTGTTCAACTGTTCTTGTAATGTATGTTGTGGTGGGATCAGACCGGCGCTGCTTTGGTGGTGTCGCAGGTCTGAGCACATGAATGATGGGCTCTAGATGCTCTGTTTCCAGTGCGTTTTCATTGCCAATTGTGTGTGAGTGTTTCTGAACATACTCACTGGTCCGCTGTGCAGGATTGGACGTGGGTAGCAGCTGTCCGATAGGATCTGGATCGGTCTAGTTCTAAATCTTCAGCAGCCTCTAAGACTTCTGCTTCTGCTGAGGCAGCAGCTGCCGCCTTCTCTCGCTTCAAAACATGTAATTGTGCCTCTAAATCTGCTTCTCTACATGCTGATTCTGCAGCGATTCGTGCCTTCTCTTTCATCACATGTGCTTCTTTTTCAGCATAAGCCACTGCTACTCGTGCAGCCTCTGCTTTTGCACGCGCTCGGACAGCCGCATCACTGGCTGCTGACCGACTAGAAGGCTGTGATGATTTGGTATGTGAGGTTTTGGAGCTTGCTGCTTTGGAGCTATCACACCTTGACCTTGTTTTAAGTGACTGACCGTCTTCTGCATGCTCATGGCGCTGCATCTCTTGCGTTTTGCCAACTGATTTAGAAGACATGTCGTATGCACTTGTAAAACACTTTCAATATGTAAAGCTTGATGAGTTGTATTAATGTCTTTTTACTATTCTGTCCTCGCTTGCAGAGGTGCCAAACTAGACAGATAGTTAACATTGAGTAGGAATGAAGTAACACTTGAGTCCATGTTAGGTTTTTGGTTCTTTGAGTTGTAAAAAGACATATGTTCTCAAAGCTTCACAGAGAGTGTGAGAGACAAAGGGTGAACTGCACTCCAGCTCAGCCTGGCTACAACTAAATTAGCTACAGGTGTGAGGGGCTTTTTGTCTGTGTGCTGAAGAACCCAGTACCCAACCTATCTGTGTGCTGAAGAACCCAGTACCCAACCTATCTGTGTGCTGAAGAACCCAGTACCCAACCTATCTGTGTGCTGAAGAACCCAGTACCCAACCTATCTGTGTGCTGAAGAACCCAGTACCCCACCTATCTGTGTGCTGAAGAACCCAGTGCCCCACCTGTCTGTGTGCTGAAGAACCCAGTACCCAACCTATCTGTGTGCTGAATAACCCAGTGCCCCACCTGTCTGTCGGTGTGCTGAAGAACCCAGTGCCCCACCTGTCTGTCGGTGTGCTGAAGAACCCAGTGCCCCACCTGTCTGTGTGCTGAAGAACCCAGTGCCCCACCTGTCTGTCTGTGTGCTGGATAACCCAATACCCCACCTGTCTGTTTGTGTCCACCTGGACCCTCTGGTATAATGCAGTGACAAGTCCCGAGCACCTCTACTGCAACAGCTTTGGTAGCAGGTCCTGAAGCACACTATCCAAAACACCACAACACTATTAAAGGTCCTAGCCCTAGAATGGCTGTGATATTACATACATTCCATGTATTCCATATACAAATCCATAGATCTCTCCTATGCCCTCCTGTGTCAGTGAAATGTATCACAGCCTTCTAGGGCTATAAAGGTTCTATCCTTTAACTAAATGTCCATGTCATTACAGTTCTCAGAAAGCGTCATACTCACTCAGAAACGTGTTGAAATATCTCACACACTCCCTTCTCCTCCAGGCTAGTGTGTTAGGTGACCAGCCACAGCCCATCTTGTAGTTATTAATGTCAGCTGGTTATGGTAGAAATACTCCAAACACACAAACATGCTGATATATCCACACTGATATTTATCCCTGGCTCTTAATTTGGTGACAACATTTACCAGATTATTGAATTCATAAACATCTTTGTTTTCACCTGTTCTCCTTCCTGCTTTTTTTGGTTTTGTCCCACCTCCTCTCAAAACCTGTTAGGTTGACTAGAGTTGATTGACACCTGAATGCCCATTGACATCACTTCCTTGAGCTTGGTATAAATGTAACATAATCGGACCAAGTAGCTGCATGTCTGCTCCCTAGTGCAGTGGGTTCTCAAACTCCCATTTAAAAAGATATGCCAGGGACCCCCATAAGAGAAGATTTTTATGGCTCTAGCAGTGATTCTCAACCATTTTAATTTCAAGGACCCCCAGTTTGACATGCATTAGGCTACGGACCCCCATTTAATGGCATTTCTATCTGGGACCCCAATTTATATTGTAAAATCAATGTTAATTCAACTCTGAGAGTGTACAAATGGAACCAAATTGACCCGTTAGGGTCCATTTGTACACTCTCACAGTTACATACCCATAAGGGTACATTTGGTTCCTGATCCATCATTTAGCCGGGGGCCCTTGAACCCCCTCAAGGACCCCACTTTGAGAACCAATGCCGCGCGCCTCTACGTACGTCTCTATACTCCACACACACACACACACACACACACACACACACACACACACACACACACACACACACACACACACACACAGACACACACACAGGCGTTCTAGACGGTGACAGTCACACATCTCTACAGAGACCGGCAGAGAGGATCAGATAAAGACTTTGACCTTTCTGTCGATCTCTTGTTCTCTCTCACTCACTCACATAATCTCTTCCCCTCACTTCTCTCTGTGTCACAAACAAAAAAACCTAATCTCCCCTCTCTATCTCTCCCCTTCACTTCCCTATATCAGAGCCAAAGAAAGAAACAGACTCAACGTCACGGGGGACTTGGTCTTCAGACCGTGAAGAAGGGCCCCTCGGGGGTCCTTGCGTGTACAGGCTCCCACGTCTTGACAGAAACCCCGCGGCCGTGGATCTCAGCGAGGAGCTAGAAACACAACACAGCGGTAACCTCGCTTTGGGGGTTTTGTTGACTGCCATATTTTAGCTTGGAAGTGAGGCTCTCAAAACCACATGAGCTGTAAATATGTAGATACCATTTTTCTTTGTTGTTCCTCTTGCTCCCCCCCTTCTCTTTTTTTCTTTCTCTTCCTGGAAACAACAAAAAGCGACGGATTTCAACCACTGTTTTACACCTGTAAACCTGTAGATAATGAAAGTGATTCTGAAGAGCTGTTTTAACCCATTGAGACCTGAAGCCGATTCTACATGTCTCCTAAATCTCAACAGTATTCTGAAAAACGTATCTTTCTATATCAGTGGTGCTCAATCTTTTTCATGTCAAGGACCCCCAAAATGATATATATTTGGCCGCGGACCCCCATCAAAATATTTTGTTCCAGGGACCCCCCAGAAGCAAAGATTTGAGTTAAAAATGTTCGCTTTAAAAATATATATATTCAAAGATTTGCACACATTTTCACGAATTTTCAAAAATAGCAGATCTACAAGCTCGTAGCGCGGCACTCGGTGCCGCGCTATGAGCTTGTATATCTGCTATTTTTGAATAGCCCAAAGTGTAAAATAATGCTTTTTAGCTCAAATCTAAAAATGACACAGTTCCAGGTCTTAATGGGTTAAGACAGCGACAAATAGATAGAAATAGAAAAAATAACAGATCTACAAGCGCACAACGTCTGAGCTTGTAGAACTGCTATTTACCTTGTATATCTGTTATTGCTAAAGCTTTTGAAAATGTTCTCAAGATGTGTTCGTAAATCAATGTATAACTGTATACAAACAAGAACTGGATGGACGGAGATGGTGAACAGAAATCATTCCTTGCCATGACAGAAAATAACGTTTTTAGATAGTGAATTGAAGTGAATTGCCCGGGCCGGTTTTATAAAAGTATTGGTAAAAGTGTAATTTGTTTGTGTGTGTGTGGCAAGACTTGTCCTTGTCCGTGGCATATTTTAGATTACATTTTAAGAACATAACATTATAATGTTCTTGTCATGTTTACTGATTAGTAAATCAGTGTGACACTATGGCACATTAGCACCATTCAGGCATAAAGGATCCCCCCAGTTTTTAAAACCACTGGATCTTTAAAGACTGCATTCTGGTCTTATCATCTAATATTGTGGCAGATCTATTTAATTTGGATATAATAATATTATATTATATAATAATATTATTATATAATATTTAATTTGGTCACCGACTTGTAATTTTTTTATTCAAGCAGACTGTGTCTGTATGCTGTCAGTCTTGGTTCTCAAACAATTTATTTTCAAGGACCCCCATTTGTACACTCTCATAGTTACAGACCTGTAATGGTCCATTTGGACCACCTTCAAGCTACCCTGAATGTCCCTCAACCCACTTTGAGGACCACAGCACTAGTGGTATACATTTTGGGCTAGCTGTTTCTGGTAATATTTGTAAGTAGGCTTCGCCTATGTCCATGGCAAAAATAGAATGTTGGCACAAATGTCCACCACCAGCCGGCATGGCGCTGAACCCTGTTTCAGGGTCCTTGACACGAAAACAGGACAGAGGTCAACGGGGTCACCCGTAATGACAGACCAGTCCACTCTGTAAAAACAGCAGCTCATTGTAACGCTGGGATCAATGATGACGTTCTGATGCCATTAGAAAGCATTACGGCACGCTCACAGACTGACCTGCACATGCACTTATCTTCAAAAGGCCTGCACGCCCATTACTGAGTCCTATGCGGTCCTTCAGAGAGAGAGAGGTCAGATAGAGGTCCACATGTTCTGAAGCACATTTTCCTTAGATTTTCCAGAACACAAGTGAGATACTACCGAGAATTGGATCGCTGCTTATCCAAGACTTTAGATGTCTGCGGTGTGTGTGTGTGTGTGTGTGTGTGTGTGTGTGTGTGTGTGTGTGTGTGTGTGTGTGTGTGTGTGTGTGTGTGTGTGTGTGTGTGTGTGTGTGTGTGTGTGTGTGTGTGTGTGTGTGTGTGTGTGTGTGTGTGTGTGTGTGTGTGCGCGCGTGCGTACGTGTGATTATTTGAATGGTTTACTATCCGTGTGGGGCCAAATAAATCCCCACAAGGTTACCTGTCAAAATGTACCTTATTACGGAATAAATTTGACAGGTGCCCCTGAGGTATTATGGTCATTGTCATGGCAATGAAAGATTCTCAGATCTAAGGTTACACTTTATAAAAGATTCAGGCTAGAGTCAGGGCAGGGGTTATCAGTGTGCTACTCAGGCAAATGTGTCCGTGGCAAGACTTGACCGTGTCCGTGGCAATTATTTTAAATAAAAAAGCACTGACTGCCCTGATAAGGCCCAATAATATAAATCCTAGACATGGAATAGACTTGGACCATGCTGCAGTGATACATGTACACAGCCAGTATACAGTGAATAGACTTGGATCATGCTGCATTGATGCATGCACACAGCCAGTAAACAGTGGCTGACTCGCAGTCTCCTGGTTTTCTTCAGCATAGGTAGGACACTGATTTAATTGCAGTATCTACGTACAGTATGTCTATATAAAAATATAGATTTTTGTTTGTTTTTGATTGATCTCTCTTCCCCTTCTTCTTCTTCCCTTTCTCTTATGGAAATACCACAAAATATGGAGCTTTTCACCCACTGTTTTACACCTGTAAACATGTGATGTGACAATAAAGATGATTCTGATTCTGAATGCAGAAATACTATCATCACACTATGGCACCTAGTAGGGCATTAACAGAATAATCGAATATTCGACTATCAAACCACTATTCGACCACTGTACATCAAAGTCGATTATTCTATTCTTTTTTTTTTTATATATTTTTTTCAGGTGCTTTTCTACAGCAGACACGCAGCTGTGAGCTGGTGTGACGTCAACTCGCATTCCTTGAGTCGAGTCGTCAATGCCATTAAAAAATAAAAACAAAATTAAATCTAATCGATTAATCGAATATTCGAATACTTACAGGTCGAATAATTCGAATGCTAAAAATCACTATCCGTGAATGCCCTAGCACCTAGCAGCCAATACATATAGGGCCCTATTTTCGCCGGTGCCTCATTATCCCTAAACTTTTTTTGGCCATTTTTTATTTTTAAAAACAAATCTACAAGCTCACAACGTGTGCGTGTAGATCGGCTAGTTGAACTATTTGAAAATGTTTTTACAAATGGTAAAAAAGTTTAGGGATAATGGGTAAGGCACCGGCGAAAATAGGGCCCTTAGAGCTATAGGTGCGTATGTGTATGCGTGTGTCCATGTATTTTGGCTTTCTCTCTGATGTCGGCTCAGTAAGTGAGTTTAAATCTTAATAGTCAATCAGAGGGCCTCCCAGGCTGTGTGTCTCGTGTGTGACCCGGACAGATAACAGATAACAGATCTCACAACACAACCGCCATGCAGCTCTTAATGTCTGCTGTTTGTTTTCCATGTTCCTTTCCTTTGATGATGGGACGACCACGCCATTACTAAGACGCTCCATTTGGGGGCGAGGACTTCAGTGTGGCAAAACCAGGGTCAGCTCAAAGGACCCGCACGCACGCACTATTCTACACGTCGTTGCCGTCGGGCAGAAACCTTGTATCTCCAAGATTCAAATGTGTTTTTTCCCCGTAAATTAATGCCTTACTTCATGAGACAAGAGTGTCGCACAAAAAGTAGTGAAAATAGCAGATCTACAAGCTTGTAGATCGGCTTTTTTCACTATTTTAAAGCGTTTTTTAAACAATAAAGAAAGCAACTGTTTTGGACATATAGGTGTCCACGCGACAGCAACATAATTGTAACCGTAAAGCCTATGTGCATGCGTGCATAGTGGAGAAGAGATCCAGTAGAACTCGTCAAGTCATTTTATGCTTGGTTGCGCACAGGTGTCACGCTTCCGAAAATAGTCGATGTACGAGCTCACAACGCGTCACAGACGCGTTGTGAGCTTGTAGATCGGCTATTTTCGGTAGCCGATCGACAAATCGGCTACCGAGGCCCGCCAAAAACTGTAGATTTAGTAAACAAAAATAACCGCCATCAGATTTAAAATGGCTAAGCTTTAATAATACCCTCATGAGGACTGATAATGATGCATCTTTTAAACATATTGCTGTAAGGTTCGTGTTAATAGGTCCATACAAAGCATCAAACACACTCTAAGTAAGGAACAACTGTGTACTTGAATCTGTGGTAAACACTTCCGATGACAAAAATATGACTAAAACTAAATGGAATTTCGTTCAAAAGACTTTTGAACGAAACTGCGCCAGCAGTCACACGACCCGCATAAGACAAGTAGATGTTTTAGTGCACAAACTCCACAAGGAGAGACGCAGTTTATTTCAGTTGGTAAAACACAGACATTCATGTTGACCGTGGAGATCGCGACGAAGCCGGACATGAAAAAACACAAGGAACCATTTCTTACGCAGTCCATAAAAAGAAACACAATCCTTTTAACTGCAAATAAATTAAAAAAGAATCCTCAGTGACATTTGAGGAGATGTTACTTTACCTTCGGTAATGTCAGTTTCACCTTTCGACCGTGACGGTATAATGCAAAAATATACAGATAACATTTTCTTTTGTGTGTGTTTTTTAAATATTTTTTTACATGTTTCTTTTTTGTGTTTTTGGCTGTCTATATGTAACATGTGTGCATGAGGTGTTGGAATACTTGAGGCTAAAGGGGGACGCCTGTCGTCCACCCAACAAATAAAACAAGTCAATATAAGTGGAAACCGGGAGACAGGCACTGTAAAAAAAATAAAAAAAATAGCATAACAGATTAATCAACATTGCATACAACAGATCACGCTCTATCCTACACCTGAGCACACTTTAAGACGTTCGGAGGGTTCATCTGCACAAAAGACAATCGAGCATACAGTTAACCACTTAAAACACTTTAAGAAAAGAGCCCGGAGGCCCTCAGGGCTCAATACTAGTGTATTTTTCTGTTTCGTGTATCATAATACCGCCAAATGCTTTACTAAGAAGATGAATGTAAAGATGAGCATGGGAGAAAATAATAATAAACAATTATGGTGAACAGGAGATAACAGTAACAACTTTCAACCCTATTTTAGGATAGGGCATTCTAAGCAACCTTTTTTGTTGTTGTTACATTTGTCCAAATATTCAGAAATAGCAAAAATAGCCAATGTACATGCTCACAGCGAATCGCAACACGATGCGTTGTGAGCTTGTGGATCTGCTATTTTCATGCTAAAGTTTTCCCTAAAATACGTTTTAAGTGGTTAGGGGGTGGTTAACGGGTGGTTGTCTCTGTAAGACTATAATTTAGTGTGGTGGTTCTCAAACCTTTTCATGTCAAGGACCCCCAAATTGATATTTAAAAAAATATCTGAAAATATTTAGTGCCACAGACCCCCAGAAGAAAAGATTTGCAAAAAAAAAAAGACTAAAGTATTCAAATTCGTGACACGCTGCGAGCTCATCTGCTATTTTTTGAATAGCCAAGGTATACAATATGGATAAAATGTTTGTGATGCTATATTAACTGATTTAGTGCATTTGGCTATAAAGTTATAGTAGCTAATATCTCTGGACGTGACTCAAATAAGTTGGACTATAGGAACAGTACTTGTGAATTTGTGTGTGCCAATCCCCCCCCCCACCTTTACATAAGAACACTTACAGTACAGTCTTATCCGTAACACTTATGAGTCCTGTCTTATTAAAGAAGGAGAATACATTGGCCATTTCATTTTGTCATTAATGATAAAAAGCTGCCAACAGTTAATGGGCCATGATAGCTTTTAATTCCATAATTGCTGACTGTGCAAAAAAGAAAATCGTCAAAACTGCTCCATGAAAAAGCCACGTACTAATTGTGCAGAAAATTGCAAAGAGTCTGTGCATGTTCAAATCGCTCTTCAGACTAGTGGATGGGCTTTGTTTCCTGTATCTATCATTACATCTCTAATGGAGAATCGAATACCTATTTTGCGATTTTGTTTCTCCGAGGATGGCTTGGGGAAGAGGTGCTTTGGTTCACTCCATGTCCCGTTTAGGTTCACCCGACATCCTGTGTGTATGTGCAGTTTTACAACAAATACATCCCTTTTTTTGGATCAATTGAAAACAAGACAGACAGCGCGGCCTTGAGGCTCGTGAGGCACATTTCTTTCTGGAACAGGGCCCACCTGAAAAATCTCGAAGGCCTTCGCCTTGGGCCGCATGCATTCTCAAGAGTTTATTTGAATGATCAAATAGATTGTGTTCCGGGCTTGGATCACAATGAAAACCGTTTTCTTTCTTTTTACATTTCAAATATTAATGTGATCGTTAAAATCTTAGTATTTTGCCAATTATTTGGGGACCCACTTACAATATCCTCAGGGCCCCTGAACTCAAGGCCTTCTTCCCGTGTCACGGAAGGAAAAACAACATCGCTATCCATTTATGCTCCAAGTGCAGTTTGTGGTGAAAACAGACAACCCCAGAAACAAAAATCAGTTGCCAAAAGTTTGAAAACAAATTTGAGTAACATTAGGGACGAGAAGAGGAAACCAACAGAGAAGAACGCTACAGGAACCTTAAAAAAAAAACCACAAAACAGAACACGCCACAAAAGCACTGTCAAAGTTCCACGACACTGTCAGTCCAAGAGGCAAAGTGCAGTGCATGTCGTTTTATTCTGAAGGCCTTTCACACCGGGGACAAATAAACAATACGAAATGTTTGCGTCAAAACTATTCATATACTTCAGTGGTTCTCAAAGTAGAGAACCACTGGTTACGCGAGGGGGCTCCAAATGTCCGAAAACTCTGAGAGTGCGCAAAAAAAATAAGGAATGTGTACATTCTCTGAGTCATGGGGGTCCTTGAAATGAACAACTTTAAACCCCAGCCATCCGGGAAAAGTTTTGCAGAAAATAACAGATCTACAAGCTCACAACGCATAGGTCGGCTATTTTCAGCTACTTAATGTAGGGCGAAAACAGAAAAGTCCTGAGGGACTCCACTCAACAACGTATTGAGGTTTAAAGTGGTTAAAAAAGTCTGCAAACCAATGATATGGTTGATGCCTTTATTCGCAATTGAAATCAGCATCATTTACTTTTTCACAGTGGCGGAAAGTAACTAAGTACATTTACTTAAGTACTGTACTTAAGTAAAATGTTGAGGTATTTTTACTTTACTGAAGCATTTCCATTTTTCTGTACTTTTACTTTTTTCTACTCAACTACATCTCAGAGGCAAATATTGTACTGTGGCATACTCCATTACAATTATTTGAAAACTTTAGTTACTTTGCAGGTATACATTATTACATTATAAAACAAACGTTAACCAGCCTTAAGCCTTATTTTATACCTAGACTATTTGAAAATAGCAGATCTACAAGCTCACATCACGACACGTTGTGAGCTTGTAGATCTGCTATTTTCAAACATTTTAGTACTTTTACTTGTTCATTTTGATATCAATACTTTTGTACTTTTACTGAAGTAAATTTTGTATTCCGGACTTTTACTTGTAAGTACTTCTACATTGCAGTATTGATACTTTTACTTAAGTAAAACATTTGAGTACTTTTTCCACCACTGCTTTTTCACCACATAATGTTCATGTTCTGTGTGGATATTCTCATGACACAAACAACGGAAAATGTAGTCCACGAAAAAAAATGGCCCCCAGTGTGTAAGGACCTAAAATTCTGACCTCCCCCATGACCTCTGACCCATGACCTTTGTGACATCATCATGCTGTAGATAGTAAGAGGCACAGACGGACACGAAAAGCTTCAGTCCAAAAAACGACAACAAAAAAGGTACAAACTCGAGTTCATGCCGACAAAATAACGTCAACTTCGGTACGAGACAAAAATATTAATAATAATAATAATCATCCATGGACATTCAATGTAAAATAGCACATCTTTAAAACGGAAAATTAAAAAAATATTTCCATAATATACAGCTGAGAGGAAAAGATGCCGATTGCAGCTTTTTTGAAAACAAATGCCCCGTCTTTCTTTCTGTTTCTTTCATGTTTCCATGTCAATGTCTTTTCTGTTTTTGTCAATGTTTCTAGTGGTCTTCTTGTAATTTTTTTATAGAGTAATAAAGTCAAGTGTTCATGCTTCTTTAGGAGAGGGAGAGGGGGCACTCAAGCAGCTCCAAAGTAAAACCAATTGAAGAAAGTTAACCACTTAATCCTTACTTTGTTGACCGGGGAACCCTAGGGCTCTATCCTTGGCTCCCTCCTTTTTTTCCCACCTACACAAAACCTGTTCGCCGAAAATAGCTGATCTACAAGCTCACAATACTTTCAGATCAATAGCTATTTTAGCGCGATTTGTCTCGCCTATTATGACATGCCCAGAATTGGGAGGCTAAGGTTCAAACTACATGAACACCTATAGCCTATACTGGGCGGGCGAACATTCAGAAAAAATTACCGAACTACATGCTCGGATATTTTTGATATTTGGTGTACATTTTGGTGGGGAAAAAAGGAGCAGGCCTAGTTATAGAGCCCTGGGGGACCCCGGTCGACTAAGGTTTAAAGTGGTGAAAGCAGGGACGTCAACAGGGAGAAAGAGACGATTAAAACGTATACATTCACGTCAAACGCAGGTCATTATTTATCACGATCCATGCACTGACGAGGAGAAGACAGATCCTCGGTAGAAAATGCCACTGTTTGAGTTTTTGTTTACATTTTATTTTTGCTGCTTTCTCTATTTACCGTTCATAACATCAAAACCCTCTCCTGCCGATTCGTTTTCGTGTTGAAATAAAGTTCAAGTTCTGTGTGCAAACGTATTGGGAGAAGCAGTGCTTGTCTTGTGTGTGTCTTGTGTGTTTTCCCCCTTCATTGCATCGGTAATTTATTTTCATCGTTTAACAGTCGTTGCCATGGCGATGACAGGAGGCAGTTGAACCAGCAACTTCAGTCTTGTCTACATCACTTGTTTCTCAAACATCGGGTCCGGGGACCGACAGCGGTCCAAACGGACCCTTACGGGTCTCAGAGACGGGTCCATTTGCTTCCATTTGTACACTCTCAGAGTTAAACAAGCACTGAGGGTTTTATAGTTTAGTTTAGTTCAGTGATTCACAACCTTCTTAATTTCAAGGACCCCCCAGTTTGATGATTCATTAGGGCCACGGACCCCACAACGGGTCCATTTGGTTCCATTTGTACACTCCCAGAGTTACCACTCGATTAGCTGGGGACCCCCTGGAAACCCCTCAAGGACCCCTGGGGGTCCCCAGACCCCACTTTGAGAACCACAGCATTAGACCCCATAAAATAAACACCAACGTACACTGCAATATCCTCAGTGTTCATTTAACTCAGAGAGGGTACAAATGGAACGGGTTCATTTCGGTTCCATTTGTACGCTCTACGAGTTCCAGATGGACCCCTGGCGGTCCCCGGACCGGATTTTGAGAACCAGTGGTCTACATTCTACAGAGCAGGAGTGAGACATGTGGCGTGGGGGAGGGGCATGCCTGAACGGGACGGGAACGGGCGGCTAGCGTTGTCCGATCGTTGTCCTGATCCGATCGCTGCGTTACGAAGGAAACAAAAAAAAACGCCATGCGATCCTAGAGCGTACTACTGAGGATCTCCGAGACCTGTGCGTCCGTCTGGTCGTCCGAGTCCACGTCCTGCAGAGGGGCTCGTTGTGGCTCCTCCCCTTCCCCTCCGGAGTCGTCGCCCACCTCCGCCACGACCACCGACACGCCCGCCGCCCGGACCCTCTCCACCATCTCTCCCGCCTCCTCTCTCCGGCCCCACCCCCTGCTGCCGCCGCAGCCGCCGCCGCCGTCCCCGTCCCCGCCGTTCTCCGGCTCCCCCGCGCACGGCTCCACGAAGATCCGGCGCACGTGGGGGCGGGGCTCCCGGTGGCGGCCGCCCCCGCCCCGCCCCGGGCTCTCCAGCACGCAGGACGCCTGGCTGACGTAGGTGGTGGGCGAGGAGTAGGTGGAGCTTGTCGTTATTATTCCCTGAGGGGAGAGGGGGGGCGGGTCCGAGTCGGCGTCCCTCTGCCGCGTGTACACGCCCTCGGACAGGGAGGAGCCCGCCGCGTTGCTCTCGCCGCTGTGGCTCCGGAGCCAGCGCTGGGGCCCGCTGAAGTACTGGCCCCCGCCGCCGCCCCCGTGGTGGCTCCTGGAGAGGAGCTTGCGCTTGGCGGGCGGGTTGGGTGGGTTGGCGCGGTACGGCGGCCCCCCTCCCCTCTGGGGGTCTCTGGGCGGGGCCGGCTCCTTGGAGAGCGAGAGGCCCTCCAGGTTGCGGGTGGCGTCGGACAGGACGGGCGAGAGAGGCAGCGAGAGCGGGAGGGAGAGAGGGAGCGTCTTCAGGAGAGAGGAGGAGGGGGAGAGAGGAGGCGGGGGCAGGGGCGGGTCCTTGCCGCCGGAGAAGGAGGGAGAGCGGGGGAGCGGGGAGGGGGAGGGGGAGAGGGGCGCCCCCCGGAGGAAGTACGGGGAGTGGGGCTCCTTGGCCGTGGGGGAGGGGGTGAGGGGGAGGTCGCTGGACGAGCAGACGCTGTACCTGAGGGAGAGGAAAGACACCGTCGTCAGTCAAACCCACTGAGACCCCTTTATACTGAGTTTGAACGGAGTCCCCCCAGGGGTCTATACTAGGCCCTATCCTGTTTTTTTGGGCGGTGAAACCGCCCCTATAAGTGAGGTTTGGATATTTGTACAACAAATCCTGCGCTGTGATTGGCCAAAAATGTACCCCGCCTAACCCTGCACCGTGATTGGCCAATCACAGTCTATTCAGGACTGTGATTGGCCAGTGTCACATGACACATGTGCATAGCCCTATATAAGAAACCATAACTTAAAAAAAACAATAAATTTGTTTTTTTTAAGTTATGGTTTCTTCCATCATAAAGAGTGTTTCAATAAATGTATTTATTTTTTGTACATGATTGGTTGACTCCATTCAGTATTGTGATTAGCTAGCAAGACACCGCCCACTTGACACAGGGTGTGATTTTTACTCTACAGAAAGGTTTTTGTTGAAACACAGATGATAGCACCAACAGCTGCTCTATTGGCTCAGTGGTAAAAATGTCAGCACTTTGAATCTCAGGCAGGACAAGACAGTTACAGTTACTGTACGGAGCGCAGCTTTAAGTGGTTCATATTGAATTATGTTGCTTATACTATTCATATTATCTTATGTGAATGCACCTTAAAGGACCACTTCACCCATTTTCAACCTATCTCCATATAATTGGTCCTCACTAATACTCTTCATCAGACGGCACCACATAGACAGAAATGTTCTGTCTGCTCGGTCTGTGTCTCAGAGTAGGGCTATACGGTCAGAAACTTCTCTAGTGTGTGTGTGTGTGTGTGTGTGTGTGTGTGTGTGTGTGTGTGTGTGTGTGTGTGTGTGTGTGTGTGTGTGTGTGTGTGTGTGTGTGTGTGTGTGTGTGGATGAGCTATACCTGAACTGCTCGTGTATCTGGAGGACGTCCGGGGCGCTGCCGCCCAGCGAGTGCAAGGCCTGCTGGGAAAGGCCCTGCGGCGGCGAGTAGAGGAGGTCAAGGTCGCGGGGGCTCAGAGCGTCACAGGAGTCATAGTCGCTGTCCGTTGGCAGGAACACCTCCGACGAGCCGTCCTCATCCGACCCCAGCAGAGAGTCTGACCGCACGCACGCACGCACGCACACACACACACACACACACACACACACACACACACACACACACACACACACACACACACACACACACACACACACACACACACACACACACACACACACACACACACACACACACACACACACCATTATTAATAGGAAAGCTCAAAATAACTGAATTTGGAAAAGTAAATGTATCACCATTCCACGATTATTTATTAACCACATTAACCTTGGCATGTTTTTTGTGTTCAATTACTATTATTATTATAACCCCCCCCCCCAAAAAAATATAATAATAATAATAGTGAAAACAGCATCTACAAGCTCACGCCACAATGTGACAGCTATTTTCACTATTTTGTATAGTTAATTCGTAACATAAATGTCTACTCTATTAAAAGAAAAATTTAAAGGTATACGTCTGTGTGTGCGTGTGTGTGTGTGACTGTGTGTGTGTGTGAGTGAGTGTGTCTGTGTGTGTGGTTCCTACTCACCTCCCATGATGATCTTCCTTCGCCGCAGCTCGGGCGGCGAGGGCGAGGGCGTGGGCAGGTACTCCATGTTGGAGGAGGTGGAGTCGGTCTTGTGGGATCCCGTCGTCGCGGGGGGGTCCGGCTCCGAGGCGGTGACGTCCAGCAGGCAGGTGATGGGGACCCCGCCGCGGGGCTGCTTGTAGCGGGCACACTGCAGGGCGTCTGTGATCCAGCGCAGGTCACGCCACATCTCGTCCAACTGCTACGGAGACCACGGGATCACAAGAACACTTTAACCACTTGTACCCTCATCATGCATTGTTATTATATAAATATGTTATGGAAAAAATAGGACCTTTTTTCTTTCTTTTCTTACATTAACCACTTGAACTCTAGCATCCCTATTCTGAGGGGAACATTAGCCGAAAATAGCCGATCTACAAGCTCGTAGATCGGCTATTTTCCGTGATACGTGGTGTAGAAGGAAAAAAGAACGGACCAAGTACACGTTTTCTAAGTACTGAGGGTTTAAGTGGTTAAATGTCTTAAAATACACATTATTGTTATCTATGAAATCTATGAAAAGGTTGAATCTGCAACACAATTCTTTACAATTAGTGGGGTTCCCTGCTTCATCTCTCTGTCAACTAGGGGGTCCTTGGCTTGAAAAACATTGAAGACCCCTGGTCTAGAGAGGTTAGTTTTAATTTGTTTAGTTTAGTTAAGTTATTGAAAATACCCGATGCGATGCGTGGTGAGCTTGTAGATCAGCTTTTTCCCCCGCTTTAAAAAAAAAAACATTTAGACCTGAGGACGATTCTAAAAACGCCTTCTAAAACCTAACCTAAGTTTTCTGAAAACGTTCAAATTCTTACAAAAAAAAAAAGAAAAAAGATGTTGCTATACTGTATGTATAGCAACAACTAATGAGACACAGAGGTGGCTCCCGGATTGAAAGGTATAACAACGTATAGGTTACAACAGGTCTAAATGGGTGTAAGAAACATTATTGAAACCAATGAAACATTATGTGACTTAACTACATAGGATCCATTGGAGCACAGGTTTGGTTTTCCATTTACTGAAAAGTAACTGTTCTGGACATACAGTACAAGGTTTCCACCCGACAGCAACGATATCTATAACACTTCCAGTAATTATGGTTAGGAAACAAAAATGATACTGGGAGATATTAGAATATAATCTGCATATAGATCTTTTATTCTCTACGTGCGACACTGCAGCATTTTTAAACAGCCTGTTCTCTCTCTTTCTCTCTCTATGTCTCCATCTCTATATCTCACACGCACACCTGCGTGCGCACCTCATACATACACATGTGCACGCGCACACACACACACTAAGAATCATTGTGAGTGTAGATTGTGAGCCTGGGAGCCTGACAGGGGCTGTGACACCTATGAATAATTCATGAAGGTTTCAATCACCGAGGAGTGATGCCTCCAGGTTTGGACATTGTTCCTTTTTAAACGGCCGCACGCACACACGCGCGTGCGCGCACACACACACACACACACACACACACACACACACACACACACACACACACACACACACACACACACACACACACACACACACACACACACACACACACACACACACACACACACACACACACACACACACACACACACACACACACACACACACACACACACACACACACACACACACACACACACACTCTGTGGGGAGAATGAGGTTTCAGATAACAGGTTTGGGGGGAAATGAGGGGGAGACCACAGCAGAGCAGGGTGAATACTGGGAGCAGTACTGGGGATAACATTATAGAAACAAATCAGAGAGAGAGAGAGAGAGAAAAGAAAAATATTAGTCACAGAGAAGAAAGAAAGACATTTAAGAAAGAAAGAACCTCTCAGGTTCCTGGCAATGCGCATGGCCAGTCAGGCGGTTCTATACAGGCGACACAAGGACAGACTCACTCACTCTCTCACTCACTCAAGAGAAGCAGAAATGACTGGGTGTGTAAACACAATCAATGTGAAAGAAGAGAGAATACCACAGCACCCGATATGATATGTTGGGCGCTGCAGCGTCAAGCATCGCAAAGAAAAGTTGAGTACAGCGGTGGACAGTAATGAAGTATGAAGTACATTTAACGAAGAATGAAGTACATTTACTTGCGTACTGCACTTAGGTAAAAAAAAAAGAATCACGTGTAGTTGAGTAATATTGGTTAAGTACTTTGTCAACTACTGGCTGAGTATGAGCGAATGGATTCACCTCCTCACACTCCACCTTAGCCCGTAGCACTTGATGCAAACGTTAAAATGGCATTTAGATGGCATGTTATTTAGACAGATGGCAGGTGCATTTGTTGACCTGGCATCCTATAGTTTGTATAGTTTATACATTTTATGATATTATACCGTTTACACTGATGCTAGGTTCTTAGTTTACCTATGATCCTAGATTACTGAGGCACCACATTGTCTCTCTGTATTTGATGTATGTGTTTACCTTGCTTATTGTAAGTCGCTCTGGATAAAGAGCGTCTGTTTAAATGCCTAAATTGTAAATTGTACGGAGGCATTCTCCACCGAAAACGCCCAGACAGCATCAGCTGTCCTCCGGCTGAGGCGCGTACTACTCCTGTCTCGTCTCAGAGAGCCTGCCGAGTAAGACAGCAGCTGTGAAAGAGATGAAGGCAACGATATAGCGGCTTATCTGGAGAAGCGCTACCCAGAAGACAGTCAAGTGTTTGTTTTCGGGAACACTGCCAGCCTTCTTGACCCGTACTCCCACTGCCTGAGTGCCTTTTGGCGGCGGGGAACGGAACAAGGAATCCACGCTAAAGTGCTTGTTGGCATGGCAGCTGTAGCAGTCAAGTCAGGTTATTGCACTAGTCGTTTTGCATTTTTCATTAGGATTTACTTTTATTTCGTTTGGGACTTATTGTTTTAAATTCCAGTTGAGTTTTGATTTGTTTTTATAACTCTACAGAGTTGCTCCACGCGTCGGCACATAGAGATTGTATGATCTGAGACGTCATCTCGTAAAGATGTTTTTGATTGATTGAATACTTTATTTAGAAGTTTGCAGAGAGAAAAGAACATGGAAGTACAGTTCAAAACACAAGGTCAACTAAAAAGGATGAAAAACCCAAAGAAGCCTTTCGGCTTGATTCAATAGGGGTCCTCACGTACTCAATTCATAAGACAACGTAGGTCACGTTCTTCTTGAACTCCTGTCCAAAGTGCTGGCCCTGAATCTCTCTGCCCGGGTTTTATGTTGATGGACCACATTTTCACGAAGATATGATAATATAAAGTTGACATACAGTACAACTGTGTGGGAGCGTAATGCGCCGTGATATTGGGATATTGCATTTACATCTTTGTTTGTGTCACGTATTACCAAACGGGAAGAAAATGTGAGAATCTGCTTGCTGCTGTGCAGACGGGTTTAGGGAGGTAATGTAAAGTGTAAAGAAGGAGCGGCCAGGTTCTTTGTCATGGCATGTGCAATAGACACACAGACAATGGAATGCATCGACATCAATGAGACCAAGAAAGTGACCTATCCTTCCTTTACATAGGACAGTGGTTCTCAAAGTGTGGTCCAGGGACCCTCAGGGTTACCTGAGGGGGTTCCAAAAGGACCCTTACAGGGCTGTAACTCTGAGAGTGTACACATTACGGGTCCATTTGGTTCCATTTGTACAGTCTAGGAGTTATAGGGGGTCCTTGACATTAAAAAGTTTGAGAACCACTCGGAGTAGGGGGAGGATGGGCTAATTCAGTCAACTCGAAAGACAGAGAGAGAGAGAGAGAGACAGAGAGACAGACAGTCAGTCAGTCAGTCAGTCAGTCAGACAGTCAGACAGTCAGACAGACAGACAGACAGACAGACAGAGATATTGAGGTATCATTGTGAGCTTGTGAACGGGACACACAAGCCTTCAACTTGTTACAAATGGGAGAATCAGAGAGTGGTGTTGGAGGTCATGACATTTTCCACCTTTATTTCCTGTTTATTGGCGATATGATGCCCTGCAATGGTGCATACTGTGCATTTACTCTGGACTACACACCGCAAAGTGATGAAATACTGTATGATCATATATTTATAACATGTATAACAAGTAGTAGTACTGTAGTTGTGTGTAGAAATGGAACGGACACATAAGGGTCCATTTGGTTTCATTTGTACAGAGTTACAAATGGATAAATGAATGTAGCTGAAATTAGTTCATCATTTTACTGTGTGTGTGCTCTCTTTTGAAGGACACTGCACTATGGTAAGCTATTCAGTATTCACAAAGCCTGCCAGACTCATTACCGCCCAAAGAAGGAATTGGCATTGTATTAGGTGCCTTTATCCAAAGTGCTTTATAATGTGCATTATTCACCCATTCGCACACACACACACACGCACGCACGCACGCACACGCACTGACAGCAGAGGAAACCATGCAAGGCACCAACCTGCTCATCGAGAGCAGTTAGGGGTTCAGTGTCTTGCTCAAGGACACCTCGACACTTAACCCAGGGGGAGCCAGGGATCAAACCAGGAACCTTCCACCCCTGAGCCACTGCCATTATACCAGCTCTGAAGCATTGATAATACTATTGACTTGTCAGGGCTTGCTCTTTAACATAGCTAAATCAAACACGATCATTATTCATTTATTAGCTTCACCTGTGTCATGACCCTGCCATGACACATCAGTGAAAAGCGTTCATTCTACAATTACACCAGTAAACATCCTTTCGAAGTGTAATATTTACTGGGAAAAAAATTAAGAATTTAAACAAAATGTATGAGCCCTGGCTTAAATCCATATATTCAAATGCACCAAATGCACTTTCACCTAGTTTCACACAAGGCAAAGTCAGTTCTTGCATGAGTTCTGGTTCAAAATTGCAATATTGCTCTATGGGTTGCAATGTACTGTATAAGGAAACGTTACTTTGTTTAATCTTATTACACATAGCACTACTAGACTAAAGCTTTCATTCCATCATGTGTGTTTGCTCTTCTGGGCAGGTGCAGGGACGTCAGCAGCATTGTGCAGAAAGCCATAGAGAATCCTAGCATTGGAAGCATTCCCCAGTATGTGTGCCAGCTTGTCCTGACTGAACTTAGCAAGATCGGCCAGGCTGTCAGCGTTGCTGATAAGCGCCCTGTAGTTTTTGGCGTTGACCCCGGGCATCTTTAACAGGAAGTCGTACGGCCCGGGGTTGTAGAGGTCGGCCGACTCGGCCACCGTGTCCGACGACTCGCCCGCGACGGCCTGCGCCGCGGCGGCGTCCGGCTCCGGACGGCCTCGCTTCAGTTCACGGAAGATCTCGGCCGTGGCGTGGGGCGAAGCGCACCACAGGATGCGGAGGCGAGGGAAGTGCAGGGTGAGGAGGGTGAGTCGGGAGGTGACGTCGTTGGCCGACATCTCCTGGCGAAAGTCGGAGCGTGCCACCAGGGAGAACGGCTTCGTCGGGTCAAACTCAATCAGCAGCACGGGCCTCTTGTAGTAGCGCGTCATGGACAGGCACTGGCTGTAGAGACGGCCGCTCTGCAGCGAGCGGATCAGATCGCTGACGCTCTTGCGCTCCACGCAAGTGTCGTCGGTCAGGATGTAGTCCCCCACCTCGAGGGTGACGGGTTCGAGGTCCAGCCCACGCCGGTGGAGCAGCGAGGGGAGCTCGCTGCGGAACTCCCGCATGTCCACGACGACGCGCGACGGCTCCCTGGGCCGCTCCTGTCCGCCTGCTTTGCGAGTGTCGGCGGTCGCGTTGGCCGGCTCCAGACTTCTAGCCAGGTCCAGGTTAGTGTCTTCTCTGCCCTCTCTCTCCTCTGGACCCACCATGATGGCCTTCTCCCTGATCAGGTGTTCAAAGGCTTTCTTCTCCTTGGAAAGAGCCGTCAGATACCTCTGCTCCTCCGTCGAGCCCCCGTAGATCAGGAAATACACCCTCAGCGGCGACCCCGGCCGACTGGCCTTGTAGATCTCCAGCTGGCGGACGAAGCTGAGCTCGGCGTCATAGAGCACCACGAAGCGGGGCTCCACCTCGCGCAGCACCCGCGCCAGGCTGTAGGGGTCGCTGCAACCCTTCAGCGGGTGGATGACCATCATGGGCTCCTTCTGTACGCCGTAGTAGGCGTCAGACGACAGGTCCAACTTCAGCTGCTCCTCCTCTTCTTCCTCGTCCATAAGTCCATCTTCATCCGTCATCCTCTCAGTTTCGTCCCTCATAATGTCTTCGTCTTTCGGTCTGCTTTTACTGTCAGAGGTCTTCTGTGATGCTTTCCTCTCTTTGGTTGTCTTCTCAGGTCGTTGTCGTTTCTTGGTCCAGCCCTGTTTGTCGAGTTCTAAGGCGGCGGCGAAAGCGGCAGAAGCGGCGTCGTCTCGCTTGCCGACAGTGCACGAGTACAGCCGGTTGAGCAGCGCGTCAGAGCCGTGTTTAATGTACCACTGCAGCTGGGCGCAGGCCCTGTCGTCACTGGCGCAGATCAACACACGACCCGGTTCACGTTCAGAGCTTTTGTTCTCCTTCTCGATCTCCTGCAGGACCTCGGTCAGAGCCTCCCACTTGGGACTCTTCTCCAGCACCAGCTCTCGCTTCATCTCTGTGGCGAAGGTCTGCTTCTTCCCCATCTCTGCCGCCGCTTTGAGCCTCTTCCTCCTCTCCGAGACGAGGTACACTCTGCTCCTGGCGTTCACAAACATGGAGTTGCACGAGTCCAGGAACAGCCAACCGGAGTTGGTGCCAAAGTTCTTCTGGCTGGTGTGCAGGGACTCGAGCAGGTTGAGGTAGGTGACACAGTCGTACTGGGTGAGGTAGAGCAGCAGAAGCCTCAGCACCTTCAGGTCCTGGACCAGGGCCTTGGTCTGGGCCCCCAGCTGGTGCCACAGAGGATCCAGGTAGTGACGGATGGTATTCTCGAAGGCGTTGCCCAGCAAGTTCTCCAGGGAAAGGTCTTCGGCCTCCAGCGTGGGGTTGTAGCGCTTCAGCTCCTTCAGGCAGGCACCCATGATGTCCAGGACGGAGCTCTGGATGGCCCTCATGGCCGGGGTCAGAGCCACACGCAGCTCCACCACCTCGGGCTTGTGTCTGTCCAGAGCCGCTTTCACCGACGCCTGGAACCTGGGCCAGAGGTAGAGCTTCCGGACAAAAAGGTGCCTCATGACGCGCTCCACATGGCAGAAGCCGGAGGAGAAGGCCGTGGCCTTGTCCGTGAAGGCCTTGATGAAGCCCGTCTTGTTCTTCTGTCTGAACAGGCGCAGGATGAAGGCCTCCTGGCACGACTCGACGATCCTGTGGGCCCGGTACACCAGGATGCCGGATACGAGGTGTGCGGGGACGCGGTCCGTGAGGAGGTCCACCACCAGGATTCTGCTGGTGACGAACAGCACCCCTCCCCGGCCGTACACGTCACCGCGCTCTGCGCTCTGGATGTCACCGGTCACCGTCCTGGGCAGGTGGGTGACGCCCTCACCTCTCAGCTGCTCTGTGAAATACTCCTGCTCCGGGGTTGTCGTGTTGAGCAGTAAGACCAGGCTGTCTTCCACCGAGCAGACCCGCATGAACTGCAGCACAATGCGGTCTATCCCCATGCCCTCCGCCGTCACCAGCAGCCCATCGTCGCTGAACAAGTTCGAGAACATCTCCATCTCGAACTCCAGCAGAGGAGGCCCCGCCGCCATGATTATTGGTTGCGACGCACAAAGTGACAGATTATTGGTCACGACGCACAAAATGGCAGTAACCAAAACAAAGTATCTCGGCTATATGGGCATGTGACGGCATGTTGGCATGTTGGGCATGTCCATATTTGGGCTGATAGCTGGTCTCGTATTCAGCCTGCCCGTCGTTGCCGGGGTTATTGCATTGACAACACGTTGCGTCGCTAAGGTCCAGTCCATATATAGGCATATCTGCGCACACAGACACTCACACACACCGTCTGTCACAACTTTTACTTTATATAGTAGATTTGCCCTATTTAGGAACCCTCACACTCTGGGAATGTAAGGCTTTCTGTCTAATTGGGTACATATACTGTACTATTGAAGAGCTGTATTAGCTACATAGCTTTGTGTTAGAAATAGGTGCATGTAGCTTGAATTCATTTCAATTTGACCATTCTATCTTCATATGTGTGACCTATGTTTACATTTTCAGCCTTCAAAATGCTTTGTGTATGTGTATGTGTGAAAAGACTTGGTGCTTTCCAAATCACTCAACTGTGACACAGATACAGGCACATACACACATGTACGCACAGAGACAAACATGTAGAGAAATGCACATATCATACACACACACACACACACACACACACACACACACACACACACACACACACACACACACACACACACACACACACACACACACACACACACACACACACACACACACACACACACACACACACACACACACACACACACACACACTTACTTGACACAGGTCTATGCACATACACACACGCGCGCATTCACACATTCCTCTGCTGTGTGTGAATGTATGTGTGAACAGGTGTAATGCACATTCTTAAGCACTTTGGATAAAGGCACTATATATATAAATGTGGGAAAGTGCTGAAAAGCAGAATGGCCGCAACACTCCAGATTAAACAAAAGTGTCAAGGTGCCACGGCTCAACAATACCATGAAACGTTGCTCTGTCCGTGGGGAGGAAAAGGCTATATAAATGCACTATTTAGCATTTTACCACACACACACACACACACACACACACACACACACACACACACACACACACACACACACACACACACACACACACACACACACACACACACACACACACACACACACACACACACACACACTTAGTAGTGACACCAGGGATGATTCGTCTGGAAAGAATGTCAGACCTCTGGAGAGGAGAGGAGAGAAGAGGAGGAGAGGAGAGGAGAAATGAGGGAAAAGACACTAAACTGAGACACATCATATCCATTTAATGTGAAACTTAGTACAGTCTAAAGGGAATGATAAGCTACTAGCTAAAACCTGTTATCTCCATATTTTAACATTTTGTGTTCTTCCTAAATTAACGCCCTACTTGATCACATTACCGCGTCATACAAAAGCATCAAAAGTAGCAGATCCACAAGCTCGAAACGCGGCGCGTGGATCTGCTACTTTTGATATTTTCAAATTAATCCTGAAAAGTAACAGTTTTGGACATGATATATTAGAGCTGTACATTTGAGGTGTAATCCTATCATATAATAAGGAAACCTCTGCAAGTCATCAAAACCTGACCGTTCTGCCCGGTCCTCCTCAGTGGCTTGGGCAATTGAGCTGAACTTGCACACGGCCATTGACCATTAGCATATGCACACAACTGCGAAGCCCGTTTTTCACTTTCCCAAAATGTAAGCTGTTTTATTTATTAGCGTTTTTGTGCACCGGAGATTCTGGGTCCGGGCTAAAACCCAATATCCAGGCAGTCAGGCTATACACATTCCATTGGCAGTACAATAGAGCTTTGACTTCATCTCAAGGATGGATTACAAAGCGTCTGAACGCGGTGTTACCGCGCCTCGCGTAAAGTAAATACTTAACAGGAATCAGCGGCCTACCAATGCCTCCCTACTTGGCACTCGGCATCAAGAGTTGGATCGGGGGTAAGTCCCTGTGACATACTAGCGTCATGTCCAGGGGGTGTACTTGTACATGAAGCCGCCTCATGCAACAGAAACAGGAGATAGTCTCCTGCCCTATGTGCCACGTGGCTCGGCAACGCTTACTTTAGATTACAAACGCCACACGACACACAACAATTGCAGATCTACAAGCTCACGACGTGCTGCATCGCGAAATGATAATGATAATTATTTGATGGGTGTCAAACGTTGCAATGAGTCAAACCTATCTGGTTATATGTGTTTATATGTATGAATCAAGTCATATTTTCATAAAAAATGCATATGGACGGACAGAAAGACGGACAGACAGACAGACAGACAGACAGACAGACAGACAGACACTGTGCTATGTGTGAATGTTTCCTCCATCAACACATGGCATGTGTAAATAAACTGTAAAATTACACAGCATCACGTCATCTGTACACACACACACGCTATAGTGTGTGTGTGTGTGTGTGTGTGTGTGTGTGTGTGTGTGTGTGTGTGTGTGTGTGTGTGTGTGTGTGTGTGTGTATATTTAGCAATTTACTGTGCATGCGTGCATGTGACAGTAAGAGCTGAGACAAGAAAAAAAACATCATTCAGATTAATATTTGTCTTTTTGCACGTACACACACACACACACACACACACACACACACACACACACACACACACACACACACACACACACACACACACACACACACACACACACACACACACACACACACACACACACACACACACACACACACACACACACGTATTATTTGTTCCTCTCTCTCTTGCTGAGTAGTTTGTGGTCGGAGGGACAACTTTTTCCAAGTTTAAAATCACAGTGAAACAGACAGACACTCTCGTGCACGCACACACAACACCACACACACACACACACACACACACACACACACACACACACACACACACACACACACACACACACACACACACACACACACACACACACACACACACACACACACACACACACACACACACACACACACACACACACCTCTCCTTCTCTTCACTCTCTTAAGTGGAGAGCAGCTTGTGGCTTTGTGGTCAGCCTCCATTCACAAGATGGCTCGTGAAACCACCACACACACACAAATACGAACACACGCTCACAAACACGTATGTGAAAATCCACAATCCAACAGACTATACAGTTTGCACATTTTTATTTAGGTAACATTTTGAGCCAGTCTGGTGGCTCAAAACATTGCCTAAATAAATCTGCGGATTTTCTTTCAAGACTTGCGACCAAAAGAGTACACTGCAAAATCCTCAGCGTTGGTTTAACTCGACCTTCTCAACAACACACTTTTTGCTACCATTCCTAAAGACTTTGTCCAAAACTCACAGAAATGTGTACACATTATCTCTGGGGTCATGTGATCAACATATATGAGTCTGAATTTTCAGATCCCATTCCAATTGGCTAAGACTACCTTCCACAGTTTGCAGGCCCTGGGTAGGCAACCCGGCCTGGCGGAGACCTGTGCTCCAAACAGCACACTTTTCTAGTTTTAATGATCAATCAGTTGATTGTGTTCCAGCTTGGATCAAATGGAACTAACGTAGTATACTTTTTAATATTATGTTGTATTCAAAATCTAAAAGGTACCGTTTAGATCATGACAAAAATGCACACACACACTCTATTACACACGCTATTAGTGAGTACACACCAACTGAAAGTCCAATAGGCTATATGCACAGCAGCCATATTGGAAGGAAATTGGGCCTTCACGGGTGTTACCAATGATACTAATGAAGCCTCTGTTCCATTTAGTGTAAGTATTCGTATCAAAATGTACTTAAAGTACAACAAGTAGAAAGTACTCATTGTGCAGAATGTCCCATTTCACAAGTTTTCAAATGTATAAAAATCTTCTGAAAATAGCAGATCTACTGTGACCTTGTAGATCGGCTATTTTCAAATGGCCGAAATGTATATAGGCTAGGGCAGAAGTGAGCAATGTAGGCTATGTTTCGTAATAATCAAAATCTACAAAGTAACTAAAGTTCAAATAATTGTAGTGGAGTAAAAGTACAATATCTGCCTCTGAGATGTAGTGGAGTAGAAGTAAAAGTACTGAAAACTGGAAATACTCCAATAAAGTAAAAAATACCTCAAAATTGTACTTAAGTACAGTACTTGAGTAAATGTACTTGGTAACTTTACACCACTGTCAAGGACCAGAGCGATCCATTTTATAATACTTTTAGAGACAGAGGTTTTAGAACCTGGCTGCAGTCCTGACATAAAGGAAGAGACCTCCACGTACCTGGATGTAGTCCAGTATGAGCTGGTTTCTCTGCTTGGCGGTGGACACCTCGCTGTCGCTGATGGCCTCTCGCAAAGCCTGCTGGGTAATGAGGGCGTCCAGGTCCAGCACGGACGACAGACGGCAGTACAGGTTGATGAACTTTTCCCTGTAGGCACAGAAGTGCACTGGAGACACGCGCACACACACACACACACACACACACAGACGTTAACATTAACTTCCTGTCACGTGACACCAAGAAACAATGGTTCCATATTCATTTAATGTCCAACTTTAGCTTAATCGTGAAGCAAAAGTTTCCAAATAGTCAACTCTGATACCTCAATTTGAACCAAGTTTGACCTCAGCAGTTCATGGCTCGACCAATGGGGTCGAGTTAGTTTGTGACGTCGTAGACACATAAAGGACATTAAAGTGCATGCGTTATGAGCTCAGTGCCAGGGAGGGAGGGAGGGTGTCCCTAGGGCCACTGAGGCCCCCATGAATTTCATAGGGAACGATGGAAGATTCATGAAAGACTGAAGAATCTTTCAGAATCCTTCCTTTGTTGCTAGTTCAATAGAAAATGCAATGATTCGTGACCGTGACTGAGACCCATTTTTAAGGGTTGCGAGCTACCCCTTTATTTTTGTTTCCTACATTTTGTTTTTAATTATTATCATTTCAAAAGATTTTCAAAGTTAAAAACAACTTCAAACGTTTATAAAAAGAAAAAGAAAAACGTTTAAGAAGGAGTGAAAATAGCAGATCTACAAGCTCACAACACGTCACATGGCTATTGTCACTAGTTTGGGTCCCAGGGAGACATCAAATTTCTTTTTTGGGGTCTTGAGCTAAAACGTTTGGGAACCACTGCCCTAGAATTACAGTTCACAGCATGACAGTTAGAACATTTAGAAAGACATCTAACCTAACAAAGGGTCAAAGACAAGCTCTTACGGCAATGTGTCACAGTAGTGTGGCCACAGAGCAAATGGAATGTCACAGGCTGTCACCCGTACAGTCATGAAATGATAAATCGCTATTTGACAGCCCAATATCGCCACCACAGTGCGTGCATGTGTGTGTGTGTGTGTGTGTGTGTGTGTGCGTGTGTGTGTGTGTGTGTGTGTGTGTGTGTGTGCGTGCGTGCGTGGTTCCTCTTACCCAGTTCGAACATGTGCAGGGGCAGGTGCAGGAACCCAGACAGCGGGGTGTAGGGGTTGGCCTGTCCGGGCGCCGTGCACACGTCGTCGGCCGTGGGGAGCAGCAGCAGGAAGGAGACGCCGTGGCCCAGCTCCAGCACCTCCTGGCTGTACACGCGGAACTGCCGCGCCTGAAGCACAACAGCACCAAACACAACTGATATTTATCTGCTTTCTGTTTGGTTACGGTGCATTTTATATCCCATTCAATCCGGGAACGCATCGGTGTCATTTTTTAAATTTCTTTGGCTATTCAAAAATAGCAGATCTACAAGCTCATAGCGCGGCACGGTGCCGCGCTATGAGCTTGTAGATCTGCTGTTTTTGAAAAATCTTGAACATTTGTGCAAATCTTTGAATATTTTTTTAAGCGAACATTTGTTAAATATTTAGTTCCAGGGACCTCCCCAGAAAAGATTTGAGTTAAGGCGTCTCCAGACCAAACAGACTACTTCAGACTACTTCAGACTGCAACAGACTGGTATTCGGTTGGCAAAAGTTGGCATTTAAGTCTGTCAACCGACTGGCCATTCATGAGCTAATTTGACTTTTAGCCTGCCAGCGTTGCCAGGTCTGCTTATTATAAGCGACTTTGGGCTTGTTTCCCTGCAAAGACACTTGGACATAGGGATGTTCCCAGCGTTTTTTCTTCACTGACGTGCAGTGGTGTAAAGTAACTACTACATTTACTCAAGTACTGTACTTAAGTACAATTTTGAGGTACTTTTACTTTACTGGAGTATTTCCAATTGTCTATACTTGTACTCCACAACAATTATTTTAAATGTTTAGTTACTAGTTACTTTGCAGATATAAATCATTATGAAACATACATTAACCACTTTAGCCCTATTTTATACCTATAAGCTATTTGAAAATAGCAGATCTACAAGCTCACAACGTGTTGCGATGCACGCGTTCTGAGCTTGTAGATCTGCTATTTTCAAACATTTTTGTACTTTTACTTTTGGTACTTTAAGTACATTTTTATACCAATACTTTAGTACTTTTACTCAAGTAAATGTTGAATTACTTGTAACAGACTCAGAGTACATCTATTGCATTCAAGCCTGGAATTTCGTCATTTTAGGGGCAAGGCCACTTGGCCTTTGGTGTTGTAATTTTTTGGAGGGCACAAAGGCCAAATGCCAGGGCAGGAAGGCCATCCAAGTCCATCCAAGTCCAAAAATGATTTTTAAGTCCACGGAAATAATGCATTTAACTTGAAGGTTAAGGATGATTGTATTTTAATATATTATAAGAATAGTATAACTATCTGTGAAATATAACCCATTTATTTCACAAAATAATGTGTTGGCAAATGACCAATATTTAGTTATATAGGTCTCAATATGTCACATTCAGCCCTGGACTTCACTGTCTGAAGTAGGGGTCACATTAATCACATTAGATTCACAGAATGTATTTTACCCACAAGTTATTTTCATTCAAATGAAATGTGAATGAACTTGCACTAATAATGACTTTAGTTGATTTTTCACGCTTTAAAATATAATTAATATAATATAAATATAATTATTAATAATTACAGCTTGTAGATTGGCTATTTTCACGATTTTAAATTGTTTTTAAATAATAAAAAAGGAACATACAAGATTTCCACCCGACAGCCATAATATATAGCCAATATATGGTTCTGTATCAGTATATGAGTCAGTTTTTGCAGATTTCATTCTAATTGGCTACTATGCCTGAATATGAATTTCATGAGCCTGGGTAGGTCACCCTGGCTTGGCGGAGATATGCCCTGTAGCGCACACTCCGCACAGCAGCAGCAGGTGAAAGCAATTCACTTAAACGAGGGTTGTGTTGCACACCAAAAAACGGACTAAAACTGTCACATTCTAGCTGCTGAAATAAACTTCCCATTTAGATCATTGTTGACAAATGAACAGGGGACTGGTGTCTAAAAAAAAAACTTATTGACAGGAAAATCGCGCATTGATACTTTTACTCAAGTAAAACATTTGAGTACTTTTTCCACCACTGCTGACGTGTACACAACATTTTTGAAAACTAATTTACACACCTGCTCCCAATAAATTACATCACCACAGCGCAAAAGTAGGTCAAATCAATCAATCTCTCTCTCTCTGGGAGCAACAACGAGAAACAGTGAATGTAGGTTTTCATAGACATGGTCGCTTGTTTCTCTCACATAATGTGGCAACACCGACAGCCCTCTGTTGTCACTTCGTCTCTGCTACATAGCTACTCCAGTCGGGCCCCAGTCGGCTAAAAAGCTGAACATGTTCGGTCGGCTCTGGGTCGGCCGAAAAGGTCCCGACGGACCCCCCGACGGACCCCTAACCGACTGGACGACGCTTCCCGACGCCAAGTCGGCCCAAAACCGGGCCGACTAGGATTGGTCTGGAGTTACCTTTACAAATGTTCGCTTTAAAAATATATATATTCAAAGATTTGTACAAACTTTCACGATTTTTGAATAGCCAAAGAAATCTAAAATGACAGAGATGTGTTCCCGGATTGAATGGGTTAATTATCATTGTGTGTGTGTGTGTGTGTGTGTGTGTGTGTGTGTGTGTGTGTGTGTGTGTGTGTGTGTGTACCTGGTACAGGGGTCTGTTGACCAGTTTGAGCAGAGCTTTGACGGCCGTCTGCAGCTCATAGTACAGCTGGGGGGTGTGGCCTTCTGCCTTCAGCCCCACCTCCGCTCCCTCTGGCTCCTCCTCCACCTCAGGCTGCTCCTTCTCCGTCTCCTCCGTGATGGACAGACTCTGCAGCCACTCCCACTCCTCCCTGCAAGGAGAGAGGGAGGGAAAGAGGGAAGGAGGAAAGGAAGGAAGGAATCAAATCAAACTTACAAAGCACATTTAAAAACTGTTGATAGACTCAGTGGTGGCAAGAGTACTCAAATGTTTTACTTAAGTAAAAGTATCAATACTGCAATGTAGAAGTCCGGAATTCAAAATGTACTTGAGTAAAAATGTATTACAAACGTTTGAAAATAGCCGATCTACAAGCTCACAACGCGTCGCGATGACGAACACAAACTAAGTTGATTCAGACAACATAGAGCAGCACCAAACCCAGTACTGTTTTTTTATTATTATAAAAATGTTAATTTCCTGTTGATTTTGCTGTTGTTATTAGGAAGAAAACCTGGACTGGATCCAGATCTTCAAATAGTAAAATCAACAGGAAGTTGACATTTTTATTAAAAAAAAAAACAGTACTGGGTTTGGTGATGCTCTATATTGTCTGAATCAACTTTGTTTGTGTTCGCATACGTGCCAAAAGAGTGACTTTGAGAGCTGTTTCACCGTACAATGTAAGTCAATGAGGAGCATATTTAGAATGATCAATTTCTAAACAATGGTTTAATTCTTTTTGATTTCTTGTCCACCTTTGGAGTTACATCATGGCAAGGTACTGTAACTACACAACCCAAACCTCTACCAAAGCGGTCTTGCCCTTTAACACGAAACTTGCTGAGCGCATTCATGCTCCCTCTAGGATGAACCCTAGTGATTTAGCTGATCCATGGCCTTTGTGTTGTTGCATTTTAATGTGCTGTGATTTGTGTTATGTTTTTATATGGCTGCTGCCTTGGCCAAGGTCTGTCTTGTAAAAGAGATTTCTGATCTCAATGGGACTTTCCTGCTAAAACAAAGGTAAAATAAAATAAAATAAAAATAAAATGTGTGTTTGAGTGTGCCCATACTGTACTGTATACTGTATACTATATATATGTGCCTGTGCGCGAACACGTGTGTGTGTGTGTGTGTGTGTGTGTGTGTGTGTGTGTGTGTGTGTGTGTGTGTGAGTGTTGTATGTGCATGTGTGCACCAGTTTATTGACCCGGTGCTGAGGCTTGCTGTGTACGTACTGTATGTTTGTCTGTACATGTTGTGTGCATCTGTGTGTGTCTGTGTGTGTGTGTGTGTACACATGCATGTTCGTGTGCGTATGTGTATATGCACGCGTGTGTGTGTGTATGTCCACAATGCAGCCTCTGTGCGTTTTCCCCTGCCATGTGCCGTCACCTCTCCTCTCGTCTGCCTCGGAAACCAAAACAAACAAATAAATTAACAAACAGCTCATTTAGACAACAAGCTGCACTCCGGCGGCCCGCTAATGAGCCCGGCCTGAGCATGTGCACACGCACGCTACCTCCCCTCCCCCCCCCCCCACCACCACAAGTTAATAAAGGCTAAATCAGGTTTAGAAAGGTTAAATAACAAGGAAGGCCTCGATCGATTCCTATCTCCCTGTTAATCAAGGATGCACCTCAGGGTGGAGGAAACCGAAGGTATATTTAATTGTGTCTAACGCCAGGGGACTACGTAAATTCAGTCCAATTTCAGCCCGATTTTTGTCACCGCCGACAGGTTTCCAGCCTGAATTTGGACGTGGGGATAAAAGATCTAAATGTGTTAGAATCCTAGATTACGTCTCTGTTTCCAGATTAATTTGCTGCATATTTAACATAATTATACAGTATAGGGACAAGTCTCTAAGTATTAGAGTAAAGTCCTATCTGTAAATTTGTATATATGTATATATATGTGTTTTAATTGTCATACTATTCTATTTTTTCTCTTGCTTTAATATATTGTATAATATCTGTATAAGTCAGTGACAAATAAAATTTCTTGAATCTTGAAAAGTATATACTATTTAGCTATTTAATCTCTAACGCTATTTATTAGGACCACTTTTGTCAACATTGAATATTTTTAATTGAATTTTAGAAGTAATTTAATTGCAATTTTCCAAGTATGTGTGTGTTATATGGCCTCTTCATGCAGTACTACACACCTGTCCACCCACAACCTCTCTATAGAGAGCTTGTGGGTGGACATGTGTGTAGTGCTGCATGACTATGAAGACAACATAAATTAATTATGTCCAGTGTGTGTGTGTGTGTGTGTGTGTGTGTGTGTGTGTGTGTGTGTGTGTGTGTGTGTCTGCGCGCGTGTGTGGGCAAGTACAGTTTACTACTTCATCTATTATTGTATTGTTATTGTGTGTGTGTGTGTGTGTGTGTGTGTGTGTGTGTGTGTGTGTGTGTGTGTGTGTGTGTGTGTGTGTGTGTGTGTGTGCGCGCGCGCGTGCCTGCGCGTGCGTGTGAGAGTATAGTTTATTGCTGTATCTATTGTTCGATGGTTTCTTGCTGTATTTATTGTTAATTGTTGTGCGCATTGTTTACTCTCTCCCCCCATTTTCACTGAATCCTTTATCAGTGAAATTATTATGATTAGATGTTATTGATCGAGCTGAATAAACACAGACTTTAAGCTGTCCTTATCCAACGCTGTCAACGGTCATTTTCTTGCCGTCGGGCAGAAACCTTGTATCTCCATATTTCCCTGGTACATCTCCTGTAATCTTTTGAGCATTTCCATTGAGGGCACATGTGCACGTATGTGTGTGTTCCACCACTTTTTATCAAAAATAACCAGGCATTTACACTACCCAACAAAATCACACGCTATATCCGACAAAAACAATCACAATCAGGCTTGGTGGTCGTTGAATGAACGAATGAACGAATGAACGAATGAACGAATGAACGAATGAACGAACAAACGAACAAACGGACGAACAAAAGAACGAATGAACGAATGAACGAACGCATCCATCCGTCTGTCCGTTCTTTTTCGTAATACAGTTGTTAAAGTAGGCAGACACAAGATGTCTGGGGATTATTTCAAGTCTACTTGTGTGTGTGTGTGCGTGTGCGTGCGTGCGTGCGTGCGCGTGTGTGTGTGTGTGTGCGTGTGTGCGCGCATGCATGTGCACATCATTAAAATAGCTCTCCCGCAGTGAAAAAGATCCCCAACACACCCCTGGACAATGGCGAGAGACAGAGACAGAGAGAGAGAGATGAGGGGAGAAGAAAAGACAATATCTTCTCAATTTTCACTTTGTCTCTGTCTGCACATTACACTTTCCAAACTCTCTCTCTCTCTCTCTCTCTCTCTGTATGCCTCTGTGTTTTGAGATATTGCAGGCAGTCATTAATCATCCATACAGTCACTCTGCATAACACTTGCAGTATATTACAAAGTTTTTCCTCACAGCATAATGTGGTGTATAGAACAGAATTGTTTACTAACAGCTAAGCCCCGAGTTGTACTTCATCATATGACGGTGTCGCGCGCCGAAAATTCACAAGCTCAAGCGACGTGTTGTGAGCTTGTGAATCTGCTATTTTCGGACACGCCGGCGAACGACAAAGCATAAATGAGGGATTATTCTATGGATGGACTGAAGGCTGTGCAGCTCCTGATTCATGAGAAATACTTAAGACGTATGCTGCTGCATAATTCTGGCTGAAATAAAGTTCAGCGAGTCCGTTTGAACTAAATTATGTAATTTTTTATAAAACAGAAAGAAAAAAAAACATTGCCTTCCAGATGTTCTTTTTGACACTTTGATTTTCTGGCCCGCAGAAAGAAATCCCAGCATATACGACATCAAAGCGAACACTTTGATGCGATTGGTCAGGAATTCCTATTCCATATTGAACTGGCGGGGTCTTAACGTTCAGTGCTCAATGCCGAACCACTTCAAGTATAATACAATTTCATCCATAGAGAATTACGGTTATTATGGTTGCGGCAAGCCTGAAAGAAATTCGACTTCTTTACAAGAAGCTGTCAGCCTTACTGTCCTCAAACTGAACTTTTAAAGCGAGTGTAAATGATATGTGTTTGTTTAAAACGTAAAGCTATATTCTGAGTTAATACTCCCGAGTAATCATTGCTAGAGAGTTTGTTCAGGAACAGGGGTCCTCAAAGTGGGGTCTGGGGACTCCCAGGGGTCCTGTGGGGGTTCCAGGGGGTCCCCACAATCATTTTAACCACTTTATCCATTAAAATAGCAGATCTACAAGCTTGCTGCGCGGCACGAAATCTACTATTTTTGAAATCCTTTGAAAAATGATTGATTCTCCTTCTGGGGGTCCCTGGCACAAAACCTTTTCAGATGGGGGTCCACGGCCAAATACATATCAATTTGGGGGTCCTTGACTTGAAAAAGTTTGAGAACCACTGATATAAATCATGCACACGTCTCCTGCAGTATGTGAAACATTCAATGGAATCTCCACACACACACACACACACACACACACACACACACACCCACACACCCCCACACCCCCACACACACACACACAGCTGGGGAATCATCCATATTTCTACCTGACTTTCTGAATTCAAAACCGGTACATTCAACCAAATCCGATTGGATAGCACTCAAGACAGTATACAGTCTCTGTGTGGGCGCACGCACGTACGCACAAACACGCGCACACGCACACCCATGCACCCATAAACACACACAGGGGTAAAAATGCACTAAATGTTTTGATAAACAAACAAAGACAATATCATACGGAACACACATAACATAATAATTAAAAAATAGCAAAAGCAGTCGATATACAAGCTCAAAGCGTGTAGCTTCGCGGCACGTTTCGAGCTTGTATATCGGCTACTTTTGATGCTTTTGTGTGACGCTGTAGTATGATCAAGTAGGACGTAAATTTACGAAAAAAACACATAACGTTAGAATATGGAGATAAGAGGTTTCTGCCTGACAGCAACGTTACACTTTAGCTAAACTGTATTAGCTTTAGCTTCTCTCTCAGACAGCGATGTGTGTGGTGGTGGTTCCTTTGGCAGCCTGGATGTTCTCTGTAGAAAGGCCATGTTTTTTCTTGTCAGCCGCTTTCCTCAATCTAATTGTTAACCCATTCAATCCGGGAAACGCATACAGTGTCATTTTAAAGATTTCTTTGGCTATTCAAAAATAGCAGATCTGCAAGCTCATAGCGCGGCACCGAGTGCCGTGCTATGAGCTTGTAGATCTGCTATTTTTGAGAAGAAAATCGTGAAAATGCGTGCAAATCTGTGCGAATGTAGATCTTTTCACTCGAATCTTTGCTCCTGGAGTCCGTGGACAAATTTGGGGGGTCCTTGACATGAAAAGGTTTGAGAACCACTGATTATGTAGCAACATGAGTTTAAAAAAAGAAGGATTTAGAAGACATTTGTAGAATCCCCAGAAGCAAAGATTTGAGTTAAAAATGTTCGCTTTAAAAAACATACATACCGGTATTCAAAGATTTGCACAACTTTTCATGATTAAAAATAATAATAACAGATCTACAAGCTCTGAGCGTGGCACTCAGTGCCGCGCTATGAGCTTGTATATTTGACATTTTTTTAATAGCACAAAGTATAAAATAATGGTTATAGCAAAAGAAAATCTAAAATGACACAGTATGCGTTCCCGGATTGAATGGGTTAAACACTTTGTTTGTGTGTGTGTGTGTGTGTGTGTGTGTGTGTGTGTGTGTGTGTGTGTGTGTGTGTGTGCGCGCATCTACCTCTGACTGCAGATAGCCTTGGGGCGGTCTGTTTGTCTCTACAGGGTGAACACCACATCACCAGAAAAGGTCAATTCAATGCTTCATTTATAGGCGGTTGTACGAGGGTGTTGCCCCGCCGTATGATGAAGTATAAATAGCACATTAACCACTTAAAACCCACATGGTTGAGCGGAGTTCCTCAGGGCTCTAGGCTAGTGTATTTTCAGTTTTCTGTTATTTTGGGGAAAGCTTTCGCAGAAATTAGCCGTTCGACAAAGCTCACAACGCGTCGCGTCGTGTCCTCCATAAAAGGCTGTCTGAATAGCAGCTGGACAATCAGGGTGGCATAGCTGAATGGTGAGAGAGCCTGGTTGGGGGAACCGCAGTCCCCAGTTTTTCAGTGGTGTAAATGTACTCAAGTACTGTACTTAAGTACAATTTTGAGGTATTTTTTACTATACTGGAGTATTTCAAATTTTCAGTACTTTTACTTCTACTCCACTACATCTCGGAGGCAAATATTATACTTTTACTCCACTACAATTATTTGAAGACTTTAGTTACTAGTTACTTTGTAGATTTTGATTATTATTACAAAACCACTTCAGCCCTATATACATTTCGGCCATTTGAAAATAGCCGATCTACAAGCTCACAATGCGTCGCGTTGCGACGCATTGTGAGCTTGTAGATCGGTTATTTTCAAAAGATTTGTATGCATTTTATACATTTGAAAACTTTGTGAAACGGGTCATTCTGCATAATGAGTACTTTCTACTTTTGGTACTTTAAGTACATTTTGATACCAATACCTTTTACCAGTACTTTCACTCAAGTACATTTTGAATTCCAGATTTTTACTTGTAACAGTATTGATACTTTTACTTGAGTGTACTTTTCCCACCACCCAGTTGTCCCAGGTACGATTCCAGGCCTGGCCAGCGATGTGTCGAATATGACTGGTTGACCTTGAGCAAGACACCTAACCCCCTAACTGCTCGGCGCCCCTTGTGGCTAGCGATCAGCTGTGTTGAGCTGAAACCAAATTTCCCCCGCGGGAGGTCAATATTATTTTTATTATCATCAATTAGATAATAATTGGTATTGGTAAGTCAAATATACAGCATATATCGCTTAGTGTTTAATATTTGTATATGCTGCATGTGACAGCTGATAAAAGTGTGTCTTTGTGGTGCATAAGGCTTGCAATGAATGATGATTAGCTCTCGTCCCCGTGATTATTTAATCAGCTCTAAATAACAGGGTAATTGCAAATCTCTTGCCAACGAGCGTGTTTATTCGCAGAGAGGAATTTTCTGATGGTGTCTAAACAATGACGTCTACCCATGCATTCGAGCATTACGCACATAATATTATGTTGTCTTTCTATTGAATGTTATCTGGTATTAAGACCCACACACACACATGCGCACGCGCACGCACAAAGTGTGTGCGTGTGTGCACTGTAGCAATATACCATGCGGCAGTGGTATTCAACTAGAATAGGCAGGGGGCCACAATTGTAAAAGGACTTGAAGTCGGGGGCCACAAGACCGTGACAACAAAAATCAACAGCGGACATATTATGTTCATTATGATAACTTATCAGGGCCTGCTTCATACTGCATTTATGCATTTTGATGTTTGATAGGATTTCTGTGCCGGCCCATTATAACGCACAGGCTTAGATTTGAATATTAAATTCTGAGTTCTAAGTTCCGTCGGGGAACTCAGTGCAGTTGTTAGCGGGCGACCAATGGGCCGCCTCAGCTCCACGTTCACATCCACTCATCCAATCACACACACTCATTTCATTCTCAGACCGCTCTATTTAACCCATTCAAACCGGAAACGCAATTTTTTGATTTATTTGGGCTATTCAAAAATAGCAGATATGAGCTTGTATATCTGCTATTTTTGAATAGCCAAAGAAATCTTAAAATGCGTTCCCGGTCTTAAAGGGATAAACTGGAAGTTTTGCACTACTCATCCCTGCTTGCTTTTGCTGCTGCTCATGCTGATACTGCTGCTCTCACCACTGCTGTCTTGCTAAAAAAAAATGCTGCTGCTCATCCTCCACCACCCCAGCTGCCACCTGTCGTTTTAGATCTGCTGTTTGTGTACGGGGGATTCTGAGTCCCTATGGTTGGGAGACGCGTTTTATCAGAGTACCTAAAAGCAGTTCCAATTCATTGCCAAACCATAATACAAATATTTCTCATTTTATATTCAATAAAAAATATCCTTCATGAGTTGTCCTTTATCCATTCATGAGTTGTCCTGACAGAAATGTCATAGTGTTCTGTGCAAGGGTCGCTGGCATGGAAGCGTCTTTGTGAGAAGAGTGTTGTAGGCAGGCTGGCAAGGTGAAGTGTTTCCATGTTCGTATGAATGAAAGTATGTTTTGAGCACCCGGGTGATAAGAGCACACGCTCTTACGATGTGTTTGAAGTGGATGAAGATGGAAAAGATAACACATACAGTAGATACAAATGGATGGTTTGCAGTGGATGAACTGCACTCAAAACTAGAGCAGAGAAGTAGTAGAAGTAGACAACATTTCTGGCTGTTTTGTTTCTTTGTGCAATGAAAAGGTCTTTATACTTTTACTTTTGATACTTAATACATTTTAACACCAGATACTTTTCTGAAGTACGGTATGAAGTGAGCTACTTTTAACCAAGTGATTTTCTTATGGTAGACATACTCACCAAAGATTACATTTACCCGCTCTTGGGTTGTTGTGACTGCAAATGCAGTACTGGTAGGTGTTAATTTGGGACCCTGAGTCACAAACATTCCTCCATTCTAAATAGTAGCCTATATTTCATTCTTATCTGTTAATGGTTGATTAAGCATTAACGAGCTTCGGTTAACGGTTATGAAAAAAAATGTCATCCTGTACAACCAACCATCTAATAAACTTTTTTTTAAAAAATACATTGGAACGTTGAAAATGTTCCAGGGGCCACAAGAAAGCTCTGCTGGGGCCGGACTTGGCCCGCAGGCCGCCAGTTGAATATCACTGCCATACGGTCTATGCACAGTACGCAGACAAAACACATTTATTACGAGTACCACCTCCATTGCCCCTCTCCCTGAAAGGCTGAATAGCCAACCAGCTTTACCCCACCTCTCTGCCCCCGCCATCCATAACCCTGGTGCTATCAACGGGCAACAACTGACTGAGCTGGCTCGGACAGCAAATGCTCACACGTTATGAGCTTGTAGATCTACTATTTAAAAAAATATATATTGAAAACATTTTAACAGCACAAATCTTGTATGAGGGTCCCCGGCAAAACCTATTTTCAAATGGGGTTCTGACTCTGAGGCCGATTGACATGAAAAACGTTTTAAAACTGTCCTTACCTGGACACGTTGGCGTTGTCCCGCACGCGGGCGTGACAGAGGACGTTGGGCGTCCTCTGGGACACCAGGACTTTGATCTGGTCCACGGAGCTGCTGAGCTTCAGGTAGCCCAGGTACAGGCCTGGACTCAGCCTGTGGACGCTACGCCGCTGGTACGCCAGAATGTCCTAACAGACACACAGCACACAGGATTTTAGGGTTACAGTTACACATCTATTTTCATGCCTCCAATGGTGACAGTCGTGGGCCGAAGGCATTATGTTTCTGGGGTGTCCATACGCCTGAACGCCATGCAAGGGATAATTGACGGGTCGCCGGTCATTATTGAGAAATAAATCCCGACAGGGTGATTAGGCACCGACACGTAGCGGAGGTGCCTAATCATCCTGAAGGGATTATTTTCTCAATAATGACCGGTGACCTGTCAATTATCCAGCTTATTACACGGCTACTTATTACATTAATTAATAAATTGACCCAAAAGTAACAACAAAACAAAGTATTTCCTTGCTTACGGCAATGAAAGTATTCCATAAGTGTTGCGCTGGGCGGACACGGTCGCCTCGGAAAACAAGGAAGTGTAGTGGATCAATATAGAATACATTTTCGGTTACTGCATCGTCTAGTTCTCGCTTCAAATGTTTTCAAAAACATTCTTGAGAGCAACGTTTAGTTGTAAATGACATTGTGTGTTTGTTTACATGGCTGTCATGTTGGATACAGCATAAAAATCAAGTAGCGCAGAAGGTGCTCTGAGCCTTTGATTAGACAGAGGTCTGTTATAGAACACATCGGTTATTATTCAGAAATAACACACTGCTGAATTTAGTGGTTGAGCAATCAGAATCAATCATTCAACCAAGCCGTGTAATAAGTCTCCGTAACACCTTGAGGCCATTTCATTTGGGACAAACGTCCACTGAACTGATTAGAAGTACTGTAGGTGGTCACGGGTCAAGGTCACCGTGAACTCACAAAACATGTTCATTAAATTAAATTAAGTCTTCATTCACTAGGTGCACTTATATGAGTCCGGAACAGACACGGACAGCTCGGTGATGCGGCTGTACAGAGCAGGCGCGTCGAGAATGCTGCAACCGTACCAGGAGACAATACCAGCCAGTGTCCAGGCTCCATCTTTCTCACAGACCAAGGGGCTACCAGAGTCAAAATAGCAGGGAGAGGCTGCAGAGGCTCCAGAAGCTCCAGCACAGATAACCTGGTCACCGATCCAATTGCCCCAGTATTTCTTGCACTGCTCATTGGTGATGAGGGGTACAGCCGCCTGCTGGAGCAGGTCAGAGGGGGTCTCATTAGAGGGGCAGGTCGCGTTGGTCACGCCCCATCCAGAGGTCACACACATCATTCCACCAGGGAAGTTGTCACTAGTCTCAGCCACACACACGGGGGATCCGCCACAGTAGTGGAAGCCTGTGGAAGTCTGCAGCGACACTTGCCAAGGCCAGGAATGGGGTACAGCCTCCTCACCGTTCACAATACGGGAGTGTCCAGTTATTACTGGAGTGATGGCAGGCGACCCACAGCCATACGCAGTGCCGACAAAGGCTAAGCAGTAGAGAAACCACAGGTGCCGGGCCATGGTTTCAACGCCCGACTTTTTAATTTTTTATGATTGAACAATCCGAGTGCTTTATTTGAACCATATGTACTTGTTACAAGTGAATTGTGGTTTTGCAACCATGTTTTATCAGGGATACAGTAGATCAGTGGTTCTAAAACTGGGGTCCTTGAGGACTAACGGGACTGTAACTCGGAGAGTGTACAAATGGAACCAAATGGACCCTTAAGAGATCACTTTGGTTCCATTTGAACACTCTTTGGATTTTACAATATAGATCAAGCTAAACTACTCGAGCTGATCAAATACACTGAAGCCATTCCAAACTAAACAACTCAAATATATAAACATTATGTATAAGCCTATTATTACAGGTTCTGCAGCATTCTGAGAAATGTGTACTGTTGTTGTTTGATGATCAACACTATAACATCAACTGTTCCAATAAAGCAAGTTTTAGTTAACTTTGAGAATTACAATTAAATGATTCTTTGTTTGTTATGTTGCAGATTCAGTGTGCGTTCAGCATTGGCCAGGTCTTGGTCTCCGCGAATCATGACAGGCCATTTGACCACTTGCACTGTTTGAGCACCTCACTGAAGCCCTCACACAGTTTGTAGTCACTTTGTGTCTGAGCACACTCAATGAACTGCTTGAGCTCATAGGAACACGCCCCCTGCTGGTACGCGGGCTGGGGCTGGTACTGTGGCTGCTGCTGGTACTGTGGCTGGGCCTCCTGGTAGGTGACGTCGGGCCTGGCAGCCTCAGAATTTCCCCCTCCTCCTCCTCCGCCGCCTCCAGTCAATGCATGGCCGATGACGTGCCCCACGGTAGAGCCCATTGCCACTCCACCAGCTGTAGCCGCCATCTGGGCAAACATGCCTGGCGCTTTGGGAGCTGCAGCCGGGGCAGCCATGGCTGACGGAGGGGCATGGGCTGGAGCAGGGGCATAAGAGGGAGGTGCTGCCCTGGCCATGGGTGGAGGTGGTGGCCGGCTCATGGCTGCCGGAGGCGGCATCCTGGAACCGCGACTTCTGCTTCCTCTGGGCATCTTTAAGATTATTTATTAATACAACGTTATACAGAAATGATAAGTATTTACTGTCTTCTCTCAACTCGACTTCTGTCTGGTTGATGGTTTTGAAGGTTCTAGTCTTGGAGATAGTGGGAGATTCCGGGTAACGCTAGATTGCATCCGACCTCATGGTGTGCCTGCAACACTTTATATGACTAGAGGTTCTGGCCGCTACGACGTCACACCTACGTCACACCGCAGATCCAACTGATATGCCCATACATGGGGATCTCTGTATCTGTCTGTCCTTTGTCCCTTTCATATCCCTATGGAGATCCCTGATGTCATCAGTATATGCCCATATATGGGCATGCCCCCTTTTGTGCCCATATATGGAGAGCGTTTCTCTATTTGAAATTGGGCTGAAGTGGTCTCCTTTTTTCTTCTATTAACTCATTTTGGATTAAAAAAAAAAAATCTCTGCTTTCCTGAAGAATGGGTACCAGCGAGATGACTGCCCTCCAGTCGAAAATGGTCACATATGCCTCTGTTTAGGAGTAGTGAACAGCCCTGTTGGAGAGGTCGGTGGTTAAGTCTTTGTTCACAATGCAATCTGCCTGGGTCGGTCGGTCGATCGAGAGAGAGAGAGGTTCATCCATTATAATCCATCGTCTGGCCGTGTGTATAAACAAACACGATCCATGTACCAGCCCCCAAAGGGTTAAGTTTTGTGGAACTGATCTGTTTTAGTATGTATCATACTTTTGAGATATTCTAAAGGAATAAGCTTGGCTTATGGTATGAGAGCAATTACCAGAGCTAGAACAAACATTAAAAGGAGATGTACTGTATATCAGTTAAAGCAACACAAATATGGAATAGTAAAGGCACACCGGCGAATATGCGAATATACGCAAAATTCGGACTCGTTCCGAATAAATAAAAGACGCTTTTTTCGCTCCGCGAAACTGGTGTGGAAGCTTGCATTGACTTTATAAGGTTTAAAAAAAAAACGTATTATTCGCATGAAAAAAATCGCCCCGGTGTGTAAGGACCTTTAGACTTGGATAATAGTAGTACTAGATAATGACTTAAAAATGTGCAGCTCAATCTATGAATTCAAGTTTTTTTTAAAGATAATATAGTACATAAATATAAAACCTTAAAAAGATAGATACAATACTACTACTATCATATCTCTGCCGTCCGGCAGAAAACTAAAAAATGTTCATTTTTCAGGAAATGAAAAAAAGTGGAGTTAGGAGGTTTTGTTCATCATTGATAAGAACAGCTGAATGGACCTCCAAGCTCACAATGAGGTTGGAGGTCAAAAGGGGGTGGAGCCTGGAGTCAGCAAAACCAGCTAACTCCGGTGGACTTCGCTGGTTTAGCAGAAAGTTTGAGGATCCAATGGAGTTAGCTGGTTTAGTCAGAAGCGCTTTTTAATGCTTTTCATTGGTTCAATATTTGTTTTACCAACACACAGACGTAAAGGGTGTTCAATGGCCCTGATTTATGGAAAAAAATGCAAAAGCGTAAAAATGGAGTTAGCTGGTTTCTGCCGGACAGCAACGAGATTATGAAAATTCCAAAACTTTTGTCTTTGTTTTTGTCTGAATTCTATGTATAATTTAACTCATTCAGTGCCAAGTAAATAAATAAATAAAATATATTTTAAAAAAAATCTGCACGACGAACAGTGGTCCCCTTTGTGTTTACCAACCGTCCGACAAGCGATCATAATGTATATAAATGTTCTGTGGCCAGTTGGGGAGGTGGGAAAGACGTGCATTTTTGACAAAAGATGGTGTTTTCAACGTGCCTGCGGCAAGGAAAGTCCCCTCACGGGTGAAAATGTTTTCCTCTGGGGATCGGACACAGATCCTGTTTGTGTCCACACACGGTGGATCGATGGATCATTATGGATCAAAATTGTCAGTGACCAGTTGAAAAGGTTATAAAACAGGAAAATCTCTGGCAGTGGGTGAGTTTATTAATGTATATACAGTACTCTGGCAGTGAAAGAGTTAAGGTAATACAATCAAGTGTAAAGTTCGTCCAAAACCTAAAAATAGAGCCTAATTGCTTCTGCAACCAGCAGGGGTGAAACAGCGAGACTAAAGGCCATTCATATGAACTGTCACACTTCTTATATAGCCTCAATTTACAAGCCGGATGCTAGCCCCTTATGTTCTGACCTGTATGGTGATGATGACGATGTCCAGGGCGTAGGGTTCCTCGGGCGTGGACAGAGACTTCCTCTGGCTCTGCAGCTTGGTCACCTGCATCCACTTGCCCCCGAAGAAGGAGTAGGGTCCGTCCATGTCCCGGATGGTGACCAGCAGCACGTTGCCGTGGCGGTCCTTGATGGGCTCGTAGTGCACGCGGCCCAGGTTGTGCGTTCCCAGGAGGTTCTGAGAAACACGCAGGGAGGAGAGAACCGGGGGTTCCGTTAGTTCAGGGGTTCTCAAATTGGGGCTTTGTTAATGTGTCAAAATATGCTTAATCCATTAAAGGAGTAGTTCACCCCCCAAAAATCGTATTTTCTATCAATTACGCACCCCATGAAGCATTGAATTCATGGAGATTTTTTAGTTTTTGTCGCATTCCTAAACCAATAATTTGATGATGATAATAAAGACCCTAATGTATCCGGTAGGAGACACAAAGTATTGGCTTAGGATTGCAACAACAAAAAAACAATCTCCATGAATTCAATGCTTCATGGGGTGCGTAATTGTCTTCTAAATCCTAACAGTTTTCTAAAAAAGTATGTTGCTGTATCAGTGGTTCTCAAACTTTTTCATGTCAAGGTTTTCACGATTAAAAAAAAATAGCAGCTCGACACTTGGTGCCGCACTATGAGCTTGTAGATCTGCTATTTTGGAATAGCAAAAGTATAAAATAACGGTTTAAGTGGTTACATAGATGTGTTCCAGGTTTTAATGGGTTAATGGGTTATAATGGGTTAAATACTATTTAAGTCCATCGAATCTAACAAAAATGTTGAACTAATAGGCGTTATACCTTTCCAGCTTGTGACGGACATTTCCGCAGAAACATTATTTCTTTGCCACGGACATACAAAATGATATTACCGGAAAAACCTAGACCTATCCCTAAATGAACACTATAGTGGACTCCTAATGTGCCGTAGTGTTTATGCCTATACATATTAAAATGACCCATCAGCCATAAGAAAATCACTTGAGTCGACGTGTTAAAGTATAGCTCACGCTAGGCGTTTAATTCTGATGAAGTGGAAGTCCTCTGCTCCCCCATCCCATCTTCACTGGATTAGAGATGTACTCCACTTTATTAAATTAGAGAGGATTAGAACCACTTTGAGAGGCTCGGTATCACAGTTTGGAAAAACCTGGGGCCCCTTCCTTGCACTGGTAAACAACTTGCAGTTCCATGCTGTTCCAGACTGAGTATAGGCATGAATTTGAGTATATTGAGACATGATCTCTGACGCAGTTGGGTTATTCTAGTATGTCTTTTATTGGGGAGATATGCGTGGGTGTATTGTTATGTTCATCATTATATGTTTTGCTTTGTGGGGTGATCAAGCCATGTTTTGTTTCGGTGTGATGTGTATTATGTGGTATAATGTTTGTTTATTTATTATTCTCTTTCTATCTGCACATTTGTCCGTGTGTTGTCTTTGTTTGTTTGTTGTTTTGAAAACTTGATTCAGGGTATATCCTCCTTGCTGGAGTAAGATTGTACAATTTATTTATTTTTATATATTTTTACTTTTGATATTGACTCTGCATATTCTTGTCTATTTCTCTGAATCTTGAAATAAACAAAACAGTGAAAAAAAAAAAAAAGTATAGCTCACATTAAATGTACTTAACCCATTAAAACCGGGAACGCATCTGTGTAACCACTTTAACCATCATTTTATACTTTGGCTATTTTTGAAAAATCTTGAACATTTGTGCAAATCTTTGAATATATATATTTTTAAAGCGAACATTTTTAACTCAAATCTTTGCTTCTGGGGGGGTCCCTGGAACAACCTATTTTGAGATTTACATATGTACAAAGATTTGAGTTACAAATGTTCACTTTAACAAAGTATGTATTCAAAGATTTGCCCATATTTTCCTGATTTCTTTTTTTTTTGCACATCTACAAGCTCATAGCGCGGGGACTCACTATTTTTGAATAGCCCAAAGTATAAGATAATGGTTAAAGTGGATAAAATCTAAAATGACAGATGCTTTCCCGGTCTTAATGGGTTAAGTATCAAAAAAATTGTGTTAAAATGTAGAGTATCAAAAGGTTAAAGTACAAGTATCAAAAGTAAAACCTCTCTCTCTCTCTCTCTCTCTCTCTCTCTCTCTCTCTCTCTCTCTCTCTCTCTCTCTTCAAGTAGTTCAGCATTTTATTTTCTGGGCAAATTGATAAAAGCTGGGGTTTGAGTGCTGTTCATCCATCAACATCAAAGGGAGAATTCTCCATCCATTTGTGGCTCTATTTTAGTTTGGAGTGGACTTTTTGTCCATCACACACCAAAGAAAGAATTCTCCACCTCAAAACACTCCACATGTGCAGAGGAGCTCTGAGGGGTACATTGGGAGAAGAGGAGCTCTGAGGGGTACATTGGGAGAAGGATGCTGGAGATGGAGCTGCTAGGCAAGAGGAGAAGAGGAAGGGCCAAAGAGGAGGATCCCATTCAATCCGGGAACGCATCTGTGTCATTTTAGATTTTAAACATCGTTTTATCATTATTATTAATTTTGTTATTACTTTTTTATTATTGTTATTATGTTATTATATGTATTATTATTATTATTACATTATTTGAGATTTTCACCATTATTTTATCATTATTATTAATTTTCTTATGTATTATTATTATTATTCTGCTACATTTGTGCAAATCTTTGAATTTTAAAAAGTTAACATTTGTAACTCAAATCTTTGCTTCTGGGGATCCCTGGAACAAAATATTTTACAAATGTTCGCTTAAAAAATATATATATATTCAAAGATTTGCACACATTTTGAAAGAAGAAATGGGTTATGGATGCGGTGAGAGAGGACATGATGCAGGTGACTGGAGTGACCGAGGAAGACGCAGAGAACAGAACCAGATGGAAACAGATCTGCTGTGGCCGACCCCTGATGGGAATTACCCAAAATAGGAAGAAGTAGTAAAGTCTTATTTTTCATTCAAACACTCAATAGCATCCCGGGGCAACTGTTCCTCAGGTTGTCTGCATGATCCAATATCATGATGATGAGAGACTGAGTCAAAAATGTTGATGTCCTCAAAAGTATAGCAATACGTGTGCGTGCGTGCGTGCGTGCGTGCGTGTGCGTGTGTGTGTGTGTGTGTGTGTGTGTGTGTGTGCTGACCTGTAGTTGTCCAGCAGCGGTCAGCATCTTGTGTCTGGCCTGCAGTGTAGAAGAGGAGGACATGGAGACGGACATGCTCTGTCTCAGCCACCGAACGTCATCCCACATGCACGACAACTACACGCACGCACGCACACACACACACACACACACACACACACACACACACACACACACACACACACACACACACACACACACACACACACACACACAGAGACAGAGACAGAAAGGAAGAAGAGGTTAATGAGTATCGAGTTATTTTAAAGTTTCAAAGGCAGACAGAGAGAGAGAGACTGACAGATAGAGACAGAGGAAATGAATAAAAGGTCAAACAATAACACTACAGCTGAACAAAATGATGGCTCGTTGCTTTACGCGGGCATGAACAGGAAGTGAGGTCACATTTAAATACATTAAACCCCTGGCGTCCCTGATTTAAGCACGTCTTCACGGGTGGAAAGGTCCAGCGTGACGCACTGATCGACTATTTTCACTATTTGTCGTACGATTAAGTTGTCATAGAAGAAATCAAACTGGCACATCCGCTGGAAGGCAGGTGCAGGACCAACCAACAGTGGATTAATATAAAAAAGAATAGAAGTCTGCACACTGTAACTTTGCAAAAAGCTCCCAGTCAAGGCTGTATTTGTAGATAACGTTTCGACACAAAGTCTTTTTTTCCTTTTCCCTCGTTTTTTTGTTAGGAATCGAACCCTACGTACGTACATACGTACGTACATACAATAAATTGTTAGTAGAAATAAACCCCCATTGTCTTTCTATATCGCCACTGTAGGGTGGAAACCTTGTAAGCCCAAAACCATTCTTTTTCAAGAAATAGGGGGGAAAATGAGCTGTGTTGCAATAGATCCAATGTAGTTGGAGCTCAATATTTATAAAACCAACAGACAGACTTAACCACTTTCACTTAAAATGTTTTTTAAAAAATGGCTAAAAATAGCAGAGCCACAGAACTTATTGGCTATTTTTGCTACTTTTGTGTGACACTGTAGTATGACAAAGTAGGGCATTAGTTGAAGTTGAAACATAAAAGATACAATGTTTCTGCCCGACAGCAACAAAATATAAATTGTAGTTCACTAATGGAAGCACCCAGACCCTACAATAACAGCGTGCTCATTTCAGCATGTTGCAACATGATGACTTCTAGGCCTAGGGTGTCTGATGTACCAGCACTAACCTCCTTCATCACTGTGTTTCAAGACAACTTTAACCCATTCAATCCGGGAACGCGTCTCGGTCATTTTTAGATTTCTTTGGCTATTCAAAAATAGCATATCTACAAGCTCATAGCACGGCTATGAGCTTGAGTTATTTTTTATTTATTTTGCAAATCTTTATATATATATTTTTAAGCGAACATTTGTTACTCAAATCTTTGCTTCTGGGGGGTCCCTGGAACTAAATATTTTGAGATGGGGGTCCGCGGCCAAATACATATCTAAAAATGTTTTCTAAATCCTAACAGTATATGTTGCTATATCAGTGGTGCTCCAACTTTTCCATGTCAAGGACCCCCCAAATGTTTTTGGCCACGGACCCCCATCTCAAAATATGTTGTTCCAGCGACCCCCAGCACAGATCGGAGTTTTTTTGTTGTTGCTTTAAAACATATTCAAAGATTTGCACACATTTTCCATGATTTTTCAAAAAATAGCAGATCTACAAGCTCATAGTGCGATACTCGGTGCTGCTCTATGAGCTTGTATATCTGCTATTTTTTAAATCTTTGAATTTAAGAAATCTTAAAATGACACAGATGCGTTCCAGGTCTTAATGGATTAAAAACAATTAAAATAAAACTATCTCCGCAGAACTAAGAAAAGCATTGCTTCGCACCGCGTTTCGAGCTTGCAGACCCGCTACTTTTGAGTGACGCTGTAGTAGTATATGATCAACTAGGGCGTTCATTTACGAAAAAAACACGAAAAAGTTTAAATATGGAGATAAGAGGTTTCTGCCCGACAACAACGATATCAAATACGTAGGTCCTTGAAATGGTAAAAAGGTTTTGGAGTCACTGGCCTGGTGTGTTAGGAAGCAGTGGAGCTCTTTACCTTGGTGAACCACAGGAAGTCCTGCATCAGAGAGCTGCTGTACGAGTCATCCACCTCCACGATGGGGATCTGGTCCTCAGCCGTCAGCAGGAGACTGTCTTTATGATAGAACACCGCGGCCAGGTAGATACCCCTGGACCAGGAGAGAAGACACGTCAACATTTATCCTTATGATAGAACACTGCAGCCAGGTACTGTAGGTTCCCAAACTGGGGGTCCCCAAATTATTTTGGAGGGGTCCGCAGATGATTAGCTTAAAGGGATGGTTCACCCAAAAAATATTTTTTTTTCTATCGATTAGTCACCCCATGGAGACTTGAATTCATGGATTTTTTCTTTTTGTCGCATTCTTAAGCCAATAATTTGATGATCAGTGTACCGGTAGGCAGCGGTTCCGGTAGGAGACACAAAGGAGACTCTTTGTGTCTCCTACAGGAACCGCTGCCGGTCATCAAATTATTGTTCAAGTCTCCATGGGGTGACTAATCGATATTTGGGGGGTGAACTATCCCTTTAATGTTCAACATTGTTTTCTCACTCAACAGTAAACAAACGAACATACAGTATAAGTGTATACAGGGTATCTGCACATTTCAAAAGTTACAATTTAATTTAACTTTTAAGACCTCGTCCTCTTTAATACCAAATTGGGCAAATTGTCAAATATTACATAGAAAAGTAAGTAAGTAGTGCCTACAACTCCAAGTGCTTGTCAGAGTTGGGGGGGGGGGGGTCCCCAGTTCATATATGATTATTTTGGGGGGAACGCGGCCTGAACATTTTGGGAACCCGTGCGGTAGATACCCCTGTACCAGGACAGAAGAATGGAGCCTGGGCTAACAGCCGATAGAAAGACATCAATAGAACCACAGCAGAAAGACAGAGGAGGATGTATAGAGTCAGACCCATGGCAGATTCTTTGTGTTTTTGAAGTAATGGCGATACAGCTGGATACAAGACACATGGATTATACTCTGAGAGCTGTGTTGGGGTTTGTAAATCGATATTTTATATACATTTGCTGTTGTTAATCTTGACTCTTATTGTTTTTTCTTTATTTATTTTTACAATTATTATTAATCTACTTTCTTCTCTCGTTTTGGGGTTCTTCTATAAAGGAATGTGACAATAACAAATATTCTCCATGTTTTCAAGGTGAGTAGCTGATAGAAGAAAAGCCATTTTGGCGGCGAGGTACTCAAGGTTTTTTTTTTTTTTTTTACAATGTTCATTGTTCACCAATGAAAGATAACTGATTGAAATGTCTTCTCCCTCGCTGTAATCATTAAAACACAGAAGATTATTAAAGAACAAATATCTCTCTCTCTAAAAAAAACAGAAAAGCATAGAAACCAATAAAAACAAAGCCAGCCAATCAGATGGCTTTTCTCTCCTCACGGACAGACTAGCCTCGTTCCACTCCCAGCCTTTTCTCATCTCCGAGGAGAAAAGCCTGGTGACGACCCATAATGCAGAGCGCGTCTATAGGGGCGTGTCTATCTGTTGTATGCACTTCCCCCAATTACATACAGCTGTGTAAAGCTGCGGTTTTCAACCCTTTTCATATCAAGGTCCATTATTTATTCGGCATGTGAGCCACGGATCCACCATTTGATGCGATTTAGACTCTAAAATATTTTGTTATCGTTGGATAAGATTTTGTCCACAATTCCATGCTGTATTGATGTTGGTACCATTAGGAGGGATAGCAGGTAAACGTTGATCAAAAATAACAATTCTTAAATTAAGTAATGCAGATGTTTAACAATCATTTAACTCTTTTAAACGCGTAAAATGAAACCAAATGGACCCGGTTTCATTATACCCTCTCAATAGTTAAAAATCTATAAGGGTTCATTTGGTCTCCAACTCTCCATCATTTAGCTGGGGACCACCCTCAAGGACTCAAGGACCACTGGTGGTCCCCGGACCACTGGTTGAGAACCACTGGGTGTAAAGCATCAACGTAACTTCTTTGGGTGGTACTTCCGTTTAGGCGCTCACAGTAGACAGACAGACAGACAGACAGACAGACAGACAGACAGACAGACAGACAGACAGACAGACAGACAGACAGACAGACAGAAGGAATGTAATGTAACCATGTACCAACCTTTTGAGTGTTTTCACAAACTTGTTGGAGGAGTTGAAGAGGTGTTTGAGACTTCTGGACACAGACTGCTTCCTGCTGGGGTTCTGCAGCTTGGACGAGTCTGTGGAGGACACACGTGTTTAAAGACACATTAAACATCAGAATCCGAATACATTTTATTGTCACATCACAGGTTTACAATGGACCCTTCGCTAAGCCCCACCCACTCCACTCTGTGACTGGTGGTGCGAAGTTAGTCACACCCAGGCCTGGCAGCGCCTGGCAAGCTTTGCTTCTCACCCATTGACTTGCATGTTAAATGATGGCTTTTCCCCTTAAAAATAATCGATAATTTCAGGAGCAAGAGCTTCAAAATCTCTTCTAAATCTAGTCAACAAGGCCTGCAGTAGGCTATGCACTGGACAAATGTGCATGACATTATTTCAATAAACTAAAAACATGGGAAATGTTAGAGGGAGTAATAGCCATGGATACACGACGGTCGACTGTCACGACCGTCATGGATGAACTTCAACCTGGTGTTTGCACTTTCTCCATTTATGGCCCGTACATATCTACATAAACGTTCATATTTCAAATATAAAGTGCTTATCCTATGGCCACGGATGTTACATTTATGTACGGGCTCTCAGAAGTGCCCGTATCATCCGTATTGTTCAATAAAAAGCATTTTAATCTGATCGGTGGCCATTTTCTCCATGCGCTTTCAACTGAGTGACCCTATCGGTTTGTAGGTGTATTGCACTCTGATACATTATGAGAAAATGATGGCCACTGATCGGATTAAAATGCTTTTTATTGAACAATACAGAATATACAGGTACTTTTGAGAGTCCCGTGCATAATTTTAACATCTGTGGCCAATGGGGTAAGCACTTTATATTTGAAATCTGAACGTTTATATAGATCAGGGCTTCTCAACCTTTTCAGGCCACGACCCCCAAAATAATTATATTATTTCCCGCGACCCGCGGCCCCCGTGTGCGAACCGCAATTTTTTTTTGCGGTTCTGGGCGGATTGGGTATGTTTTTTCCCGGTTTTTGGTTACTTTATTTCGGTTTTAGGGTTAGGGTTAGGTTATTTAATTATAATAGGTTACTTGATAATTATTAGGGTTAGGGTTAGGGTTCCTAATGTTAATAATGAAATATTTTTATCTTGAATTTAGTAAATTAACTGATAAAACATGAATTAATAATAACATAAAAATATATTTTGTTAAAAAATATATATATATATGCCTCTTTTTTTTTTCTTTTCACATTCACCAAAAAATCTGGCAACCCCCCCAAATTATTTGGCGACCCCCCTGGGGGTCGCGACCCCCAGGTTGAGAACCACTGATATAGATGTACCGACCGTAAATGGAGAAAGTGCAAACACCAGGTTAAAGTTGATCCATGACTGTAACAGGAGTTTTCATGTACCGCAGGGTAAGACTGCAGTAGCAGTTAATAAATAGACGAACAAATGAATTAATATACTTTACTTTAACTTGTGGAATCCGAAACAGGCAGCGCTGTGATTCTGAATTTTGTTACGATTACGGTGATTAGTAGCCTATCATTGACACCACCTGGGCGAGTGAGTCGTGTCGTGTAACTTTCCTGACGTTAAGCTGTGTATGTGTTCAACAACACAGCCATGAAGCCTTGCAGTCTCCAACGGGTTTGGGTAAGTGGTTCATAGTCACCGTTGCGTTATCGTAGTATTCCTATTCTTGCTATTATGTTGCAAATGATTGTGTGTGTGCGGGCGAAATAACATTGACAGCTATGGCAGGTGACGAAAGCTGAGAGAGGGAGATAGAGCAAGGATAAAAACAGGAAAGAAACAGGTCAAAATAAATAAGTAACACTTTCAATCCGGGAACGCATCTGTGTCATTTTAGATTTTAGCTATAAACATTATTTTATACTTTGGCTATTTTTGAAAGATCTTGAACATTTGTTCTAATCTTTGAATATATATCTTTTAAAGCGAACATTTGTAACTCAATTATTTGCCTCTGGGGGTCCCTGGAACTAAACATTTTGAGATGGGGGTCCGTGGCCAAATAAATATCTAGAAATGTTTTGAAATCCTAACAGTATGTTGCTATATCAGTGGTGCTCCAACTTTTCCATGTCAAGGACCACCCAAAATGATATGTATTTGGCCGTGGACCCCATCTCAAAATATGCACTCGGTGCCACGCTATGAGCTTGTATATCTGCTATTTTTGAAGAGCCAAAGAAATCTAAAATTAAACGTTCACGGATTGAATGGATTAAAAAACAGATAGCAGCAGGTGCAGTACATGAGGTACAGAACTACAACTATAATAGTAGCCCTATAGACTTTTGTGGATGTATGTAACGTGTTGAATTGAACATGTTGGACACATTAGTACATATAAATGTTTGACGCACTGAATCTGTTGGCATTTAAAAGCATTTTCAGTTACATTTTCTTCAGCATTCAAGCGTGTTTGACAACTGAACTTGTGTCAGAAAGTGTCTGTGGGCGAGCGGGTCTGTTACTGCAGAACTATGTTCTATCAGACGTTCAGAGAAAAGGCCTGGAGATACGCGCTACAACAGAACACAGGGAAAGATTTTTTCTCTCTCAAAGGAGCTGCTTCTAAAGAGCTCCCCCTCAAGGCAGGAGGGAGAGCTGCAATCGTTTGAAGTCACACACGGTGTTCACAGTACAATTCTTCCTTTCTAACCCTTAACCCATTCAATGCGGGAACGCATCTACAAAGGACTTATAAATCCTAACTGCTATATATCAGTGGTGCTCAAACGTTTTCATGTCAAGGACCCCCAAAATTATATGTATTTGGCTGCGGACCCCCATCTCAAAATATTTTGTTCCAGGGACCCCCAGAAGCAAAGATTTGAGTTAAAAATGTATTTGTATTCAAAGATTTGCACACATTTGTACGAAAAAAAAAGCAGATTTACAAGATCATAGCGCGGCACTCAGTGCCGCGCTATGATCTTGTAGATCAGCTTTTTTAATAGCCAAAGACATCTAAAATGACAAAGATGTGTTCCCGGATTTAATGGGTTAAGAAGAGCTACTGACCATTGTTCACGTACATCTTAACCATTTAGTGTGTGTGTGCGTGCGTGCGAGCGTGTGTGTGCGTGTGTGCTTCTCTCCCTCCAGCACCTACACCAAGCGGTACGTAGCCAAGGCTAAGCGTATCACCAGAGACTCTCACCACCCCCAGGTACAATCTCATCACGGTGCTACCGTCAGACTGGCAACTCCGCAATAACAAAATGCCCAACAAACTACTGACTAAAGGAACAGTTTCCACAGCTAGGCCATCAAGGTGCTGAGCCTGAGTATATACAGTAGATTGGAGTCTCAGAGATAAAAGAATGGGTGTCAAATGTGGGTGGGTGGGGGGGGGGGGGCAGCCAAAGACCCTAATTTATCAATGGAACGTAGAAACCTGCCCAGATCGGACAGCCGGAATCATTCCACAATGGGGCTCGCTTGTGATTTATCAACCGGTCGTATCCTGCCAGTCCCAGCGTGTAAGAACGGTCGGGTGTTGATAAATCTGGCGGCTGCACCGATTGCAATTTAAATAGCACGGCATTAAATATTCTCGTCTCGCCCTATGCACAGCAGCCATATTGGAAATAAATTGCGCTGCTCCCTTACTTCCTTCGCAAGTGTTGCCAATCATACTAATTAAGGCTGTGTTCCATTTAGCACAGTGGTTCTAAAACATTTCAATTTAAAGGACCCCCATAACTCTGAGAGTGTACAAACCAAATGGACCCGTAAGGGTCCATTTGGAACCCCCTCAAGGAACCATGAGCGTCCCTGGACCTTTTGAGACCCACTGGTGTAGCAGAGTGTTTACAGTGAGCCAACATGAACAATATCAGCACCCTGTTTGGAACACAACCTTAACTAGACGCGTCGCAATTCAGGGCAATTGCAAAGTGTGGTTGCGCCGACGCCGGTCGGGACTCGAGGAATACGCTGGGAGGAATACCGTCGGAGGCTGCGCCAATTACATTGTCACGTCACTCCTGAGATCACTTGCGTTTCATTTTGAGAGGATTGATCCCCAACATAAGGTTTTTGCATCAAACGGTTACATTTTGAGCATTTGTGTGCGCCCCCTATGGATCAAAGTGGAAATTATTTTGGGGATTTGTTGAGTAAACCACACTTGACATGTGATTCAAATTTGGGATTGACTGGACGTTTTGTTCGTGATTTGTGGGCTTTTTTGTAAAACGGGCCCCTCCCGCTAACTTTGGAAAACATTTACGGACGAACGGTATGGACTATCAAAATTCTGTTTCGGTCCAGATTATCGCATGGGTCCAGAGATCATGTGTACCGATTTTTGTCAAATTTGGAGAAAATATGTGGGAGGAGGAGCTAAAAGTGTGTTTTGAAGAAAATTCAAAATGGCGGAAAATCTATCCAGACACAAATGGGCGTGGCCTATATGGGAAGATGCGTCGTGACCCAAGGGATCCAGGGAAAAAGACATTTTGATTTTATGAAGAGAGTTTCAAGAGTTATAGGCCAAAACGTGAAGGGAGCTGTTATAGCGCCACCATGAGGCCGACTGGTGTATAATTTTGTTTAATAATTTCGCACTAAATCTTGAACCTCCCCTGCAAGTCTTGTAACTCTAGCCCTTACGGTTTCTGAGAAAAAAATACTTGAATGGGCATTTTTTAATTTTCCCATTAAAGTGGATGGGGAACTGTAATGCACTAATAAATCAATATCAATTAAACTATGTAACCAATCTCTTAGCAAAGTACAAGCGCACGATTCCCGGTGAAGCCGGTCATTTTGACATATGGCACGAAATTGGGCAAAAAAAACTGTGGGAGGAGTAGCAGCCCGAAATATAGTTTATCTAGAAACATCAACATATGGTTTTTGAATAAAAAGGTTACATTTTGAGCATTTGTGGCGCCCCCTATGGATCAAAGTGGAAATGCTTTTGTGAATTTGTTGAGTAAACCACCCTTGACATGTGATTCAAATTTGGGATTGACTGGACGTTTTGTTCGTGATTTGTGGGCTTTTTTGTAAAACGGGCCCCTCCCTCTAACTTTGGAAGCCATTTACGGACGAACGGTATGGACTATCAAAATTCTGTTTCACTCCAGATTATCAAATGGGTCCAGAGATCATGTGTACCGATTTTTGTGAAATTTGGAGAAAATATGTGGGAGGAGGAGCTAAAAGTGTGTTTTGAAGAAAATTCAAAATGGCGGAAAATCTATCCTGACGCAAATGGGCGTGGCCTATATGGGGAGTTGCGTCATGACCCAAGGAATCTAGGGGAAAAAAAAATATTCTACGACCTACGGTTCAAGAGTTAAAGGCCAAAACGTAAAGGGGGCTGTTATAGCGCCACCATGAGGCCAAATAGCGTGTATATTTTTAAAATAATTCCGGACTTAATCATGAACCTCCCCACCAAATCTGGTAACTCTAGCTCTTACGGTTTCTGAGAAAAAAATACTTGAATTTGAGTTTTTTCACTTTTCCATTAAAGTGGATGGGGAAATTTAATGCACTAATAAATCAATATAAATTAAACTATGTAACCAATCTCTTAGCAAAATACAAGTGCACGATTCCCGGTGAAGCCGGTCATTTTGACATATGGCACTAAATTGGGAAAAATAAACTGTGGGAGGAATAGCAGGCCAAAATAAAGTTTATCTACAAATAAAGTTTATCTATAACAATAGTCTGGTTGCCCATTCGGGCAACCACACTAATTAGTATCATTGGTAACACATGTGAAGGAAGTAAGAAGCAGCCCGATTTCTTTCCAATATGGCTGCTGTGCATAGAGCCTTATTTTATGACACAAAGAACCGAAATACGGCAAGCGGCATCAATTTAGCAAATGTTTTGTGTGTGTGTGTGTGTGCGCGTGTGTGTGGCTAACTCTCCCATCTCAATGTTTCTTATCTCCGTTCCATCAGCAGTCTATCCCTCTTCCCTTCCTTTTTTCCATCCCTCCTTCTCTATCAGTGCCTTAGGGGCCCATTGGGCTCTCAGGGGACCATCGGGGCCTCAGGGACCACCTCACAGCGATGCCAATCAGAACACGACAGCAGTCAGTTGTCCAGATGACTGCTGTGTAGTAAACACACAGCAGACACACAGACGCCCCTAATGTGGCATCACATTTTACTGTACATAAAACTGTATACACATACAGTGCGCGCGCATATACACACACACGCACGCACGAACGCACGCACGCACACACACACACACACACACGTTTAATTGACCGTGTGTGCATGCCTAAATGCATGGAGTTGCTGAAGGAGCAGTGGCTCTCTACTGCACTCCCAGTCTCTCCTGCATGGGTGACTGAACTTCTCACCTAGCCTGGTTCGAAAACCATAGACCCCGCCCACTCTCTGAGTGGATTGCCTCTTGGTCTGGTGTTCAAAAGTGAGCCTAGGATATCTTCGATACCCTCCACTACCGTCCAATGAGAGTCGGAGGTGGGGGTGGGTCTAACGATCAGCCAATCAGCGAATATCTGCTAAAACAAGTTGTGCGATGACGTCAGATGTAGGCGGATCCGTGGATATCTTGTGATTGGTTCAGGGAAATTCAAATCCCCTCCCCCTTGCAATCGCCGACACTGCAGCCAATGTCAGACTGAAGCTCCACGCAGCTTCAGGCTGATAATCAGGCTAATTCTCACCCTGTCCCTAAGGGAGAAGCCAGCTTGTTCTTTTGGGTTATCATGACCCACACTTCATGACCATAGCTGAGAGTATAGGAACAAAGATATGATTGGAATATCAAGAGCAATAAGCAAAGCAATCAAATATTATTACACTTTCATAATAATAAAGTGCAGTTTTAACCTCGCTCAGTCAACACATCGCCTACACACCGCCCGGTGTGAGATTCAATCTCAGAGGGCTTTCATTCCTTAAATAAACTGTTGTTAAGCTATTGCTTCTTGCCTCTAGAGTGACTCATAATGATCATAATAATTAGTCTGAAAGATAAACAATGTTTTAGCCTGCCTGGTGTTGTGTGTGGTATTGATATTAGCCTCGGGCATTGTTTTATTTTCGAATAAGTGCAGTGATACTTTCAATAGTTTTTTTCCCCCCACATTATTCAGTGTTAACAAGGTTTCAGTTCGACTCTTTTGTCGTCTTCAAATCCATAACGTTGCCACTTGCCACACAGGCATAGGTTTCCTTTTATTTGACTCAATGCACAGTAATTGTGCTGCTGTCATGTCTCCTCTGGTTTCAACCACTGGTCACAGCTTTCCATAGGTCACCATTTGTTCGACAATCCGTTGATGGCTATGTCCCGCCCGCTTTGTTGACAGAAACAAGCTTGCTCATTTTATCATTTCATGCACCTCGGACTATTGGCACTACATTTGAAAACAGCAGCGGCTGTTACTGGGGGTCCCTGACATTCAGAAGGTTAAAGGTATAGTTCACCCCATGGAGACTTGAATTCATGGATATTTTTTTGTTTTTGTCGCATTCCTAAGCCAATAATTTGACAACCAGCGGACCGGTAGGCAGCGGTTCCGGTAGGAGACACAAAGGAGACTCTTTGTGTCTCCTACCGGAACCGCTGCCGGTCATCAAATGATTGGCTTAGGAATGAGACAAAAAAATAAAATATCCAAGAATTCAAGTCTCCATGGGGTGACTAATAGATAGGAAAAAAGTCATTTTGGGGGTGAACTATCCCTTTAAGAATCACTGAACCGAACAATACTGAAACCCCAAAGAGGAATTAATTGGCTAAATAATTAATGACTACATTGAGGAGGAAAAGGGGATGGGAAAAAAAACAGTTGTCTAGTTGATTGAACAGGAACTAGATAATGTCTCTCCCTATGTCGGCCTATTTCAAGGGAAATGAAGATATCACTAGCAAAAAGGTTTTCACCACAATATGATACAATTTGAGGATATGGTGTGGGTGTGCTTACAGAACTGTTGTTCCAATAATGACGATAAAGCACACCCTCGCGTGGAATATTGCTTAAATGTGTTTGTGTGTGTGTGTGGGACTTTTGGCCGAGTGATAGATGTTTGTTACAGTTGTAATTATGTGTGTGTGTCAGGACAGGATATAAAACGTAATGACTGCTGCTTCAACAAGCTGCCATTACATTACAGTGCCAGATAGCTGCTTATGTTCCGGATCAACACAGAGCTACGTTTGTAGACAAAACCACTTCAACCCTGTATAATTTCACTGTATGACAAATACTGTAGCAGAAATAGCTGATAAGCCACAGCGCATTCCATCGGGACGTGCTATTTGTTTTTGAAATGAACATTTTGGAACCAAATGGCCCTTTTTCGTTGGTATGCATCAGGCCACTGAGGCTTAAACTTTTCGGTTTGAGTCCCAAAAGATACATTTGATGTCTACCTGTAACCCAAACTTATTTTAAAACGTTTTTAAATGTATTTATTTATGTTGTTATTTTTGTTTGTGTTGTTTTTTTGTTTTGGACATTTCTGAAGTTCTTTTGAAAAATGCTTGAATTTGTTTTGTAAAGTTCCGATTTTGATTTTATTTTTGAAAATATTTTGAAATAATAATTGAACACATTTTGAAGGAAATTCATTCACGACCCATAAAAATGGAACTGTGACCCAGAAAACAGGCCCGACCCGACCCGTTGCTTGGGAAACACTGTGTTACACCAATGGTTTTTAATGTCAAGGACCCCCAAATGAATAATGTATTTGGAAACTTTTACAAAATATTTATCACTTATTTCAAGATTTTTTTTAAAATAGCAGATCTACAGGCACACAGGTAGCTTGTAGGTCAGCTATTTACAAATAGCTGACGCATAATAGGTGTAAAGTGGTTAAACTGATTTCAAAGCTATAATAACACATTTTGCTGGGGGGACCCCCTGGAACGCCCTAGCCAAGGACCCGTGGGGGGTCCCCGGACCTCACCTTGAGAACCAGCGTATTACACAACGTCCCGCACAGAAAACACATTACACAATGTGTCCCGTGGCGAGGTCGAAAAACGTCTCGCAGACCGTAGACGTCTGGAAAAACCCCGGCGGACGAGTTATTTTTCAACAGGGGACATTTTTCTCTGTCGGGGGTTGGTGGAGTAAGTAGCTGCTTCTTTCACACTGGGGTTTCTCATACAGTCCCAGTCTGTTAGGGAGGCTGAGAGGCTAACTGGACCTGACAGCAGGATAATATGACAAGAGACCCACAAATAAACACGCAAATGAGAAGTTTTTCTGGGGGAGTTCTGCGTGCGCGCGTGTGTGTGTGTGTGCAGTGTGTGTGTGTGTGTGTGTGTGTGTGTGTGTGTGTGTGTGTGTGTGTGTGTGTGTGTGTGTGTGTGTGTGTGTGAGTGAAATGAGGTTTGATTAATGAGGCGAGGATCTGTTCCATCTGAGCCACCAACAGAGAGAGAGAGAGCGGGAGAGCGAGAGAGAGAGAGAGAGAGGGAGAGAAGGGGGGAGTGAGGGCGGGAGAGAGAAGGAGAGAGGGAGGGAGAGAGAGAGAGAGAGAGAGAGAGAGAGAGAGAGAGAGAGAGAGAGAGAGAGAGAGAGAGAGAGGGAGGGAGAGGCAGGGGGAGAGAGAGAGAGAGAGAGTGAGAGAGAGAGAGAAGGTGAATGAGTGAAATAGATTTTACAGTGTAGACTGGGGAGATAAAAATCAGATGTTCTAGAAATTGTAAAGGTTGAGAATCACTTGTTTAGGGTTAAGTGCTCTTGCGCCGAGATACAAAGAGTGTCTTATTTAATGGTGACGAGATGCAGCTTGTGAACCCTCTGACCAGCACAGCGTGCAGCGTATTCTTTCTGTGCGCTAAAATGAATCACTACAGTTTGACACATGATGCATTTAGTAGGCCCGAAAAAAGTGTGAATGAGTCATCATGGGCAACCCTTTCAGTCTATGATGACCACACACATGCACACATGCACGCACACAATATCAAACACGTGTTTACAGTAACACTGCACATTTTCACAATTCACTCATAAAATGACCCTGGGACTCATTCAAATAACCACCCATGGGTCCCTGGTCTGGACTAGGGGTGGGACGATATATCGATATCGCGATATATCGCAATACTTTCTCCCGCGATAAATAATCGATATACTGCCGGAAAAAAAACGATCTAATTTTTTTTAAATATTTTT